>NW_027422939.1:1957500-2378990 GCF_048934315.1 Petromyzon marinus | reverse complement strand
GGAGCGATATTTAGTCACGTGCAGAGAAATTCGATTCCCGGTTCGATTAACTATACTCGCATCGATTCTTAATGGGATAACATTAGGAATCGATTATTGTAGAGTAATGGATGTATAGAGTCGATTTTTATTGGGATAACATGGGAATCGATATACAGTTGATTAAGCTAATTAAATCGATTTCCGTTCGGATAACATGAGAATTAAGTGGTCGAAAATGAATCTTAATGAATCGATTCCTACTTGTATTACATGAGAATTGAACATGATCGACTATCGTGTGTGGGTGTGATGCTCACCTGTATGTGTACGTGTGTGTACCTGTGTGTGTGTACCTGTTTGTGTGTGTACCTGTGTGTGTGTGCCTGTGTGTGTACCTGTGTGTGTACCTGTGTGTGTGTCTACCTGTGTGTGGGCCTGTGTGTGTGTGTACCTGTGTGTGTACCTGTGTGTGTGTACCTGTGTGTGTACCTGTGTGTGTACCTGTGTATGTGTGTACCTGTGTGTGTGTGTACCTGTGTGTGTGTACCTGTGTGTGTACCTGTGTGTGTGTACCTGTGTGTGTGTACCTGTGTGTGTACACTATGTGTGTGTGTGTTGTGGGGGCTACCGTCCCCCGCTTTACCCACCGACTCCCCCGTTTCACTCACACCGCTACCCCCCCGGCTGCTGTCAGGTCCAGACTACCGACCCCTAATGCCTCGCCCCCCTGTACCTCTGCCTGGGATGTCGACCGCGTTTGCGTAGCTTAATTAGCGGCTCGTATGCTTTGCGCTCGCGATGCGCTACCCTGTTCAACGGCGGCGTGTCGCGGTGAGCGCGCTCGCAAAGTAAAACCCCGTCCTGCACGGGAATAAACAGGCGCGGCGCGCCCCCGTGGGATTCCCTCCCACCCACGCTCCACGCGCTTAAGCCAAAACAAACACGCCGCGATTACTTTGCTCCGATTTAACGGGCTGTTTACACAGCTGCGTATTCGCACACGCCAGGCGCTTAATTCGCTATTAGACAATTGCGCGAGTGCGCGCCCGCCACCCCGTCACACAGGCGCGCAAGCGTAAAGCGCTACTGTAGGCTATTGCGCAGGTACACGAGCGCTGGGCACCGCCGAAGATATTCGTGTAGGTACGCGCGCGCTGAACAATACTGTAAACGATCGTACAGGTACGGACACTAAGCACGTTCTACTCCCTTATTCGCTGCAAACAGCCGCGTATGCGCGCGAACACACAACACTCTGTACACACTCGTACCGATATGCGAACACCAAACACTTCGTCTCCCTCCTCGCACTCACAGTGACCACGAAACAGCTTTATCCTATTAGTGGTTTTATTCCCCGCGAGTATCGAACTAGACTGTGTGTGTCAGTACGGACCAGCAGGACCGGTCTAACCTATTTCGCTACTCCCTGATACTTAATGGACCTGTCTGCCCTCTATTTTCTCTCCGAATTTCGTCCCTTTGTCTTACCTCTCTCCCTCGTACTTACGGTCCGACCTCGCAGCGATGGAGGTCGCGGATAGATGATGCTGTAAACAGAATCTGGCTGTTCTCTGCCCCGTCTCACGGACGTGCGAGTAACAGTCAGGTGACGGCTCCCCGATCCCTCCCTCCTGTTGATCTCCAGTCAAATAAAAATGGCCCCGTGCCTCCCCAAAGCGTCCCTTTTTATGCTCCTTTCAAAGCCCTCGCACCGTCCATCCGCGGTGCATCGCGGGTCAGGCCGTTAATCCGCGGTGCATCATGGGTAGGGCCATTATTCCGCGGTGCATCATGGGTAGGGCCGTTAATCCGCGGTGCATCATGGGTAGAGACGCTAGCCCGCGGTGCACCATGGGTAGAGACGCTTAACCCACGCTGCCCCGCTCCCCACCTGTCTGCTGGTCCGTGTGTGTCTTGGGCATCTCCTCACTGCAGTTCTCAGTGGGTTCGCCGTGGTCATTTAATTCTAAGTTAAGCCACGGCGCCAAGTGCCATTTGGCCTGGGGGGGGGGGGTGCCTGCCAATTCCCTGACCCTGAGAAACCGTGGAGCACCCCCACGAGGGGGCCTCTCGGGTAAAAACTCAGGGCAGGTGCCCCCCTCCCCTCCCCATGAGGCCCTACTTGAGTGTGTGTGTGTTTAGGTGGGGGGGGGGGGAGGGTGGCAGGGGAAGTGCTGTGATGGGAGCCGGGTGGCTTCTCGTCGCAGCAGCACAGCGACGGGCCCGGTTTCGACGGAGCGGCTTCGCTGTTGTGGCACCACATAGCCCCCCGAGGTGCCAGTCCCCGTCCCGGGTTGACTGGAGCACCTCGCCTGGGTTGCTCCCACGAGGTAGCGCCGCGGGGTCCGCGGGACTCGTCCAGTCCTCGTGGCCGGCCTCGGGGGTGGTGGCTCCGTCTCCCGGAGTTCGGGCGGCGGTCTCCTCCTCCGCTCCAGCGGTTTTCCTTGGTCCTTGGCACCTGCGGGCTGGGAGACAAACTCGGGGGCGGTAGGGTTTAGGGGCCGTCGTCCCCGTCCTCCCTGGCCCGGGTCAGGACCCCCCGGGGCCCGGGGCTCCGTGGGGCCCATATACCGTGCGAGGCCCCCGGGTATGGGGGGTGTGGGGACCCAGGGGTTTCGGGGTACTCGAGCGGCGGGGTTCTCCTTCGCTGGGGACGCCCTCCATGGTTTTAGTTGCCGGACGTTGACCACCATCTCCCGGCCTCTCTCCCCCCCCTGAATCAGTACCGTCCAGGGGGAGATCTGTCGTCCCACGGTCCAGGGTCCCCGCCAGTAGGTGGTTAGCTTCCCCGCCTGCCCGGCCCCGACGCGAGGGGTGTGCAGCCATACCTTAGAGCCCGCCGAGTAGAAAGGGGGCTCCATTCGGGGTCGGGTCCCCTGCTCCTGCCTCTGGTGTGCGGCCTCGCCTTGCGGGTAGGCCCGGCCCCTCGCTCCTCGTAGGGTCTCCATCAGATGCTCCACGGGGCGGCTCCCTTCCTCCCATTGCGGTGGAGGGACACCGAACAGCAGATCTGTGGGTAGGCGAGACTGACGACCAAACATCATTAGGAACGGGGTCTGTCCCGTAGATGTGTGTACCGTGGTGGTGTAGGCGAACAGAGCATAGGGGAGGTGTTCGTCCCAGTCCCGTTGATTCGCGGCCGCCATGCGTTTAAGCTTCCTGGCTAGAGTCTGGTTCATCCTCTCTACCATCACATTTGCATGGGGGTGGTACGCCGTAGTTCGGTCCTTCTGGATCCCGAACTCCCGGCACAGCGCCTGGAATAGCTCTGCCTCGAACTCACTACCCTGGTCGGTAATGACTCGTTCGGGGATCCCGTGCTTCAGTACGCAGTGTTCCACGAACGCTCGGGCCACTACGAGGTCTGTCTCATCGGGGATGGCCACCGCTATGGGATAGCGTGTGAAGTACTCCACCGCTACGAGAATATATCGGTTGCCCCGGTGGGATCGCGGGAATGGCCCTTGCAGGTCAATCCCAACCAGTTGATTCGTTCGACTGATGCGGAACGATCTCAGGGGTACCTGGTATCGCGCTGGTTTCGGCCCGCATTGCTGGCACGCGC
The DNA here is from genome assembly GCF_048934315.1 of Petromyzon marinus. Taxonomy (NCBI): domain Eukaryota; kingdom Metazoa; phylum Chordata; class Hyperoartia; order Petromyzontiformes; family Petromyzontidae; genus Petromyzon; species Petromyzon marinus. The sequence goes on along the minus strand of NW_027422939.1, from coordinate 2,375,440 downwards.
GGCAGCCCTGTACCCAGGCGGCCACGTCTTGTGCTAACTTGGGCCAGAGATACTGGCGACGCAGGGTTTCACGAGTGCGCCGTTCCCCGTCATGGCCCCCGAGCGGGTGGTCGTGCACCAGTCTTAGCAGCTGGGGTCGCACCTGGGCGGAAACACAGTTGCACCCCGGCTGGCCGGCCTCGGTTAACTCCCGTACCACCCCGTTCTGCACACACAACCGGGCATACAAACCGCTCCAGGGCCCTGGTAGGGTGCTCTTCTCCTCCCGCAGGGCCGCTTCCACCGCCGCCAGATCCGGATCCGGCTGCTGGGTCTGCCTCAGCTGCTCGTCGTTCAGGCTCGGGAAGGCGCAGCCGACGTCCTCCTGGATCCGTCCGATCGGGGCGGATAGGTCCGCTGGGTCCTGAGTCGTGGGCCCTGCGCTTGCCGGGCGGTCGACTGGGTCCGCGCCTCCACCTGTGGGGGTCTGTGGCGCATACCGCACTCTCTCTCGCCGGGGGGGGGTTAGGCTCAGCGGGTTCCCGGGGGTCCGTTGCCTGTCGGCAACGTCCCCCCGTGAAGCACGGGCAGGCCTCCTCCGCCCTCGTCTCGGCACACACCGCGGGTCGCCGTGATAAGGCGTCCGCGTTTGCATGCGTCCGTCCCGCCCGGTACTCGATTTGCAGGTTGTACTCCTGCAGCTGCGCCAGCCATCGGGCCATCTGCCCCCGCGGTTCCTTGAAGGTGAGGAGGAACTGCAGAGCATAATGGTCCGTGTGCACCCGACATTTCCTGCCGTACAAATACGGCCGAAACTGTTTACACGCGAAGATCACAGCGTACAATTCCTGACGGGTCACACAGTAGTTCAGCTCGGCCCCGCTCAGGGTCTGGCTGGCGTACGCAATAACCCATTCCATCCCTTCGTGCACCTGCGACAACACCGCACCCAGCCCGCTGCTGCAGGTGTCAGTGTCCAAAATAAAGTCGGTGGTAAAATCGGGGAAAGCCAGGGTGGGGGTGTGGGTGAGGTGGTCTTTGAGGGTGGTGAAGGCCGTCTGGCAGGCCTCCGTCCACTGATAGGGGTTCTTAGGGGAAGTGAGTTGGGTGAGGGGGCGTGCAATCTCGCTGAATCCCTTTACAAATCGACGATAATAGGTGGCGAGCCCCAAAAATGATCTTATCTCTGTCAGGTTCCTTGGCTGTGGCCAATCCACTACGGCGCGTACCTTGTCCGGATCGGTGCGCACCCCTGCCTCGCTGACGCGATGTCCGAGGTACCCCACCTCGTGCTGTGCGATGTAGCACTTACGGGGCTTGAGCTTGAGATGAGCCGCTCGCAGTCGCTGGAACACCTCCCGTAACCTGGACCAGTGCTCAGACAGAGATCTACTGAAAACGATCACATCATCCAGGTAAATCAGGCATTGTTCCCACTGCAAGCCCCGCATCACCAACTCCATCAGCTACTGGAACATCGCGGGCGCGTTGGTGAGCCCGAACAGGAGTACTCGAAACTCGAATAGTCCCATCGGGGTGGTGAATGCGGTTTTCGGCCGATCCTCCTCCGTCATCTCCACCTGCCAGTACCCGGACGCGAGATCGAGGGTGGAAAAATACCGCGCTCCGGCGAGGCTGTCAAAGGTGTCGTCGATGCGCGGTATGGGAAAGGCGTCGCCGAGGGTGACTGCGTTTAATTTGCGGTAATCGACGCAAAACCGGGTTGACCCGTCCTTTTTCATTACTAGTACCACCGGGGCAGACCAGGGGCTCGCCGAGGGCTGAATTATGTTATCGCGGAGCATGTCCCCGACCGCCTCTTTGATCTGGGTGCGTTCGGGTGCGCCCACGCGGTACGCGGGGAGTTTTATGGGTCGGGCGGCACCGGTGTCGATTTGGTGCTTAACGAGATCTGTGCGACCCACGTCCGAATCGTGTTCGCTGAACACGTCGGCGTACTCCCGCAGTAACCCGCGTAGCTGATCGGCCTCTCCCTTAGGTAAATCTGCCCAAGGTACGTGTAACGCGTCAAGCAGGGGAACGACCTCGGCGTGGGGAGTCGGGCCGACTCGCCAGGCCAGGTCCTGGTGGTCTTCGGGGCGACCGGGGTCCTCCGCCCAGAGTGCGAATACCGAGTCGCTGGAGTGGCGCGCGTGTAGGGGGTGCACGGTGGCTACTGTGGTGCGCCATCGCAGTATTGCCGGGGTGCCGTGGGGGTTAAACACACGCAATCGGCCCCCATCGGCGTTTACCAACGTGGCTGATCCCACAACCCCATATCGTTTTGCCAACTCCGGGTGAGGAGTTAGCATTACCTCCCCCGATGGTCGGTGCGCGGGGTCGGTGGAGGGTGTCGCCACAGGCACCAGCATCTCGGCGAGCGGCCCGATGGTGACGGCCGTCGTCAGGGTAGCGGCCACGGGTGTGAAGCGGGGGCGATTCAGCTCCCGTCCCAGGCATGGAATCTGTTCCCTGCTGCCTTCCATGGTGGCGCATCGCTGGCGGGGCTGCACGTTGAGCCCCAGCTTTTCCAGGAGGTCGGTACCTGCGATACACTTGTGCCACAGCACACTCGAGACGTAGAACTCCTGGGTGCACACCTGGTGGCCTATGCGGACCTCCAGGGTGGCCCTCCCCAGGAGCCCCATTCCGGCTCCGCTCGCCGTGTGCAGTGTGCGGTCCGGGGCCTGCAGGTGGCTCACGTCGACCCCGATCGCGCTGCAGTGTGCCGCGCTCACAAGCGAGGCCACCACCCCCGTGTCCAGCAGGATCCGGGTACACATTCCGTTGACCTGCCCTTCCACCAGCGACGTGGCCCCCGTGATTCCTGCCACCAGCTCCCGTAGCCAGTCGCCAGGAGTCACCGCGTCCACGGGCGTTGTCGCTGGAACCTGTGTGAAGATCACTCGCTCGCCATTATTCCCATTGTCGTCGATATGTGTTGGGACCGCGTCGATTGCACCCCTAGGTGGTCCATTCTCTAGGGGGGCGTTGGCGTTTAACCCTTCGGCATATCTAGCGCGGGCGATCTGAGGGCAGTCTCTCACGAGATGCCCCTGACGGCCGCACATATAACATGCCCGGGGGGGGGGGGGGGGGGGGTGGTGGCTCCGTAGTGGGCACCCTGCCCGCTCCCTCTACCCCCAGTGCGCCGCTGCCCAGACTCTGCTTCTAGTCGGGATACCCTCCCAGCTAGCCCCCCCACCGTGGAGCGCAGCTCCCCCATCTCGAACTGGATGGTCTCGACGGAGGCCTGCAGCTTGGTCTCAACGGAGGACTGCAGCTTGGTCATATCTCGGCCCATTTTGTGCTCCATCCCCCCGATGCTGGCCTGTATATCCCATCCGGGTACTGTCTCCCGGGGTCTCGGGGGCTCCCTTGCCCATCCCCTTGTCGCGATGGCGAGCTCCTCCTCCTCCTCGTCGGAGAGTAAGCTCGCCACGGCGCACTCCCGTCCCCGCCCTCGGGGCTGCGTGCGCTCACCGGAGAGCTTCTCACATTTACGCGCGCGCTCGACAAGGGTGTCGAAGGGGAGGTGCGCCCCGTCTACATTTGGTTTCCACCACGGGGTACGCACCAAATATCGCTGTACCTTCCCGGCGGCGAGGTCATCAATTATTTTCGCCTCATACTCCGGGTGCGCGATCTGGGTTAGCGCGCGCACGTCCTCGGCATAATCTCGCAAATCCTCACCGGGTTGGCGGCGGCGCGCCTCTAAGGCCGCCTGCGCCTCCTCCTCATCATACGTGCCGAAGCGTAGTTCAAGCCGGCGCATTAATTCCCCCCACTGGGTTTGTGCGCTTGCAGGCAAAGCCTCTACAAAGTCGGCTGCCCGCCCATCCAAGTGCATCTCCAGCTGCTGCAACGCCTCCGCGTCCGTCCAGCCATTAAAATTCTTTGCACCTCTGATGCTGCGGGCAAACGATTTCCATGACGGAATCCCCTTGCCCGTGAACGTGCATTTTATCTTAGCCTGGGGTGGGGCGCCTCTCTCCCTTGGAGGTGCGGGGGATCGTACCACCTCTGACACCATTATGTGGGGGTCGTCGGCCCCCGGGATCTCCCCTGCCTGCGACCCTGCCCGCGAAGTACCGACGCCCCCAGACTCTCCACTAGTGTGGGAGCTGCCGCCGCTGCGCTCCTCACAGGGCGGGGAAGGATCGCCGCACTCCTGTTCCCCTTCCTGGGCTGTCCCCCCCCCGAGTCCGGGTTTCCTGCCGGTGAGGCATCACCCTCGACCGCCCTGAGACCTGCTAGCGCTTCGCCGGCACTCGAACGCGACGCTCCCCACCCGCGCAGTCCCACGCACCAATCACACGCGGGTAACAGGGGGTTAGAGGTCGGAGGGCAAGCGACGCCACTCGTACCCACGCCGCCGATTGGGGGGATTGGATTAAATGGATTTAAAGGGGCTAAGCGATGGGCACGCGTGCGGGATGGGTATCCGCTCGCAACGTGGGAGTCCGCAGCCGAGGGTTTTTAGCGCACACACCCCACGCGGCGCCGCTCCACACACGCGGCGACCACCGCTAACAGCAAGCGCACCCACCCTTCCACTCTCTTTCCACACACTCACGAGACCCACACTAGGCTGATATTCACTCGCGGGCCCCAACCATACGCGACACTGCAAGCAGACACACCCTCCCACGCTCTTCCCACACATCCGCAAAAACCACACCAGTCCGTTATTGGATCGCCGACGATTTATTCCACCGGGTCAGCGAGCCCTTATTTAACTGAGTCAGTCGGGATTAGCGGGGCAGGAACAATCTATCTCTCGATAGTCGGCACTATACTCTACATATCCTTCTCCACTTAACCCTCTCAGGCTTTTTAAGCTAAGACCCAACTCCCTCTTTCTCTCTCACTCTTACTCACGGTTCGTCGTTACTGTCGGCTGGTCCTCGCGGCACGTCGATACGTCTCACGGACGTTCGAGTGGCTGGACTGGGGAGTTGACGGGCCGGGAGTTGACTCGAGCAGCAAGAGAGCTCTTGCCCTCGCCCTGACCCGCTTTATTCTTTCTACATCAAAGGGGCTACCTAGTGCCGACTCGCTGGCCAATCAGCTCGCTGGGATCCCTCGCCAATTGGTACGCCCACCTGTATTCCAGCATCCCCGGGCCGCTGCTTTCAGCGACGTCCGCATCTAAATTTACCTGCTCAGCGGCCATCCAACCAGAGGGCGACCCTACTTTCCCGCCGCTCGAGGCTCCGCCCTCCCCCTACCTGCCCTGCCGACCCGTGTGCGTGAGGTGCGTACTAACCGCGGTGGCGGGGCAGCCCCGCCATGAACATGTCATTTCCACTCAAGTCACGGCGCCACGGTGTGTGTTAGCGTCGGAGGAGACCGTCTAATTCCCTGGCCGCAGGAAACCGTGAAAATTATCCCTTTACGAGGGCTTCTGGGTGAAAACCTGTCAGCCAGGGTGTCTCCCCATGCGCTCTAATTGTGGGGGGAATGCGTACGTGTGTGTTTCGGTGGGGGGGTGGTGAGGTGGAAGCAGCGTCGGCCTCGCTGCTCGGGGGCGGCGAGATCGCAGGTGGGCCACCCGCCGATCGGCTCCGTGGCGGCGGCATCACATTAGTACCACCACTAGTACTACCACTACTACCACTACTACTACTCACACCACCACTACCACCACCACCACTACTCATCACAAGACTCTTCATTCTACTCATCATTCCCTCACCACCTCCTTCATTCGCTCCTCCTCCTTCCCTCGCCACTGCTGCGAGCGAAGGAACGAACGGAAGCAACAACAACAACAACGCAGCCACCACCACCACCACTCTGGCCCCTGACGTTCTCTCCATTTCATTCCTTCCCTCGTTCCTCCTTGTTTCCTTCCCCCTCCCTCCTTCCTTCCCCTTCCGTCCTTCGTTCCCTCGTTCCCTCCTTCCCTCGTTCCTTCTTTCGTTCCCTCCCTCCTTCCCCCTCCGTTCCCTCGTTCCTCCTTCTTTCGTTCCCTCCCTCCCTCCTTCCCCTGTCCCTCCTTCCCTCCTGTTTTCGTTCCCCCGTTGACTCGCTAAGAATGAAAGATAAATTATCCAGGCGGAGCGAGGCGGCCGCTGTCAAAGAACAAACCGCGGAAGTCGACTCCAGGTGGGGCGGGGCTGTCGATGTTCATTGTATGACGTCATTAACACTCGAGCGGGGCGGGGGTGTCGACAGTAATTGTATGACGTCATTAATCCGCGCTCGGAAGGGTTGGTGTCAATGTTTATTTACGGGGCGTCGTGACGTCATCTTTAGTAGAGGAGTTGTCAATGTTTATTGGCAGGCGTCATGACGTCATCTTCACTAGAGGAAGTCTGAATGTTTATTGACAGGGGTCATGACGTCATGTTTAGTAGGGGAGGTGTCATTGCTCGGAGTGTCGTGACGTCATTAAGCCCGACTCAATGTGTGGACGGCCGTGACGTAATTCTAGGTAATAGGGGAGGTGCCGCTGCTGGCTGTATGACGTCACGAAGCCATCTTGGTAAGGAGTGAGTCCCAGTGTTAATTACCTTGCAGAGGCCATCCTGGTGAATCACAATGTGAATAAGCTTGGAGAGGTGAGTCCCAATGTTATTTACCTTGCAGAGGCCATCCTGGTGAATCACAATGTGAATTAGCTTGGAGAGGCCATCTTGGTAAGGGGTGAGTCCCAATGTTAATGAGTTTGTAGAGGCCATCTTGGTAAGTGGTGAATCCCAATGTTAATTACGTTGCAGAGGCCATCCTGGTGAATCACAATGTTAATTAGTTTGGAGAGGCCATCTTAGTAAGGGGTGAGTCCCAATGTTAATGAGTTTGTAGAGGCCATCTTGGTAAGTGGTGAGTCCCAATGTTAATTACCTTGCAGAGACCATCCTGGTGAATCACAATGTTAATTAGCTTGGAGAGGCCATCTTAGTAAGGGGTGAGTCCCAATGTTAATTAGCTTGTAGAGGCCATCTTGGTATTTGAGTGAGTCCCAATGTTAATTAGCTTGGAGAGGACATCTTAGTAAGGGGTGAGTCCCAATGTTAATGAGTTTGTAGAGGCTATCTTGGTAAGTGGTGAGTCCCAATGTTAATTAGCTTGGAGAGGCCATCTTGGTAAGGGGTGAGTGCCAATGTTAATTAGCTTGGAGAGGCCATATTGGTAAGGGGTGAGTCCCAATGTTAATTAGCTTGAGAGGCCATAGATTCATCACACAAAGATCCATAGAATAATCACACAGAGACCCATAGAATCGTCACACGAAGACCCATAGACTCATCACACAGAGACCCATAGACTCATCACACAGAGACCCATAGACTCATCACACAGAGACCCATAGACTCATCACACAGAGACCCATAAACCCAGCACACACCACACACTCACCACACACAGCACACACACCACTCACTCACCACACACTCACCACCCTCACCCCACACTCACCACACTCACCACCATCACTCACCTCCCTCACCCTCCGTGCCAGGGTCTGGTAGTTGCCAGGTCCATCTCTCAGTCCGTAGACTATCACCGCAGGCCGCCTCACACCACTACTCACACTACTATTACCACTACTACCACTAGTACCACTACTATTACTAGTACTACTACCACTACTACTACCACCACTACTACCACCACCACTACCACCACCACTACTACCACTAGTACCACCACTACTATCACCACTACTACTACCACTAGTACCACCACTACTACCACCACTACTACTACTCACACCACTACTACTCCCACTACTCACACTACCACCACTACTCACACTATCACCACTACTAATCACACCACCACCACTACTACTAATCACACCACCACCACTACTACTTACACTACCACCACTACTACTAATCACACCACCACTACTCACACTATCACTACTACTAATCACACCACCACTACTACTAATCACACTACCACTACTACTCACACCACCACCACTAATCACACCACCACCACTACTACTAATCACACTACCACTACTACTCACACCACCACCACTACTACTAATCACACCACCACCACTACTACTAATCACACCACCACTACTCACACTACCACTACTACTAATCACACCACCACTACTCACACTACCACTACTACTAATCACACCACCACTACTACTAATCACACCACCACCACTACTACTAATCACACCACCACCACTACTACTAATCACACCACCACTACTCACACTACCACTACTACTAATCACACCACCACTACTCACACTACCACTACTACTACTCGCACCACCACTGCTACTCACACCACCACCACCACTACTAATACCACTACTACTACTCACACTACTACTACTCACACTACCACCACTACTACTACTCACACTACCACCACCACTACTCATCACAAGACTCTTCATTCTACTCATCATTCCCTCACCACCTCCTTCATTCGCTCCTTTATTTCCAACTGTAATTGGTCTTTATTTGGAACACATGAAAAGAAAAAGCGGGAGACAATATATGCACATTTGGAAGTATAATTGTATAAATGAGAAGTTGCCACATCAGGGAAGAGAGAAAGAGTCAGTTGGCTGGGCTGGTAAAGGAGGGAGGACAAAAAAATACCCCAACAAAATATTAATCCATTACGCAAGCGTGTTGTTAACAAGACAAATACATCGATTAAAGATTTGCACCATCTTACAGGTACGTATTCCAATATTTGTGCTTTAGACAACAAATATGTACCAATGCATTCAACTCGGCCGCACAGCAAGAAGCAGACCGCGCTATTTCTTGGCGCGCTGCCTCTGTACCTAGCCTGGCACAGCAGTCAACCCATGGCACTTTGTGGGTCTGTCCCGTGACCTGTACCTAGCCTGGCACAGAAGTCAACCCATGGCACCTGCTGGGTCTGTCCCGTGACCTGTACCTTGCCTGGCACAGCAGTCAACCCATGGCACCTGCTGGGTCTGTCCCGTGACCTGTACCTAGCCTGGCACAGCAGTCAACCCATGGCACCTGCTGGGTCTGTCCCGTGACCTGTACCTAGCCTGGCACAGCAGTCAACCCATGGCACCTACTGGGTCTGTCCCGTGACCTGTACCTAGCCTGGCACAGCAGTCAACCCATGGCACCTGCTGGGTCTATCCCGTGACCTGTACCTAGCCTGGCACAGCAGTCAACCCATGGCACTAGCTGGGTCTGTCCCGTGACCTGTACCTAGCCTGGCACAGCAGTCAACCCATGGCACTTGCTGGGTCTGTCCCGTGACCTGTACGTAGCCTGGCACAGCAGTCAACCCATGGCACCTGCTGGGTCTGTTGTTGGAATTGAATCGATTCAAAGGCAATGTGCCGAGTGGGTGTTGGAATCGTATCGATTCAGAGGCAACGTGTCGGCGGGTGGATGTTTGAATCGAATCGATTCAGAGGCAATGTACAGGAGGGTGAATGTTGGAATCGAATCGATTCAGAGGCAATGTGCAGGCGGGGTGGGTGTTGGAATCGAAAAACGTTTATTCGTGACTACGAATCGAATCGTCCATGAACGTTTCAATAAAACGCGGGAACACGAACTGCCCCGAGACCCAATCAGCGGCGAGTTTTGTGTCGCTTAGATGCAGCCAATCAGAGATAAGAATACTCCCCTCCCTCTTCGGCCCACAGCCAATCAGATGCGAGCATCACCCCTCCCCCTGACCACCCCTCTCGGCCCACAACCAATCAAAGGCGAGCATTACCCCCTTCCCCTCACTCCCCCTCCCTCCTCGGCCCACAGCCAATCAAAGGCGAGCATCATCACCCCTCCCCTCACCTCCCTTGGGCCTACAGCCAATCAGAGGCGAGCATCACCCCTCCCGCAGCCATCGGAGGCGAGTTCAGGGGGCAAGGGTCGCGAAATTTCAGAATTTGTCGATGGCCGCCTCGAAGGCCTCCACTTAGGCTGCGACTTTAACCATTTAACTTTACGACTTTAAACATTAAAGTACAAATAAACAACGACTATACAACAGCTATACAGCGACGACTAAACAACAGCACAACAACGACTATACAACAGCACAACAACGACTATACAACAGCTATACAACGACGACTAAACAGCACAACAACGACTATACAACAGCTATACAACAACGACTATACTACAGCTATACAACAACGACTATACAACAGCTATACAACGACGACTAAACAACAGCACAACAACGACTATACAACAGCTATACAACGACGACTATACAACAGCACAACAACGACTATACAACAGCTATACAACGACGACTAAACAACAGCACAACAACTTCTCCGGCGATGTCTACGATGGACAAAGAGAACTCGCGCGCCTCAGCTGCCCAAGGTTTGAGTGCTTTTGAGGGCGAATTTTTTTAAAATTTGTTTTAATTTATTTAAGTCGAAAAATGTTTTAAGTTTTTAATTTAATTTAGTCGAAATTTTTTTTAATTTAAAGTCGAACATTTTTTATTTAAAGTTTTCGTGACTGCAGCCGCCCACACCTCCTGCACCACCACCACCCCAGCCGCCCACACCTCCTGCACCACCACCACCCCAGCCGCCCACACCTCCTGCACCACCACCACCCCAGCCGCCCACATCTCCTGCACCACCACCCCAGCCGCCCACACCTGCACCACCACCACCACCACCCCAGCCGCCCACATCTCCTGCACCACCACCCCAGCCGCCCACACCTGCACCACCACCACCACCACCCCAGCTGCCCACACCTCCTGCACCACCACCACCCCAGCTGCCCACACCTCCTGCACCACCACCCCAGCCGCCCACACCTCCTGCACCACCACCACCCCAGCCGCCCACATCTCCTGCACCACCACCCCAGCCGCCCACACCTGCACCACCACCACCACCACCCCAGCCGCCCACATCTCCTGCACCACCACCCCAGCTGCCCACACCTGCACCACCACCACCCCAGCTGCCCACACCTCCTGCACCACCACCACCCCAGCCGCCCACACCTCCTGCACCACCACCCCAGCCGCCCACATCTCCTGCACCACCACCACCCCAGCCGCCCACACCTCCTGCACCACCACCACCACCCCAGCCGCCCACACCTGCACCACCACCACCCCAGTCGCCCACACCTCCTGCACCACCACCACCACCCCAGCCGCCCACACCTGCACCACCACCACCCCAGTCGCCCACATCTCCTGCACCACCACCACCACCCCAGCCGCCCACATCTCCTGCACCACCACCACCACCCTGGCTGCCCCCCCTAACATCACGGCCCCCCCTTCCACCGCAGCGCCGGCGGCCCCCCCCTTGCGGCCGCGGTTCGTGACGCCGGTGCGCCGCTCGGCGCGGATCCACGCGGCGGGGGGGGCGGTGGGGGGGGGGGGCGACCCCCCCGGGGAGGGCCCTGAGGGACGGCGACACGGTGGGAGGCATTGCGGAGCTGCTGCTGGCAGCGGCCTACGCGGAGGAGGAGGAGGCGGACGAGGTGGTGGTGCAGGAGGGCGCTGCTGGCAGGGGAGGGGGGGGGGAGAGGCGGCGTCACCGCACGAGGTTCCTGCTGAGGGCCAACGCGGCGCTGGGGGACAACGCCCCCCAGCAGCAGCAGCAGCTCGGGCTACTGGGGGGCTGGGCGGTGAGCGGAGTGAGATGAGTGGTGGGGTGAGCGGAGGGGAGAGTGGAGGGGTGAGCGGAGGGGTGAGCGGAGGGGTGAGTGAGATGAGTGGAGGGGTGAGCGGAGGGGTGAGCGGAGGGGTGAGTGGGTGAGTGAGATGAGTGGAGGGGTGAGTGGGGTGAGTGGAGGGGTGAGTGGGGTGAGTGGAGGGGTGAGTGGGTGACTGGGTGAGTGAGATGAATGGAGGGGTGAGTGGGGTGAGTGGAGGGGTGAGTGAGTGAGATGAGTGGAGGGGTGAGTGGTGGGGTGAGTGGAGGGGTGAGTGGGTGAGTGAGATGAGTGGAGGGGTGAGTGGGGTGAGTGGAGGGGTGAGTGGGATAAGTGGAGGGGTGAGTGGGTGACTGGGTGAGTGAGATGAGTGGAGGGGTGAGTGGGGTGAGTGGAGGGGTGAGTGAGATGAGCGGAGGGGTGAGTGGGTGAGTGGAGGGGTGAGTGAGATGAGTGGAGGGGTGAGCGGAGGGGTGAGCGGAGGGGTGAGTGGAGGGGTGAGTGAGATGAGTGGAGGGGTGAGTGGAGGGGTGAGTGAGATGAGTGGAGGGGTGAGCGGAGGGGTGAGCGGAGGGGTGAGTGGACGGGTGAGTGAGATGAGTGGAGGGGTGAGTGGGGTGAGTGGAGGGGTGAGCGGAGTGGTGAGTGGAGGGGTGAGTGAGATGAGTGGAGGGGTGAGCGGAGGGGTGAGCGGAGGGGTGAGTGGAGGGGTGAGTGGGTAACTGGATGAGTGAGATGAGTGGAGGGGTGAGCGGAGGGGTGAGTGGAGGGGTGAGTGGAGGGGTGAGTGGATGGGTGAGTGAGATGAGTGGAGGAGTGAGTGGAGGGGTGAGCGGAGGGGTGAGTGAGATGAGTGGAGGGGTGAGTGGAGGGGTGAGTGAGATGAGTGGAGGGGTGAGTGGGGTGAGTGGAGGGGTGAGTGGGGGGGGTGAATGGGGTGACTGGGTGAGTGAGATGAATGGAGGGGTGAGTGAGATGAGTGGTGGGGTGAGTGGAGGGGTGAGTGGAGGGGTGAGTGGGTGACTGGGTGAGTGAGATGAATGGAGGGGTGAGTGGGGTGAGTGGAGGGGTGAGTGAGTGAGATGAGTGGAGGGGTGAGTGGTGGGGTGAGTGGAGGGGTGAGTGGGTGAGTGAGATGAGTGGAGGGGTGAGTGGGGTGAGTGGAGGGGTGAGTGGGATAAGTGGAGGGGTGAGTGGGTGACTGGGTGAGTGAGGTGAGTGGAGGGGTGAGTGGGGTGAGTGGAGGGGTGAGTGAGATGAGCGGAGGGGTGAGTGGGTGAGTGGAGGGGTGAGTGAGATGAGTGGAGGGGTGAGCGGAGGGGTGAGCGGAGGGGTGAGTGGAGGGGTGAGTGGAGGGGTGAGTGAGATGAGTGGAGGGGTGAGTGGAGGGGTGAGTGAGATGAGTGGAGGGGTGAGCGGAGGGGTGAGTGGACGGGTGAGTGAGATGAGTGGAGGGGTGAGTGGGGTGAGTGGAGGGGTGAGCGGAGGGGTGAGCAGAGTGGTGAGTGGAGGGGTGAGTGAGATGAGTGGAGGGGTGAGCGGAGGGGTGAGCGGAGGGGTGAGTGGAGGGGTGAGTGGGTAACTGGATGAGTGAGATGAGTGGAGGGGTGAGCGGAGGGGTGAGTGGAGGGGTGAGTGGAGGGGTGAGTGGATGGGTGAGTGAGATGAGTGGAGGAGTGAGTGGAGGGGTGAGCGGAGGGGTGAGTGAGATGAGTGGAGGGGTGAGTGAGATGAGTGGAGGGGTGAGTGGGGTGAGTGGAGGGGTGAGTGGGGGGGTGAATGGGGTGACTGGGTGAGTGAGATGAATGGAGGGGTGAGTGAGATGAGTGGTGAGTGGAGGGGTGAGTGGAGGGGTGACTGGGTGAGTGGGGTGAGTGGAGGAGGGGAATGTTTCTGCAGCTGGCTGATGGCCTGTGGTGCTGTCCACCCCCCTATCTCCCCACCCCGGAGTGCCCTACAGTGCTGCCCTTAATTGCTACTCCCAACAGAACTTGCCACAAAAGTGTGCTGAGGCTACTGGGGGTGCCTTTGTCTTTGTATAGGCTGCCTGTCCTCCTCGCATCGCGTGTCACCAAATAAATCAGAGGCCACGTGGTTTGCTGTGCGTTTCAAGCTTCATTATCCAGCCACTCCGAGCGTAGCTGCCGTCACTACACACGCCACGTGATGGGGGCACGGCCACGCCCACTGGTGGGGCACGGCCACGCCCACTGGTGGGGCACGGCCACGCCCACTGGTGGGGCACGGCCACGCCCACTGGTGGGGCCCCTCGGCGCGAGGGTTTCCCGACGTTCAATTGCTGACCAGGATCGGAGGTCAGAATGAAACTGATGTTTATTTCTGCATTCACAAACGATGAGGATCATCAACCTCGTCAACCTCGTCATCCTCCCCTAGGAGGGAGCTCGAGAGCGATGGGTGACAGGGTGAGCTCGGAGCGACCCCACAAACTTTCACCGCTTTTGCTCGACTCACCATTACCGCCACCACATGGACAAACCCCGCACGCACGCAACAATATTTACACGCCGCAAGACAAAGGTCTACCACCACCACCCCCCCCCTCTCTATCTCGCTCCCCCTACCCCATAGCTTGGAACAGACTGGCGAGCGACGTTTAGCGGCGTAGGTGGGCAGGGGGGCGCCCAGTAATCATCGCCAGCACCCGCAGCCACCTTAATCTCCCCTGTGGCGATGTTTACGATACGCACGGCGTGAAAGAAGTTCGACACGCACCACACGGCCGCCACCACTACCGCCACCGCGTGTCACTGTAGACACATACACATAGACACAGACACACACACACAGACACATAGACACACGCAGACACATAGACACAGAGACACATAGGCACACGCAGAGACAGACACACACAGAGACACAGACACATAGACAAACACACAAAGACAGACACGCAGAGATACATAGACACAGACACACAAGACACATAGACACACGCAGAGACACAGACACACACAGAGACACAGGCACACGCAGAGACACATAGACACACACGCAGAGACACATAGACACACACAGACACACACATAGAAATACACAAACAGACACACACAGACATACTCACAGACACAGTCACACACACAGAGACACAGACACACACACAGACAGAGGCGTGTGTGTGTGTCTGCCAGGATGAGTAAAAAAAAGGTGTCGTCTGTCGACTTGGAAATAATCCCACGGGAACGCTGTCTCGAGTAAAAGATGACCGATAAAAGTGTTTTGAAGTTATATCCGTTGACTTGTGAACCGAATAAATCCCGTGTTCTTCACACACTGAGTCTCGTCATCGTTTTTTCTTTTCTTACCTATAAAAGGCATTTTTTTCTGTGTGTCCGTCTGTCTCTGTGTGGACGCACACTTGCTCGCGAATCGTGGAGTTTACTTTTAAAAAAAGTAGCCGGGTACCACGCCGTAAGCCCCGTGGTGAGCCAGCACCATTCCGTTTTCCCATCCGTAAACTTTAAAAGTTGTTAAATTAACAATTTAGTGCTATTTCGCATTATTTAAGTATTTCCTTGCTCCGCTAAAGCTGCCCGGGGGTTGCCCCTAGCAACGCTCGCGCGTCATCGGTGGAGGGTGGGGGGGGATTTCTCATTCGCGTTCAAAATGTTTTTACTTAACTTGATTCCTCTGTTTGTCGTGGTCAAATGTTGTGATAAAAATTTCGTCCACTTCCCGTCATCCAATCAATTCCACATTTTGCACACGGTACTCAGATCCGGTGAAAATGCATGCCTATATCAAAATCGGCATCAATTAATTGGCTCCCTTAAAACTATTAACATTTTGTATGGACGCCTTATTATTCATATATATTTGTGTGTAGGTCAAAAACGCCGCGGTCCCTAAACTGTGGAATCGCCTCGCCTGCTCCGTGTGAACGAGTTACGGGCACCCTCACTCCACACAAACAAAATTTGTACATTGAAGATTGATTTATAAAATAACCAATTAATTCAAGTAAGCGTTGATGTGTGAGCAGGCGCCGCATCATTGACCTACTTCTCGACGGTCAGTTGGACGAAGTTGTGACAAAAAAGTTATTAAACTTCATTCCTCTGTTTGATGTCGTGGTCAAATCTTGTACTCAAGATGTCGTCCACTTCCCGTTATCCAATCGGGTTCTTTACTTTTTAGTGCACTTTAAAATAAAACCGTTTTTAAAAGGAGTTTTTCACTATTCAAAAGCCACCACAACCATTTCACTGCTTCGACGTTTGGGCAATTATAATTGAGTTAATAAACATTCTTGTCATAACCATTTTTGTATTACTATCCGAGTGTCTACCCTTAATTAACTCCTGTCTGGTTCTCGTGAATTAACCAAAGCAGCATTACATTTTTGTGAACAGGGCTGAGGGTTCAGAGCATATACATTCTAATCTCAAATCATCAGTGACGTCGATAACTGGAACAGATGAGTATTCTTGGTTTTTTCGGTAAAGTCACCTCGTAGAAGGGAAACAATAAAATAATAGAAATATAAAACAATAAAATTCTCACGACGTTTCGACTGCAACACAAGAAGCAATCATCATCAGGTGTGAAAACCACAGCAATATTTTTTTTCATATTTTCTTGCTGTGGTTTTCACACCTGATGATGATTGCTTGTGTTGCAGTCGAAACGTTGTGAGAATTTTATTGTTTATTATTTTTTTTATTTTATTGTTTCCCTTCTACGTGGTGGTGACTTTACCGAAAGAACCAAGAATATGAATCCCTGCAGTCACGAAAGCTTTAAATAAAAAAATGGAACAGACGTGTTATATTATCTTGGCTTTGTGAAACAGATAAAAAGAGGCCTTCAACATTGATTGTGCCTTGTACCGACAGTTGCTGAGTGGTCCAGTGCCATCACCATCAGAATCCATGGTCAATCCACTGCTGGATGAGGTTCTCAAAAAGCTCTCACCATCTCCCGAGATCCCGAAAAGTATTAATCCACCCAGTACCTGCAGGTGATACTCATCAGCTGATATCATCCCGTCGTCTCGATGGGCATCCTATTGGCCGCATTCCATTCCTTGGCTGTCATTCCATCACTATCCTCAACCAACCATCGACCAACATTCCATAACAGAATTCAACTAAGGGGAGAGTATTTGAAAGGATGCGACACCCACCCATGGGATACGGGTCCATAATAGCAAATCATTACGGTTGCAGGCGCACGGCGAATTGTAACGATGGAGACACTACAGCACACCGTCGATTTGCGGTGCGACGAAATTAACTGAGCTCGATTTTTTTATTTGAAGCTTTCGTGACTGCAAGGATTCATCTTCTTTGGTTCTTTCGGTAAAGTCACCACGTAGGATGAGAATAAAATAATAAAATAACACAATAAAATTCTCACGACGTTTCGGCCACAACACAAGTGGCCTTCTTCAGGTGAAAGGAACATACCTGTCGGCACGACAGAGCTTCAATGAACATTGTGTTATTTTATTATTTTATTCTCATTCTACGTGGTGACTTTACCGAAAGAACCAAAGAAGATGAATCCTTGCAGTCACGAAAGCTTTAAATCGAAACTCTTCCAGGCTTCACGCGGGCCGGACGAGCGGCATGCAGGAAAAAAAAACCCATCACAACCATTATTAGCGCGGACGTCCAGAATAAAAAAAAACTCGTTCAAAAACCCCAAAACACGGCAACCTCCCTGGCTTTGGCGTTCCTCGGAAGACACCTGTTTCATCGACAACCGCATCAGAACACCACCAGGCCGATGCGCACCAGAATTGATACATCAGCGATTGACACGGGGACTGCGTCGCGATCGTCACGTGGACGGTTCAATCGTCGCGGTCAACGATCGCCTCGGCGCGTCGTCTCCGCGGCGTCGATACAAAAAAAACGACTTGGTGAGAGGTCAACGGCGTTTGTCCTTTTTGAAACACTCGTCCCTGCCGCGCGAGTGTGGAATTTCCACTTAGGTGTGAGAGGGCGCACCGACTGCCTGCCAGTGGTTTCACATTCAGTCCGCCAGGGGGCGAACACGAATTGGGCATCAGACAAAGCGGTGCCTTCAATAGTAGGTTCAGTTCATATTCTTAGCTCTTTCGGTAAAGTCACGTTGAAGGGAAACAATAAAATAATAAAATATATATAAAACTATAAAAATTCTCACGACGTTTCGACCGTAACACAAACGGTCGTCATCAGTTCAGTTTTATTCAATTTCAGTTTATTTTGGTATAGCCCTGTGAATTCTAGATTTGAAGCTTTCGTGACTGCAAGGATCCATACTCTTTGGTTCTATTCGGTAAAGTCACGTAGGTAAAAAAATAAAACAACAAAAATCACGACGTTTCGGCCACACCTGATGAAGGCCGCTTGTGTTGTGGCCGAAACGTCGTGATTTTTGTTGTTTTATTTTTTACCTACGTGGTGACTTTACCGAATAGAACCAAAGAGTGTAGTCCTGTGAGCCATCCGGCTCTTGAATCGGAGTGCAACCACAACAAACAAAAAAACTAAAACACGAACAATAAAAACATCTTACAGTGACTTTGTGTTGACTGTGCAAAACAGAAAATCCATGGAAAAAAAAAACAGCAAAAATATTCCTGAGATAGCACCGTACACCACCAAGGCTGTGTGCAAAAAATCCCAGTGGGATGCAAGTCAAACAACAACCACAACAACAACGACCACAAAAACTTAGATTAAGGCCATCAGTACTACAACAAAACAAACATGTCCAACGAGGTTGTTGTGTGTGTGTATGCAGGGGTATATTACCACTCGGGAGACAAAGGCGGCCGGGCGTGGTGCTGGCCACCCACCCCCTCGTGTGATGTGCCGGCCTTCATCGGCGCCACTCGATAACGGCACTTCCCCCTAGAGTCTGTTAATGCTGTACAAGGGATACTTGTGTGTATCTATTATGGGGGGAGTGGTGGGTGCAGTAGCGAGACAACAGCACGATATACCCCAGCGACCCCAGTTCCATTCCCGGCTACGGCTAACACGAGTGAGGGATTCTGTTCGTCCCAGTCCTGGGTCTCCCCTGGGTCTACTCGGCTTGGGGAGACAAAGGCGGCAACCGGGAATGGAGTTGGCCACGCCACCCTTCCGTGTGCCGCGCGGGCCTTGAGATTCGCCGCCCACCCAGCAGCACGTCCCACCGGCCAATCAAGTCTGGGCCTGCAGGCGGGGGAGACGCGGTGGCTATGGTAAGGGCTGACCCCGGTGTCTTGTGCGCATGGCCAGGATTTGCATATACCACGATCCAGAGGTGGAGCCAGGGGCTGACAGGGGGGGTGACATTCTGCGTGTAAGTGCACGACACTCGGTCTGGCGAACTCCGTGCAACTGCAATGTCAGAGCGTGTCGCCAACCGATGGCGTCCGGTTCAACAGCCCGACTCTCTCTAAATCATTCTTGAAATTAACATTTGTTGAATGTCACCCCGGGCTGAAAATCCTGGCTCCGCCCCTGCCACGATCGCCACCCGCCGAGCTTAAAGGTCAAGAAGGAATTGGCTGGAGGCCCTGTCAGGACGGGAAGATTGTGTAGCACGACGGGAGGGTGGGGTGGCTGTGGGGGATGGCAGGGTGCAAGTGGTCGCGTCACCGCCCCCGTTGGGTCGTCAAAGACATAATCACGTGACATTCTCTCCTGGTTTGTTTAAGTTTCATTTATTTTGGTGTAGCCCTGTGAGCCATTTGGCTCTTGAATCGGGTGCAACCGCAACAAACAAAAAACCAAAACATGAACAAGAAAACATCTTAAAGTGACTTTGTGTGACTGTGCAAACAGAAAATCCAGGAAAAAAAAAACATCAAAATATTCCTGAGATAGCACCGTACACCACCAACGCTGTGTGCTTTAATCCCAGTGGGATGCAAGTCAAACAACAACAACAACAAGAAAACTAAGATTAAGGCCATCAGTCTAACAAGGCACGCGTGTCATTGGAACACACGGGCCGTCACGGATACGCGATTGTGTTGCCGTCACGTGACACGTCCAGCACAGTCACGTTGCAGCCCCGTGTCGAGCCATTAACAAGAAAGCAACACGTCACACGATTATGTCACTACCACACTGCCAATGCAGTAGCACCAAATAACGAGCAATTACATGCCGTAGAATCCATTGTTGTAGCGTGATCCCTGGACGAATTGCGCATTATAAATGTCAATTATTTTTTATTACAATTCCCCCATTGTAATAAGATGGTTTTTTGGGTTCTTATTTTTGTTTTTGTGTTTGTTGTGGTTGCACCCGATTCAAGAGCCGGATGGCTCACAGGGCTATACCAAAATAAACTAAACTGAACCCACGTCTACGCTCCTGGCCTTCAACACAGCGACACGAACCCTACAAGTCTTGTGGGGGGGGGGGGGGACCTCCCTTGCAGTTTGCAGTGGCACGGCTGAGACGCTTGACTGAAAGGTACTCACTTGATGACTCCCACTAGCAAAGAAACCTCGTGTGCAATGTCTCTGAAGCATCGGGAATTAACGTAGCGTTAGCCCGGCCAACAAAAGACACAGATCCCCCCCGTGGTAATCTTTAACAGACTGTTGGGGCAAGTGCCCGTTAGCGAGCACCTCGGAAGCAGAATGTTTATTTACACTGGAGAAATCCGATGAGCTATGAAGCTCTTTTTCACAGATGTCCAGTAGGCGCACGGGGTGAGAACGTTAAAACAACACAAAGTAGAACACGTGATGGTAGTGCAAAGTACAACAATGGTCAATAAATCGCCCACACACACGCAACTAAACCATCCCCGTCCTACCAGGCAAAGCCCACTGAACTGCTATTCACTTATTTTACAGACGCGATTTGGCCTATGAGGGTCGACTGACTGAGATGACTGGCCAATGCACCGCCATTGCCCCCCACTACACACACACACAGTGTGTACACACTGTGTGTGTGTGTGTACACACACAGTGTGTACACACACACACACAGTATACAGAACAATGTCCACGTTGTTGTTGCTGAGTTCACGCACCCAAGGAAGGGGGCAATGGAAAATGATGCTAAATCAACTTAAACTCCATCCCCGCTCTGTGACGTCACCACTCAACATGACCTCATCGGCAAGAAGTGCCAGCGGGAGGTGTACCTCGCTAGTGACGTCATGTCACCAAGGTATTCACGCTCCCCCAACCCCGTCAACAGCGCTCTTGTGCGTGATGTCACTTCCGCTTGGGTCACTGCCGATATCAATCCAGTGGCAATCCTTATTTGGGCAAAGCTACGCCCAGTGACTGCGGTTCATAAACATAATGTATTCGTTGTAGCCGTCGAGTTCAGCAGCCACGCCCCATCCCTCGACATATGGCCAGTTAACATTAACATAATTTATTCAGTTACAGAGCCGCTCTTTACGGGAGGGGCGTGTCTCTTACCCCGGAAGTGACGTTTGTTACCTGCTTACACGCGTGACGTCACGAGGTAACAGGAGGCTGCCGATCCACGCTTGCACTGAAATCCGAGGTGAGAAATTCTCATGGTGGTGGTTGTTGTTGTTTACCAAGGTAGAGCCTCTCTCTCTCGTAGGGATGTCAGTTGAGTAGCAGCGAGCATGGGAATCGATGTCCAGGTTGGAACTTTACAACGCGGGGCCTAGCCACGCGGGGCCTTGCCTCCTGCCCTCGCCTGATTGCATTCAATTTTCGATTTAAAGCTTTCGTGACTGCAATGATTCATCTTCTTTGGTTCTTTCGGTAAAGTCACGTAGAATGATAATAAAATAATAAATTGATAAAATAAAATAACACAATAATATTCTCACGACGTTTCGGCCACAACACAAGCGGCCTTCATCAGGTGAAGGGGGCGAGACTGTCTGGTAGGACAGCGCTGGAGTGAAAGAGCCACGAAAGAGCCACGTTCAGATACGGCCTTTAAGCCTGGTGCTGAAATTTGAGGCTTAAAGGCCGTATCTGAACGTGGCTCTTTCACTCCAGCGCTGTCCTACCAGACAGTCTCGCCCCCTTCACCTGATGAAGGCCGCTTGTGTTGTGGCCGAAACGTCGTGAGAATATTGTGTTATTTTATTTTATCAATTTATTATTTTATTATCATTCTACGTGACTTTACCGAAAGAACCAAAGAAGATGATTGCATTCACTTTCATTATCTCGCTTAAGTTTAATTTGTCTTCACCCGGCTCGCCACTTTGTAACTTTGTTTTATTGTAAATATTCACGCAGTTTTTATTTTCGTTCTTTTGTTACCAGGCCAAGCCCGCTTGAGCTGCTATACCGCTCTTGTTATCAGAAGCGACCTGCCCACAACAACACAAGGTGAGGCTTTGTCAACGTGTGTGAATGTTTTGACTTAAAACTTTGGTGACTGCAGGCATTAATATTCTTGGTTCTTTCGGTAAAGTCACGTAGATAGAAAATAAAATAATAAAAATAAATGAAAAATAAAAATTTTAAAATAAAGCAAAAAAACCCACGACGTTTCGATCGCAACACAAGTGGTCTTTATCTTATTAAATTTAATCTGTTATTTTTATTTTCTATCTACGTGACTTTACTGAAAGAACCAACAATACGTGCGTCAATGTATCTATCGGTCAAAGACGCTAAGCGCGTGCCGCTGTTGACTCTGAATGTGTGGAGGGGAACACCTTCACCACGGGGAGAGAGAGACAGAGACACGGATAGCCTCGGCTATGTTGATTGATCCTCGATTCATTACTTGGTGGAGTGAGGAAGAATTAATGCTGAGCAGATGAAGGTAGCCAGGCATGGTTCTGGTCACACCGCCACCTGTTTACTCATGGCAGTGTGTGACAGTGTCAAGTTTGTGTTTGCAGTAAAGTCTATTAACTATTGCACACGGAGGTTATATCAAAACAATAATTTATTTTTGTTTTCCTCTGGGACTCTTTATAAGAATGGAAACAGGAGGTGAACACAGCACACACATGCAGCTGAAGTCGGAACTGTTCATCCCAGCATTCAAGGACATCTGAGCCTGGATTCACACCTCTAACTTGCGATTGAACATTCATTTCTGCATTTCTGCATAACACAAATAGTATTGTTTTCAACACCCTTTGCTATGTCAGCTGAATTTAGCTCTCATAAATATTCATTTTGTAGTCAGACAGCCGAAATTGTGTGCTCGGAGTTTTGAGTTAACATTCATCTTGGAAGATATGAATGCTTCCAGGCATATTTATGACATTTGCCCTTTCATTGTGTGCCATAACAGCCCGTGGAGAGAAACCCTTCAGGTGCACTCTGTGCGAGAAGGCATTTGCACGTTCATCAAATCTGATGAATTTGAGAAAATTTTTCACTACATCATGAATATATTAATAAGTATAGACGTGTAAGTCACGTGTGCATTCCTCTGTGCCTGACGTGTAGATGGTGTGGATATGGCTCCCTATTGCTCAACCACGTTATGTATGCTGATGATTTGGTAATAGCTGCTCAGTCAGAGGAGGAGTTGGAGACGCTGCTGCTGGGACTGGAGCGTGCCACTAAGCGGTGGGGCCTTACCATCAGCCCCACCAAAACTAAGCACCTGCCTGGGTATTTTGTACCATCGGACACTATCACCCCCACAACTCCCAATCGGTGATGGGGCAGTTGTGGAGAGAGTGGAGAGTTTCCCATACCTGGGCAGTGTGCTTATGACTGGCTCCAGTTTAACAGCAGAGGTCTCACTCCGAATCAGTCGCGCGGCAATATCTTTTCATCGGTTGCGTAACACTGTGTGGAAGCTACCTGGTCTGTCGCTCCGCACTAAGCTTCAGGTCTTCTCGGCCACGGTCATTCCCTCCCTTCTCTACGCTTGCGAAACGTGGACCCCCCTAATGGAACACCTTCGCCGGTTAGAAACATTTAGGCTGGCCTGCCTGCGATCCATCCTGGGTTTAACCAGACTGGATTGTGTGAGGAGCTCACAAATCCTTGAAAGATCTGGGCAAGGTCCCATCGGTGAGCTCCTCCGGCGGGCAAGGCTGCGATGGCTGGGTCATGTAGCCCGCATGCCCAGCCACTGCATGCCGAAACAGCTTCTGTTCGGCCGGATTGAGGGGGCTAAGCGGGCGCGGCACGGGCTAGAGAAGAGATGGAGTGATGTGGTACAGGAGGACGTGGAGCTGAGTGGACTTGCCGATGACCGGTACCAGCGGTGTCAAGATCGGCCTCTGTGGAGGAGGCTCGTGAAGGACGCTACTGGGCAGTTGGAGGCAGTCGCCCTCCAACAACAACGGAGGGCGGAGGAGCGACGCTCACAACAACGAGCGGAGCGCCGGGTGGCTAAAGCACAGCGGGTTGACACAGTAGGGGGCACAGGTGGTGCATCAGCCAGTCATCTCAGTCAGTCGACCCGTGGCACCTGGGTCTGCCCCGTGACCTCCTGCCAGCGGGCGTTCGACACTTCACGTGGCCTCAGGGTGTACATTGCCTGGCACAAGCGTCGTGGTGACATCACCGCCACTTAGTGGTGAATGGCGGTTATTGTTATATGTGTTTGTCTGCGTGTGTATCTGTGTGTGTGTCTGTGTGTGTGTATGTATCTGCATGTGTATCTGTGTGTGTACGTGTGTTTTGACGATGATGGCGATGTTTGTGACGGTACGGGAAGCGTGTGTGGGCCGAAGCAGCATCCAGAGGAGCGCCATGGAGAGGGGAGGGGGAGCGAGGAGAGGACGCGGCAGGGAGGAGGAAGCGAGGCGAGGGGGAGAGAGGGGGGTCGAGAGGGAGCCGAGGAGAGAGCCGGCTGCTGCGGGCGTGCGGGCCCGACAGGGGCTCATCGCAGACAGGGACCAGTGGCGGAGAGAGATGCCCGTGAGGAGGCTGGTGAACCGGTCGGTGCCCCGCGGGGAGGACGTGGAGATGGCGATGCCCAACGCGGAGAGAGCCAGGCTGCTGACGGCGTGGGTGAGACGAGCCATTGGCGAAGAGAGGACGCTCAACAGGGAGGAGGCGGGGAGAGAGAGGCTGGAGGCGGAGAGGGCTGCGTGGGACAGACAGGCAGACGCGAGGAGGCGAGTGGATCAGAGGGTCGGCGACTCGCGGCCAAGGACTGAGGCGCAGCAAGCTCAGTTTGATATTGCCGCGAGGGAGAACGAGAGGACGGTCGACAGACTGGTGGAGAGGGCGGTGGAGGCGACGAGGCGAGAGGTGGGGAGAGCGAGAGAGGGAGGCCGCCGGGACGTGGAGGGGGGGCGGCCGCAGACGGGGGCGGCGGCGGAGCAGAGACGGACGCTGCGGCAGATCGCCGCGATGCCGGGATGTTTAATTGTATTTACTTAATGTTCATTGTAAAAAAAAAAATGTTTTATCATTTCCACCGCCCTCTGCGGGACATCGACCGCTCAAACCAAAAGCGAGATAGACACAGACAGGGAGACAGAGAGAGACATGGAGAGACAGAGAGAGAGAGAGTTGGAGACGGAGAGACATGGGGAAAGAGATGGGGAGAAATAGAGAGAGAGACACAGTGACAGCGGAGACACAGAGAGACAGAGAGATACATGGCCACACAGAGAGACGGATAGGGAGAGGCATGGGGAAAGAGACGGGGAGAAATACAGAGACACAGAGACAGCGGAGACACAGAGAGACAGAGAGATACATGGCCACACAGAGAGATGGATAGGGAGAGGCATGGGGAAAGAGACGGGGAGATATACACAGAGAGACACAAAGAGACAGAGAGAGAGATGATGTTGATGATGTTGAAGATGGTGTTAATGATTTTGATGTCGATGATGTTTTGAATGTTGTTAGTGATGTTGATGATGGTGTTGATGCAAGGTAAATCAACACCCGTTCATAATAAAAATTCATCCATCCACCACTACCACTGCTGCTTGTTGCCTGCTCCTGGTGGTGCGATTCCAACCTTCTGCAGTCCGAACCAGAAATTGCCATTGGCCTGCGAGAGTGCCGAGGCGAGTGGGGGGAGTTGAACACCCGGTCAGCCTATCCCTTGGACAATAAGTTAATGCGCACTTGTTATCGGTGTGCGACTCAAGTCTCCATTTGTCACGAGTCTTAACTTTATCACAAACTCTTAGCTTAGTGCAGTACACCTTCTTGAGGTCCTTGACTCTGCAAGTGACTCGAAATATTAAGAAAAAAAATAAAATAAAACTTTCAGTGATACTTCATGTGCTTGAGCAATAACTGAACTCTTAATTGATCAGAGCTTTTGCTTCTGCAAATCTCAACTTAAGGCTGATTGCGAGTACTACTCGGAATCTGTGCAGGACTGACGAATGTGAAGTTTGTACACGGTACCTGTTATGTAGGAATTTCTACCTTGCTTCATTAATTCTCTTAGACGCATCAAAAGCTCAAAGCTCCTGCCACTTTCACGCCTCCTGAGGATTCATGGGGCCAGCCTTGGGTCATCTTTGCTTCTGGCTCCACGGACCTCCTGGCGTTTAATGTCATCAACCCCCCCCCTCCCCGCTAGTATTCTCCCTCCGGAGGTCGTCCCAAAAAACTTGTGTAGATACAGGGCCACTGAATTGCCCCTTGGAATGTTTTTCAACTCATTAGAGCGAGCCCCCGGATGTGGTGTGTTTGTGTATGATGTCACAAAGCAGTCCTTATAAGGGCCTCAATGCACGTTGGTGTATGACGTCACAAAGCAGTCCTTACAAGGGCCTCAATGCACGTTGGTGTATGACGTCACAAAGCAGTCCTTACAAGGGCCTCAATGCACGTTGGTGTATGACGTCACAAAGCAGTCCTTACAAGGGCCTCAATGCACGTTGGTGTATGACGTCACAAAGCAGTCCTTATAAGGGCCTCAATGCACGTTGGTTTATGACGTCACAAAGCAGTCCTTACAAGGGCCTCAATGCACGTTGGTGTATGACGTCACAAAGCAGTCCTTACAAGGGCCTCAATGCACGTTGGTGTATGACGTCACAAAGCAGTCCTTACAAGGGCCTCAATGCACGTTGGTGTATGACATCACAAAGCAGTCACGAGGCCGTCCCCCGGCGCGACAAACGAGGTTTCCTCCTCCTCCACCCCCCCCCCCCCACCGAAATCTTTGGCCTTTTCGCGGTGAGAGCGTGGAGCGGTTTGCAATTTTTGCAAAATTTGGGCACAAAGCGGCGGTAATACGACAAATCTGCAAACGTCACCCACCGACGTGGGGGTTGGCCATGTTGCGCACGCACGCAGTTTTGTTGGGGTCCGTGGCTATCCCCGGACTCGCTGACGACGCGCCCCAAGTAGCGAACCGATGTCTGCAGGAGGTGACACTTGACTGTGGTTTAAACGTAAGATTGGCCGCCCGAACTTTGAACAAACACCGATCGCGGCCGCTGCAGCTGCTCCTGGAACGTGCGTCCGAAGACGATCACGTCGTCCAAATAAACGAGGCGCGAGTCCCATTGGAGGCCTGCTAGGACCAGCTGCGTGAGTCGCTGGAACGTGACAGGAGCCGAGTGGAGTCCCATCGGGAGACAATTAAACTGGAACAGAGCCCGAGGTGTTCTTAGCTCTTTCGGTAAAGTCACCACGTTGAAGGGAAACAATAAAATAATAAAATATATATAAAACAATAAAAATTCTCACGACGTTTCGACCATAACACAAACTGATGATGACCGTGTGCGTTATGGTCGAAACGTCGTGAGAATTTTTATTTATATATATATATTTTATTATTTTATTGTTTCCCTTCAACGTGACTTTACCGAAAGAGCTAAGAATATGAATCACTGCAGTCACGAAAGCTTTAAATCAAAATTTAGAGCCCGAGGTGTTCAGAACGCAGGATTTGGTTTAGAGCTCTCATCAAGAGGCAACTGCCAACACCCCGACGACAAGTCAAGTGTGGTAGAAAACCCACACAGCCGACAGGGCATCCAATGAATCGTCCAACCGTGGGAGCGGGTGTGCATCTGCCACGGAGATCTTGTTCAATTGGCGTAAATCCGCGCGAAGCCGCAGACTCCCATCGTGTTTCTTAACGGGACCAACGTGAGCTCCCCTCGTCGACCGCAGTGGCGAACGTGGTCCTCCTCCTGACGACTGAGCCCGTGTGAATTCTGGCGTACGGAAGCGGCGTTGCCCGTGTCAATGCGGTGCTGCCATCAGGGACGTGCGGCCAAAGTGTCATATTTACCCTGACTGAAAATGTTTTGAAAATTCGCCCCGCCGCTCGCCGGATAAAATCGGAATTCTTGCAACGCAGCGCGTCCATCCATGATTCGCCCGGCTCGCTCCTCCGCTTCACCGTGGCCACGAGACATCTGTGGTCGCCTCGCCGGCCTTCCCGCGACACGCGGCCACTGCGTGGGCCAGAACGGTGCCCGCCTGGACGACCGCAGCACCCAGGCCGACGTTGAACACTCTGAACGACTACGTATGCATAGTCACACCGTTAGTGTCAGTAGCATAACTCTCAACCACTTATCAGTGCCCTACCTTATTACAGACCAACTCAGACCTTACTGATCACCCCGTGGCCCTTATAAATCTCAACGTTCATCCTATACATTATACTACACTATACACTACACAGCTGTCAACCCCTTATCGGCGCTCTGCCTTATTACAGACCAATTCAGACCTTGTCGATCACCCCGTGCCCCTTATAAATCTCAACGTTCATCCTATACATTATACTACACTATACACTACACAGCTGTCAACCCCTTATCAGTGCCCTACCTTATTACAGACCAATTCAGACCTTACTGATCACCCCGTGCCCCTTATAAATCTCAACGTTCATCCTATACATTATACTACACTATACACTACACAACTGTCAACCCTTTATCAGTGTCCTACCTTATTACAGACCAATTCAGACCTTACTGATCACCCCGTGCCCCTTATAAATCTCAACGTTAATCCTACCAAGTCCCATCACAAGGAAGAAACACAAACAAATCGACACGGATTTGTATTGTTGTTTGCCCGTATTGAAACGGCTGTACGCCCGTACGGGCCTGAGAACTCACTTTGCCTGCGCAAAGACCACGACGGGGTAAAAGCGTGATGGGCTTCTACAGCTCCGCAATAGTCGAGTGTGAATAGTCGCCTAATAGTCGCTATTGGCTATCAGAGGTTCTCCCCAACAACCAGTCAAACAACGTTTGGGCGGTCATCTTGGGTAGGGGGGTGTGTGGTGGCTTCTCCCTTACCAAGATGGCAACCCCCCTCCCACCACGAGTCACGTGGTGTTGATATTTTGTGGGTGTTTTTTTTAATTGGTCAGCTCCATTGCACGTGACATTTAACTTTATTTCATAGCCCGATTAAGGCCCATGGTAAATAGCATAGACTAGATAAGGCGCTGCTGCGTTTCAGACTATACCAAGCATAGCCCGGAAGAGGGGGAGGGGTATGAAAAGCATCAAAACTCAAGACGCGCTGAATAAATGTAGCGAATTTGTTTGATGTTTAATTATTTCATCCATAGCGAAAAGAAGCAAGAGGGGCTCGCTGGCGTTAGTGAACGGTTGGGTTTGCTGTGTACCCCCCTAAATTAAAACAATTTAAGTTTGCCGGTGGCATTCACCCCTCCCTCGCCCGCTGCCCGTGTTGGTTTCGCCCACGACCCTCTCCCTCCACCACCAAAGTGTCGCGTTTTGGCGGGAGAAGGCGGCTGTGTGTTCTGAGGAGACTAACAACCACCACCACAACATCTATAATCATAAGTATAACTACTACTATAATAACAATAACATCTACAATCGTAACTATAACACTAATAATAACATCAACAACTTACAACAGCAATAATATAAACAATTACAATAGTAATAAAAACATGAACTGCTATAATAACTAATACTGTAATATCAACAACTACTACGACTATAATAAAACAAAAACGTGAACGAGAGCGAGCAACACAACGGGGGCGGTGAGTGAGAGAGTGGAGCCGACCTCTCGCCCTCACAGCCTGAGGCCCACAAAGACGCGCGGGCTCTGTCAGCCTCACGCAGCCCATCAGGGAGACTACACGGGGAGACATTTGTGTTGTGTCTGTGTGTGTGTCTGTGTGTGTGTCTCTGTGTCTGTGTGTCTGTGTGTGTCTCTGTGTGTGTGTGTCTCTGTGTGTGTGTCTCTGTGTGTGTGTCTCTGTGTGTGTGTCTCTGTGTGTGTGTGTTTCTGTGTGTGTGTGTCTCTGTGTGTGTGTCTCTGTGTGTGTCTCTGTGTGTGTGTGTAAGCCTCACGCAGCCCGTCAGGGAGACTACACGGGGAGACATTTGTGTTGTGTCTGTGTGTGTCTGTGTATGTGTCTCTGTGTGTGTGTGTCTCTGTGTGTGTCTCTGTGTGTGTGTGTGTCTCTGTGTGTGTGTCTCTGTGTGTGTGTCTGTGTGTGTGCGTGTCTCTGTGTGTGTGTCTGTGTGTGTGTCTCTGTGTGTGTGTATCTGTGTATGTGTGTCTCTGTGTGTGTGTCTGTGTGTGTCTGTCTCTGTGTGTGTGTGTCTCTGTGTGTGTGTCTGTAAGCCTCATGCAGCCCGTTAGGGAGACTACACGGGGATACATTTGTGTTGTTGTCTGTCTCTGTGTCTCTGTGTGTGTGTCTGTGTGTGTGTGTGTCTCTGTGTGTGTGTCTCTGTGTGTGCGTGTCTCTGTGTGTGTCTGTTAGCCTCACGCAGCCCGTCAGGGAGACTACACGGGGAGACATTTGTGTTGTCTCTGTGTGTGTCTCTGTGTGTGTCTCTGTGTGTGTGTCTCTGTGTGTGTGTCTCTCTGTGTCTCTGTAAGCCTCACGCAGCCCGTCAGGGAGACTACACGGGGAGACATTTGTGTTGTGTCTGTCTCTGTGTGTGTCTCTGTCTGTGTGTGTCTGTGTGTTTCTCTGTGTCTGTGTGTATCTGTGTGAGTCTGTGTGTGTGTGTCTCTGTGTGTGTGTCTATGTGTGTGGGTGTGTCTGTGTGTGTGTGTCTCTGTGTGTGGGTATGTCTCTGTGTGTGTCTCTGTTTCTGTGTGTCTGTGTGTGTGTATGTGTGTGTCTGTGTGTCTCTGTGTCTGTCAGCATCACGCAGCCCGTCAGGGAGACTACACGGGGAGACATTTGTGTTGTGTCTGTGTGTATGTGTGTGTGTCTGTGTGTGTCTGTGTGTGTGTCTCTGTGTGTGTGTCTCTGTGTGTGTGTCTCTGTGTGTGTGTCTGTGTGTGTGTCTCTGTGTGTGTCTCTGTGTGTCTCTGTGTGTGTGTGTCTGTCTCTGTGTGTGTGTCTCTTTGTGTGTGTCTCTGTGTGTGTGTTTCTCTGTGTGTGTCTGTGTGTGTGTCTCTGTGTGTGTGTGTCTCTGTGTGTGTGTCTCTGTGTGTGTGTCTGTGTGTGTGTCTCTGTGTGCGTGTTTCTGTGCGTGTCTCTGTGTGTGTGTCTCTGTGTGTGCGTGTGTCTCTGTGTGTGTCTGTGTGTGCGTGTCTCTGTGTGTCTCTGTGTGCGCGTCTCTGTGCGAGTCTCTGTGCGAGTGTCTCTGTGTGCGTGTTTCTGTGCGTGTCTCTGTGTGTGTGTCTCTGTGTGTGCGTGTCTCTGTGTGCGTGTGTCTCTGTGCGAGTGTCTCTGTGTGTGTGTCTCTGTGCGAGTCTCTGTGCGAGTGTCTCTGTGTGCGTGTTTCTGTGCGTGTGTGTGTGTCTCTGTGTGTGCGTGTCTCTGTGTGTGTGTCTCTGTGTGCGTGTGTCTGTGTGTGTGTGTCTCTGTGTGCACCTCTGTGTGTGTCTGCCTGTGTGTGCATGTGTCTCTGTGTGTGCGTGTCTCTGTGTGCGTGTCTGCCTGTCTGTGTCTCTGTGTGCATCTTTGTTGCCTGTGTGTGTGTCTGCCTCTGTGTGTGTCTCTGTGTGTGTCTCTGTGTGTGTGTCTGTGAGCGTGTCTGTGTGTGCGACTTTGTTGCCTTGTGGGGAGCGATAGTGTAGCGGTTAGCGCGCTGCGCTATGAACCTGGCGACCCGGGTTCGATTCCCGCTCACGGCCAACACCAGTGACAATTATCTGAACCGGTCCCGGGCCTCCCCTAGGTCGACTCAGCCTCAAATGAGTACCTGGTGCGGTGTGTAAACATTGCCACTAGGGAGACAAAGGCGGTCGGGCGTGGTGCTTGCCACCCACCCCCTCGTGTACCGTTCCGGCCTTCATAGGTGCTCGCTAACAGCACTTGCCCCTGCAGTCTGTTAAGGCTATATGGGGGATCTTTGTCTTTGTTGCCTGTGTGTGTGTGCGAATGTCTCTGTGTGCGAGTGTCTCTGTGTGCATGTCTCTGTGTGTGTCTCTGTTGCCTGTGTGCGTGTCTCTGTGTGTCTTTGTTGCCTGTGTTGGTGTCTCTGTGTGCGTCTTTGTTGCCTGTGTGTGTGTCTCTGTGCGCGTGTCTCTGTGTGTGTCTCTGTGTGTGTGTCTCTGTGTCTCTGTGTGTGTGTCTCTGTGCGCGTCTCTGTGTGCGTGTCTGTGTGTGTGTGTCTCTGTCCTGCACAGATGCCATATTTTCTGTCCGTCTGCTACAGCAGAGGTGTAGGGAATTCCAACAAGACCTACATCTCTGCTTTATTGACCTGGTCAAGGCCTATGATACCATCAGTAGGCCTGGGCTCTGGGTCGTTCTTCGTGCTTTTGGAGTACCTGACCCTCTGCTCACGATCATTAAGGACCTTCATGATGGTGAGCGGGCCCGGGTAAAACTACGTGGCCGGGAGTCAGAGCCATTCCCTGTACACCTTGGGGTGCGACAGGGATGTCCTCTGGCTCCCACATTATTTAACATCTATTTTGACCACGTAGTTCATGAAGCCTTCAATAGCTGTACCGGGGGAATCTCCATATGGTACAGATATAATGGGAGGCTAATCGATGCCCGGGTGCGGTCAAGGGATGGCTCCCTATTGCTCAACCACGTTATGTATGCTGATGACTTGGTAATAGCTGCTCAGTCAGAGGAGGAGTTGGAGACGCTGCTGCTGAGACTGGAGCGTGCCACTAAGAGGTCGGGCCTTACCATCAGCCCCACCAAAACTAAGCACCTGCCTGGGTATTTTGTACCATCGGACACTCCACCCCCACAACTCCCAATCGGTGATGGGGCAGTTGTGGAGAGAGTGGAGAGTTTCCCATACCTGGGCAGTGTGCTTATGACTGGCTCCAGTTTAACAGCAGAGGTCTCACTCCGAATCAGTCGAGCGGCAATATCTTTTCATCGGTTGCGTAACGCTGTGTGGAAGCTACCTGGTCTGTCGCTCCGCACTAAGCTTCAGGTCTTCTCGGCCACGGTCATTCCCTCCCTTCAGTTTAACACGTAGGCTTTCGCGACCAATATTATTCATAATAAAGGTTTTTGGGTTAGATCGCGTTTATTTATAAATGTGTCGTAACCCTCCACCACCCGACACGGCCAATCAGCAAAGAAAAGTGTCACGTTGACAAAAGACAAATAATTCACTACTTCAGCCCCCCGGTGTGTTGAAGAGTTAATCCACATTTACAGTTTGAGTACGACGTTTCGCTGGTAAATACTTCCAGCATCATCGGGCAATTCGCCAGAATGGTAAAGCCCTCGCTTGCTCCCGGTTTTATATAGAGCAGAAGAGTGACGTCATCACTTAACTCATCAGGTGCAGTGATTAGAGGCGGAGGGGGGGGTAATGTAATTATATAATCGATTAGTAATCAGTCATTGGTTATGATTAGTAATGAGTTGTAGATTAGTAATTCTTTAAATCAAAATGTAATGTGTATTATTTAATAATACGCTTCCAGGCCGCACTAAGCCGGTAGCTGTCAGAGCGATTAAAGTTATTCTTGTTCCTCTCAATTTCAATGGATTCTCTAATTAGTCTTTGCCAGTAATAATTAGTTTTACACACCACTGCAACATTGTCAAAATCAATTGAGTGTCCTTGTTGACAAGCATGTTCTGCCACTGCCGACAGTTGTGTTTGAGATAATTTAATATTTCTCTGATGTTCTTTTAGTCTTACGCTGATGTTACGTCCCGTCTGCCCAATGTAGCAGCTGCCACATGAACAATTAATCCGATATACACCTTCTGTTGATAGTTTAGGTAATGCGTCTTTAGTGCAAGATACTAGTTTTTGAATTTTGTGTACTGTACCAAATCTTACTGTAATGTTTTGCTTTTGCAAAACGCGGGCTAATTTGTCAGTTACTCCTGAGATATATGGAATTTTTATTGTTTTAACAATCTGGTCGCTTTCAGTAGTATTGCTTTGCGATCGTGATTTGGCATTCAGTGCTCTGTTAATTTGAGCATTATTGTAGCCATTCTGTCGTAGTGCGTCTTTAACGTGTTTAATCTCTCTCACTAGACTCTCACCATCTGACACGGTTTTTGCCCGATGTACGAGCGTCTTGATAAGAGAGGATTTTTGAGCTGGATGATGATGTGATTCTGCATTCAGATAGGCATCAGTGTGCGTTTGCTTTCTGTAAACGCTGTGTGTTATTTTACCGTTTAGGCCATGTCCAAGCAAAATATCTAGGAATGGGAGTGTGTTATTCACCTCCATTTCCATGGTGAACTGGATGGCCGGGTTTTGTGCATTGAGATGATTTAGAAAATCATTAAGTGTATCTTTACCATGTGGCCAGACAACCAAAGTGTCATCCACATACCTAAACCAAAAGGATGGTTTTAATGTGCTCGAGGCAAGTGCTCTTATTTCAAAGTTTTCCATGTACAAATTTGCTATAGCAGGGGATAAAGGAGAACCCATTGCTGCTCCTTCCTTTTGTTTAAAGAAATCCCCTCTCCATAAGAAGTAAGTGTTATTTAAGCAATGGCCAGCAAGTTTCGGAATATCTTTTTGTAAACCGGTATTCTTTACTAGTGTATCAAGTAATTTAAGCGATTCGTCCACTGGAACCTTAGTGAATAGAGAAATCACATCAAAGCTTACCAGAATATCATCAGGAGTAAGTTTAATATCTTTAATCACATTCACAAGATGTTCTGAATTTTTTATGAATGAAGATGTCTTACCGATGTAGGGCTGTATTTGTTTGGTTATATATTTTGCTAATTGATATGTGGCAGAGCCAATTGTACTGACTATGGGTCGTAATGGGAGGCAGTCGCCCTCCAACAACAACGGAGGGCGGAGGAGCGACGCTCACAACAGTGAGCGGAGCGCCGGGTGGCTAAAGCACAGCAGGTTGGCACAGTAGGGGGCACAGGTGGTGCATCAGCCAGTCATCTCAGTCAGTCGACCCGTGGCACCTGGGTCTGCCCCGTGACCTCTTGCCAGCGGGCGTTCGACACTTCACGTGGCCTCAGGGTGCACATAGCCTGGCACAAGCGTCGTGGTGACGTCACCGCCACTTAGTGGCGAATGGCGGTTGTTGTTGTTGTGTGTGTCTGTGTGCGTGTCTCTGTGTGCGTGTCTCTGTGTGTGTGTCTCTGTTGCCTGTGTGCGTGTCTCTGTGTGTGTCTTTGTTGCCTGTGTGTGTGTCTCTGTGCGCGTGTCTCTGTGTGTGTCTCTGTGTGTGTTTCTGTGTGTGTGTTTCTGTGTGCGTGTCTCTGTGTGTGTGTTTCTGCGCGCCTGATGTCTGCGTGTGTGTCTCTGTGTGTGTCTCTGTGTATGTGTCTCTGTGTGCGTGTCTCTGTGTGTGTGTCTCTGTGTGTGTGTCTCTGTGTGTGTGTCTCTGTGTGTGTGTCTCTGTGTGCGCGCCTCTGTGCGAGTGTCTCTCTGTGCGTGTTTCTGCGCGCCTGATGTATGCTTGTGTGCAGTCTCGGCCCGAGTCATGATTCCCATCGGAGCCCTGACCTCCTCCTTCTCATTGGAGGGTCACCAGGACCTCAAGATCCTTCAGCCCTGGTGGGACGTGTTGTGCGACATGCTCTCCGTGCCCATGTTCATGATCGGCATCTTTGCCGTGATGCTGCAGGTGCGTCGTTCCAACAACGCTCCAGAGAGCCCCCCCACGCACATTCATCAATGTCGCCGCCTTGCTCATGGATATTGTATAACATCGCGCCACGGTGGCCGGGAGATATTGACGACCTCGCCTGGTATGTAGGAGGTCACAGGTTCCATCCCCGACCCCTGCTGCATATTCGGACTCTGCGTATGTCTCATCAGCACGGTGGCCGCGAGATGTTTACTACCTCGGCTGGCACGCAGGAGGTCGTGGGTTCCAACTCTGCGTGCGAGCTAACTCAAAGAGAGCGAATCTTGGGTCGATATGGGTTGCCCCCCCCCCCCCCCGTACACACCGGAAATCGCGCAAAGTGAACCACCTGCATGGAGCGGCGTCCTCCAGGAGACCACACAGCGTCACGTGACCATGACGACCGCTCGTCATGGTCACGCGGTACCCACTTCCCCCGCCTCTGCCCAGAACATGAACGAGCGCATCCTGTGTGTGCCGGTGCCGAGCGGCTTCGACGTGGATCTGAAGGAGTGGAACGAGACCGTGCTGAGGGACCTCGTGGCCAACCCCAGGGCCCACAGGGTGAGTGAGGGTCCCCCTCGGGCCGGCTCGGCACCACCGTGCAGGGGGGGAACCGCTGGTTGCCAGCGGAAAGGCCGGCTGCGCCACCGACAGTTGCCCGAGGAATAGTGTCATGTATAGTGTAGTGTATAGTGTAGTGTATAGTGTAATGTATAGTGTCTATAGTAGTGTAGTGTATAGTGTAGTGTATAGTGTAATGTATAGTTCATAATAAAGGTTTTTGGGTTAGATCGCGTTTATTTATAAATGTGTCGTAACCCTCCACCACCCGACACGGCCAATCAGCAAAAAAAAAAGTGTCACGTTGACAAAAGACAAATAATTCACTACTTTAGCCCACCGGTGTGTTGAAGAGTGAATCCACATTTACAGTTTGAGTACTGTGACGTTTCGCTGGTAGAGCTAATATTTACTTTTGGAACTTTGCTATTCTCAATTATTTTAGCAACCTCATGTCTAGTTATCTCTGCCTCATTATGTGGAAGGAGTCTAACTGCTGATTCTACCTCAGCAATTATCTCATCCACTGGAATTGTGCGTGGGGTAACGGCAAAAGCCTTAAGAGAGCTGCGTGTAAATAAGGATATCCAAATCCTAGCAGCTGATAAAGGCCGCACTACTGTAGTGATGTCACGAGCCGATTATGATAATAAAATTAGAAATTTACTAGAGGAAAGTACTTACATTAAAATTAAACGAGATCCAACTAATACTTTAGAACGTAAGACCACTGCAATAATTGCAAATTCATTAATCCCTAAAAATGAGCAATACCTAATTAAGCCAAGGGCCTCAAAACCACCTAGACTCTATGGGCTACCAAAGATTCATAAAATCGGCATCCCATTACGACCCATAGTCAGTACAATTGGCTCTGCCACATATCAATTAGCAAAATATATAACCAAACAAATACAGCCCTACATCGGTAAGACATCTTCATTCATAAAAAATTCAGAACATCTTGTGAATGTGATTAAAGATATTAAACTTACTCCTGATGATATTCTGGTAAGTTTTGATGTGATTTCTCTATTCACTAAGGTTCCAGTGGACGAATCGCTTAAATTACTTGATACACTAGTAAAGAAAACCGGTTTACCAAAAGATATTCCGAAACTTGCTGGCCATTGTTTAAATAACACTTACTTCTTATGGAGAGGGGATTTCTTTAAACAAAAAGAAGGAGCAGTAATGGGTTCTCCTTTATCTCCTGCTATAGCAAATTTGTACATGGAAAACTTTGAAATAAGAGCACTTGCCTCGAGCACATTAAAACCATCCTTTTGGTTTAGATATGTGGATGACACTTTGGTTGTCTGGCCACATGGTAAAGATACACTTAATGATTTTCTAAATCATCTCAATGCACAAAACCCGGCCATCCAGTTCACCATGGAAATGGAGGTGAATAACACACTCCCATTCCTAGATATTTTGCTTGGACATGGCCTAAACGGTAAAATAACACACAGCGTTTACAGAAAGCAAACGCACACTGATGCCTATCTGAATGCAGAATCACATCATCATCCAGCTCAGAAATCCTCTCTTATCAAGACGCTCATACATCGGGCTAAAACAGTGTCAGATGGTGAGAGTCTAGTGAGAGAGATTAAACACGTTAAAGACGCACTACGACAGAATGGCTACAATAATGCTCAAATTAACAGAGCATTGAATGCCAAATCACGATCGCAAAGCAATACTGCTGAAAGCGACCAGATTGTTAAAACAATAAAAATTCCATATATCTCAGGAGTAACTGACAAATTAGCCCGTGTTTTGCAAAAGCAAAACATTACAGTAAGATTTGGTACAGTACACAATATTCAAAAACTAGTATCTTGCACTAAAGACGCATTACCTAAACTATCAACAGAAGGTGTATATCGGATTAATTGTTCATGTGGCAGCTGCTACATTGGGCAGACGGGACGTAACATCAGCGTAAGACTAAAAGAACATCAGAGAAATATTAAATTATCTCAAACACAACTGTCGGCAGTGGCAGAACATGCTTGTCAACAAGGACACTCAATTGATTTTGACAATGTTGCAGTGGTGTGTAAAACTAATTATTACTGGCAAAGACTAATTAGAGAATCCATTGAAATTGAGAGGAACAAGAATAACTTTAATCGCTCTGACAGCTACCGGCTTAGTGCGGCCTGGAAGCGTATTATTAAATAATACACATTACATTTTGATTTAAAGAATTACTAATCTACAACTCATTACTAATCATAACCAATGACTGATTACTAATCGATTATATAATTACAATACCCCCCCCCCTCCGCCTCTAATCACTGCACCTGATATGAGTTAAGTGATGACGTCATCCTGCTGCTCTATATAAAACCGGGAGCAAGCGAGGGCTTTACCATTCTGGCGAATTGCCCGATGATGCTGGATGTATTTACCAGCGAAACGTCGTACTCAATCTGTAAATGTGGATTCACTCTTCAACACACCGGTGGGCTAAAGTAGTGAATTATTTGTCTTTTGTCAACGTGACACTTTTTTTTGCTGATTGGCCGTGTCGGGTGGTGGAGGGTTACGACACATTAAAATAAACGCGATCTAACCCAAAAACCTTTATTAAGAATAATATTGGTCGCGAAAGCCTACGTGTTAAACTGTAATGTATAGTGTCTATAGTAGTGTAGTGTATAGTGTAATGTATAGTGCAGTGTATATTGTAATGTACATTATAGTGTAATGTATAGTGTAGTGTAATGTATAACGTGTGGTGTAATGTATAGTGTAGTGTAATGTATAGTGTAGTGTAATGTATAGTGTAATGTATAGTGTAGTGAATACTATAATGTGGTGTGTAGTGTATAGTGTAATGTATAGTGTAGTGTAATATATAGTGTAGTGTATAGTGTAATGTATAGTGTAGTGTATAGTATAACGTGTGGTGTGTAGTGTATAGTGTAATGTATAGTGTAGTGTATAGTAGTGTAGTGTATAGTGTAATTTATAGTGTAGTGTATATTGTAATGTACGTGATAGTGTAATGTATAGTGTAATATATAGTGTAGTGTATAGTGTAGTGTATAGTGTAATATCCTAGTACAGCACACCAGTGTGTTGGAGAGCAAAGCCACAACATTGACGATCTTGAGTACGGTGACGTTTTGCCAGTAATTACAACCGGCATCATCAGGCGAAAGCCATATTTGAGCCAGCTCTGTCACCCTGCAAGGGAGGGGCATGCGATATCACCGCCACGCCAGTTCACTTTGCCCTTCTGCGTGCGTTCCCACACTCGCCCAGACCGGCTTCGACCAGTACCAGTACCGGTTGATCAACCAGTTCTGCTACGACAACGCGGTGCTGTGGATCAGCAAGTACTTCCCGCACCTCGTGGTGCTGCACACGCTCGTCCTGACGGCCACCAGAAACTTCTGGTTCAGGTTCCCGGAGACGAGCTCCAAGATTGAGCACTTTGTGTCCGTGCTGGGCAAGTGCATGGATTCGCAGTGGACCACGCACGCCGTCCACGAGGCCGCGCTTGATGGGGTGGCAACAACGGCGGCGGCGTTGCGGCCGTCGCTGCCCGCCACGGCGGGGAGCTGCAGGTCAGAAGGGGGCTGACGGAGAGACGGCCCACGGCTCCTTCCTGGTTATTATTATCCCCTCTCTTGCCTTTGTCATTCCTTCCCCCCTTAAGTAAAAAAAACCTAAAAAGTTCCCCTTTCTCCCTGCAGGGGGACCCCGCGTGGGTTTGGGGCAGCGAGCCCGTTCACACATATCTCTATCCCCCTGCGTTTCATAACCGGTTTGGCTTACGGTTGGCGGTGTGCGTGTGTGTGTACGTGTGTGTGACGTGTGTGTGGGGAGCGGTAGTATAGCGGTTAGCGCGCTGCTGTGGTATGAACCTGGCGACCCGGGTTCGATTCCCGCTCACGGCTAACACCAGTGACGATTATCTGAACCGGTCCTGGGCCTCCCCTAGGTCGACTCAGCCTCAAATGAGTACCTGGTGTGGTGAATAAAAACATTGCCACTGCGGAGACAAAGGCGGTCGGGCGTCGTGCTGGCTGCCCACCCCCTCGTATACCGTTCCAGCCTTCATAGGTGCTCGCTAACAGCACTTGCCCCTACAGTCTGTTAAGGCTATACGGGGGATCTTTGTTTTGTTTTTGTGGGGAGCGGTAGTGAAGCGGTTAGCGACCTGCGCTATGAACCCGGCGACCCAGGTTCGATTCCCGCTCACGGCCAAGACCAGCGACGATTATCTGAACCAGTTCTGGGCCTCCCCTAGGTCGACTCGGTCTCAAATGAGTACCTGGTAAACATCGCCACTGGGGAGACAAAGGCGACCAGGCGTGGTGCTGGCCACCCACCCCCTCTTGTACAATTCCAGCCTTCATAAGTGCTCGCTAACAGCACTTGCCCCTACCGTCTGTTAAGGCTATACAGGGGATCTTTGTGTGCGTGTGTGATGTGGGTGTCTGTGAGTCTGTATGGGTCTTTGTGGGTCTCTACGGGTCTCTGTGAGTCTCGATGGGTCTCTGCGGGTATCTGTGAGTCTCTATGGGTCTCTGTGGGTCTCTATGGGTCTCTGTGGGTCTCTGTGGGTCTCTGTGAGTCTCTATGGGTCTCTGAGTCTCTAAGGATCTCTGTGAGTCTCCATGGGTCTCTGTGAGTCTCTATGGGTCTCATTGAGTCTCTATGGGTCGCTGAGTCTCTATGGGTCTCTGTGAGTCTCTATGGGTCTCTGTGGGTCTCTGCGGGTCTCTGTGAGTCTCTATGGGTCTCTGAGTCTCTAAGGGTCTCTGTGAGTCTCTATGGGTCTCTGTGCTTCTCTGCGTCATGACGCGTTGCCCGATGTCCACGCAATCCCACGTACGCAGCGACCCGAGATCCGGCGAAATCCCCATGGAGAAGCTGCCTCCTGAGTCTCCGCCGGGACCGCCCCGGCCCTCCGTCCAGTTTGTCGACCCCGGCGAGGCCGCACCACCCGACCGGTCCCCCCCGGGGCAGAGCGAGGACCGGCGGACGCCATCGGATGATCGCATCCTGGACAAGAAGGAGGGCGAGCAGGCCAAGGCTCTCTTCGAGAAGGTGAAGAAACTCCGCGCTCACACGGAGGCGGGCGGCGGGCTCCACAGGATATACGTGTTGCAGACGGCGGCCCGCTTGCTGCAGGCGCTGGTGGTGCTCGCGTACACCGGCTACGCCTGCCCCAATATGCGCTACCACATCCACTGCGTGGAAGGCGAGTACATCACGGGCTACGGGAACTTCTACTGCGTCCACGGGCTGTGGCGCATCTTCCGCATGATGTGGATGGCCTACGCGACCACGATGTGTGTTTACGCGCTCACCTGTGCCTACGTCGTCTACTGGGTGGTGACCTGCAGGTGAGAGGGGGGGGGGCGGCGGTGCTGCCGCAGAGCGGTTGTGTGGCACCGGATCGCCGTCTGGCAGCCTTCTGGCTTTGGCCTACGGGCTTTTCGGCGATCGTGGAGACGCGGTTAGCGCGGACGGCGACACTGCAACAAAGATCTAAATGTAACGTTTTACTATTGGCTTCGTGGGAGATCTTCCGCGTCGGGACAAGGGTCGACGGGCACTGAGTTCTCTGTGCTGGGGGGTGGGGGGGGCGCTGACACTGCAGGCTCAAGGAGTACAGCTTCGCGGAGACGCGCCAGGAGACGGGGGTGGACGACATTCCGGATGTGCGCAACGACTTCGCCTTCCTCCTGCACCTAGTGGACAAGTACGACCCCTGCTACGCATCCAAGTTCTCCGTCTTCCTGTCCGAGGTGAGGAGAAGCCGCTCGCAGAGCACGCTGTGCGCTGCACGCACGCCGTACACTGGACGGAGCCGACCGCGCTGATCTGAGATGCGGGGTTAGGACAACAAACTGTGGGTCTCTGTGTGGTGAGCGTGGTGCTGGCCACCCACCCCCTCGTGTGCCGTTCTGGCCTGGCCTGCATCGGTGCTCGCTAACAGCACTTGCCCCAACAGTCCATCGAGGCTATACGGGGGGATGTTGAGTCTTTGGGTCTCTGTCTGAGTCTATGGGCCGTGTTAGTCTATGTGTAATGACAGGGTGCCACCTGTCGGCCTGGAGGGGTAATTATAGTTATGGGCAAGTTATGTAATGACTAATTATAAGGGGGGGGGCGTATCGGTAGTAAAGGTCAAAGGCTGAGTCAGACCGCAAGCTCCGGGAACCTGCTTGAAGATTCTGGAAGGGGACGTGGCCGGAGGCGGGGCTTGGCCGCACCGGGGTGTACATGAGGGGGTCCTGAGTCCTGGCTGCGCTAAGTCAAGTAACTGTGTAGTTGGACGCCGACGATGGGGTTGTGTAGCTACGTAGAGATGTTTACATATACGTATCGTCCAGTGTGAGAATAAATAAGAAGGCCTCTACGCGATGTGTCTCGGAAGCTGCTCACTACATATGTATAACATGGGGCGGTACGGCTCATTGGGCCCTCGCTGCTGAAACAAATAAAATCCATCCACGCTTGGCTGCTGGTGCTGTTGCTGCTGCTGCAGGTGAGCGAAAATAAGCTGAGGCAGGTC
Organism: Petromyzon marinus; assembly: GCF_048934315.1. Lineage (NCBI taxonomy): Eukaryota > Metazoa > Chordata > Hyperoartia > Petromyzontiformes > Petromyzontidae > Petromyzon > Petromyzon marinus. The sequence continues at coordinate 2,332,857 of NW_027422939.1, read as the reverse complement.
AACGTGGATCAAGCGTGGACCCTGTCGCATCTGACGGGGCTACTGGAGATCAACGCGCAGGGCGAGAGCGAGCTACGCCTCTGCAAGCTGGCAGCGGTGCCAGTGGACACATACCGCCTCACTCAGATACAGGTGCCCGTGGACACACCCATGCACCCACCCACCCACCCACCTGCTCACTCACCCACCAATTCACTCACCTAGACACCCACTTACCCACCAACTCGCCCACACACCCACCCAACCACTCTCGCACACACCCACCCACTTGCTCACTCACCCACTCGCTTGCCAACACACCCACCCATGCACACACCCACCCACACACCCACTCACTCACTCACCAACCCACTCACCCACACACCCACCCACTCACCCATACACCCACCAACTCACACACCCACTGACCCACTAACTCACCCACACACCCACCCACTCATCCAGACACCCACTTACCCACCAACTCACCCACACACCCACCCAACCACTCGCGCACACACCCACCCACTTGCTCACTCACCCACTCACTCGCCAACACACCCACCCACGCACACACCCACCCACACACCCACTCACTCACTAACCCACTCACCCACACACCCATCCACTCACCCATACACCCACCAACTCACACACCCACTCACCCACCAACTCACTCACCCACACATCCACTCGTCTACCAACTCACCCACTCGCCCAACCAACTCACCCACATACCCACTGACCCACACACCCACTCACCCACCAACTCACTCACCCTCATACCCAATCCCCCACCGAAGGTGCTGACGCTGGACTCGATGCACGGGGTGGCGCTGGGGGCGGCGGTGGTGCAGTTGGTGAACCTGCACCAACTCCGGCTGCTGAACTGCACCGTGAGCGTTGACAATCGCGCACTCGCCTTCCTCAGCGAGGAGCTGCACCAGTTGGAGGTGCGTGGGTGGGTGGATGGGCGGGCGGGCGCGAGGGTGGGTCGGTCGGAGCGGTCCATTCGGCTCCACTGACCCGGCCGTGACATCACCAAAAAGTCACCTCCCCCACCAAATGTATTTAAGTCGCAGTGTCGGGGACCGATATTCACCGTTGCCGTTCGCGGCGTCCGCCCCCCCCGCGCCCTCTTGCAGGTGAAGTTTGCGGTCAAGGCGGAGGTCCCGGGCTGGCTGCGTGAAATGCGCCACCTGGAGGAGCTGTCCCTGGAGGGGCCCCTGACGCCCGCGCTCCTTAAGCCGCTGGGCGGCCTCAGGCGCCTGCGGGGCCTGCGCCTGACGACAAGCGTCGCCCGCCTCCCGCCCGGCCTGGCCGCCGTCGCTGGCGGCGGCCTGCGCTCGTTCGCCCTCGACAACGGCGGCGTGCGCCTCGAGTCGCCGGCGCCCCTGAGCAAGCTGCGCGGCTTGGAGACGCTGCGGCTGACGCGCTGCGGCCTGGAGCCCGCCGAGCTTCCGCGGCCCCTGCTGGCGCTGGGACGCTTGAGCGACCTCGACCTGTCCCGCAACGGCCTCCGCTCGCTGGGCGACGGCGATGACGCGTCGCTGCCGGCGGCCGCCTGGGAGCGCCTCGCCGTCCTGCGCCTTTCGGACAACGCCCTCGTGAGCGTCCCACGGTTCGCGGCGGGGGCGGGGTCGCCGGCCCTGCGCTCGCTCTTCCTCGACGGGAATCTCATCGAGGGCGAGCTGCCCGCGGGGCTGCTCCGCCTGCACGGCCTGCGCGTCCTCGACCTGAGCCGCAACGCCATCGCTGCCCTGCCGCCCGACGTGTGGCTGCTGACTCAGCTGAGCACCCTCCTTCTGTCGGGCAATGCCCTGCGGCGTCTGCCCGATGAGTTGTTCCGGTGCGAGGGATTGCGGACGCTGGCGCTCGCCAACAACGAGCTGTGCGAACTCAGCGGCCTGGTGGGGAGGCTGAGGAGGCTGCGCAGGTTGGAGCTGGTGGGGAACCGGCTGACGGAGCTGCCGGCCGAGCTGGGGGAGTGCGCGGAGCTGAGGCGCGGGGGGCTGGTGGTGGAGGAAGAGCTCTTCGAGTCGCTGCCCGCGCGGGTGAAGGAGGCGATGCGGGGCGAGCCCAGCAGAACGACGCAGAGCCCCTCTGGAAGCCGGGAGAGAAACGCAAGAAACTGGGAGGGAACCCCAAGACACTGAGATGCTTTTACCAGTAATTACAACCACGACCTCCTGTATATCAGGTAAGGTAGTTAACGTCTCAATTACCAAGGCGTAGACACCAATGAAGGTCCAGACGACCAGCGGACTGAGTTTGGGCCGAGTGGGTCGCACACGTCCAGTAAGTCTAGGGTGGGCCTAATAATACACGGTCTTGTGTCTGTGTTTTATTGATCGAACAGTTGGTTCATGTAGCCGCAAACTACAGTTATGCGCATTGAATAATCCGTGGCTGAAAGTCACGTGAAGTAGCTTGTCTGATAATTTGTATAATCTCCCCCTGTTCTATCTCCCCCTATTCTACAGTGAGAGTGAGTGGAGTTTGTATGATTAGGGGTTGACAGGTCTGGGTGTAGGCACTGAATAGGGATTGACAGGTCTGGGTGTAGGCACTGATAAGGGGTTGACAGGTCAGGGTTTAGGCATTGATTAGAGATTGACAGATCTGGGTGTAGGCATTGATTAGAGATTGACAGTCTGGGTGTAGGCATTGATTATAGATTGACAGGTCTGGGTGTAGGCACTGATAAGGGGTTGACAGGTCTGGGTGTAGGCATTGATTAGAGATTGACAGGTCTGGGTGTAGGCATTGATTAGAGATTTACAGGTCTGGGTGTAGGCACTGATAAGGGGTTGACAGGTCTGGGTGTAGGCATTGATTAGAGATTGACAGGTCTGGGTGTAGGCATTGATTAGAGATTGACAGGTCTGGGTGTAGGCACTGATAAGGGGTTGACAGGTCTGGGTGTAGCCATTGATTAGAGATTGTTAGGTCTGGGTGTAGGCATTGATAGGGGGTTGACAGGTCTGAGTGTAGTCACTGATAAGGGGTTGACAGGTCTGAGTGTAGTCACTGATAAGGGATCTAACACCAAAATAAATACAAAACCTGTATTAGGGGAAGCCACCGTTGACCAATTTGGACCCCCGGTTTTTTGTTTTTCTCCGTTGGCTCCAAGCGCTTGATCATAACCCCCAGCTTTTAAGGGCGGTCCGTGAATCGCTTCTTCTCGCCGCTTCCGCCGGGATGCTCGAGAGCGTGAATGCAAACATTAAAACGCTTCCCCATCTTGACCAGGCTGTCTTTGTTTGCTGCGTCCTGTTGATTTCGTTGCCTTGGGTGTTCTGATTGTCTCTGCGAGGCCATGCCGCCAGGACCCTCCTTGAAGAGACGCGCGGCCAAAGGAGATGCTGATACACATGGACCCAGAGCTGGAAACCCAGCATCTCGATGTCTCCGTCTTAACCATTGCAAATCCCCAGAGATACACAGCCATTATGAATCCATTGAGAAAGAGAGAGAGCGCTATTATGAATCCCCTGAGAGAGAGAGAGACAACCATTATAAATCCTCTGTGTGTGTCAGTGTGTGTCAGTTTGTGTGTGTGATTTAATCCCATCTGTAAAGGATGTGATTCCTGACATGCAATACCCTGTTGTCTAGAAACGGAGTTATGGTTGCGGCAGCAGTTACATTGGGGAAACGAAATGACATGTCTCGGACCGTGTTCGTGAACACAAGGCAGATCTGAAACACGGTAGGACCAATACCTCTGCCATTGCCGATCATTGTTTTAACGCTGTGGGCTCACACGAAATATATTTTTCCAATACGGAGTTACTCTGCAAACCTACCGGCTACCTTCAGAGATTTGCTCATGAAGCCATCCAGATATATAAACACAAACAACTTCAACCGAGAAGATGGGTACAAACTGAGCAATCATTGGAAGGACTTTATTAACCAAGTAAATTCTTAACTGACTGTGATCTTTCCCTCCTACCAGCCTATGTCAGCTGTTATTCCGACTCTCTGTGTGTCTCTCATCATGTGTACCTCTTGCTCTTAGGGGTTTTTGTTCCTGTTGCCCGGCTCTCTGACATTGGGCCATCTCACGTTGACATGCTAATCTCCCACATTTACATTTAGGTACAAATTCCTTCTCTAGCTCCACCCACTTATCAGTGGGTTGGGCCCACCAATATCCTATATAACCTCTTGTTGCAGCGGCTCTTTCTCCTACGTCAGCAGTCCGCCTGTGTTTGTTTCACACCTGAAGATGGTCGCTTGTGTTGCGATCGAAACGTCGTGATCTATTATATTTTTTCTACCTACGTGACTTTACCGAAAGAACCAAAGAATATGAATTCCTGCAGTCACGAAAGCTATAATACATGGACATGGCCGATATATAAACATAATATATAGATGATGGTTCTGTTGTTGGCGGCGTTTTAGACAATATAATACATGGACGTGGCCGATATATAGTAATAATAGATATATGATGGTTTTATTGTTGGCGGCGTTTTAGACAATATAATACATGGAAGTAGCCGATATATAGTAATAATAGATAGGTGATCGTTCTGTTGTTAGCGGCGTTTTAGACAGATTTAATACATGGACATGGCCGATATATAGTAATATATATGATGGTTCCGTTGTTGGCGGCGTTTTAGACAATTTAATACATGGACATGGCCGATATATAGTAATAATGGATATATGATGGTTCTGTTGTTGGCGGCGTTTTAGACAGACAATACATGACATGGCCAATATATAGTAATAATAGATATATGATGGATCTGTTGTTGGCGGCGTTTTAGACAGATAATGGTTCTGTTGTTGGCGGCGTTTTAGACATATAATACATGGAGGATGCTGAAATATAGTAATAATAGACAGATGATGGGCGGCGTTTTAGACAGATATGATACATGGACATGGCCGATATATAGTAATAATAGAAAGATGATGGTTCTGTTGTTGGCGGCGTTTTAGACAGATATAATACATGGATATGGCCGATATATAGTAATATTAGATATATGATGGTTCTGTTGTTGGCGGCGTTTTAGACAATATAATACATGAAAGTGGCCGAAATATAGTAATAATAGATAGATGATGGTTATGTTGTTGGCGGCGTTTTAGACAGATATATTACATGGATATGGCCGATATATAGTAATATTAGATATATGATGGTTCTGTTGTTGGCGGCGTTTTAGACAATATAATACATGAAAGTGGCCGAAATATAGTAATAATAGATAGATGATGGTTATGTTGTTGGCGGCGTTTTAGACAATATAATACATGGACGTGGCCGATATATAGTACTAATAGATAGATGATGGTTCTGTTGTTGGCGGCGTTTTAGACAGATATAATACTTGTACATGGCCGATATATAGACATAATATATAGATGATGGTTCCGTTGTTGGCGGCGTTTTAGACAGCTATAATACATGGAAGTGGCCGATATATAGTAATAATAGATAGGTGATGGTTCTGTTGTTGGCGGCGTTTTTGACAGATATAATGTATGAACATGGCCGATATATAGTAATAATAGATATATGATGGTTCTGTTGTTGGGGGCGTTTTGAACAGATATAATGCATGGACGTGGCCGATATATAGTAATAATAGATATATAATGGTTCTGTTGTTGGCGGCGTTTTAGACAGATATAATACATGGACATGGCCGATATATAGTAATAATAGATAGATGATGGTTGTGTTGTTAGTGGCGTTTTAGACAGATATAATACTTGTACATGGCCGATATATAGACATAATATATAGATGATGGTTCTGTTGTTGGTGGCGTTTTAGACAGACATAATACATGGACATGGCCGATATATAGTAAAAATAGATATATGATGGATCTGTTGTTGGCGGCGTTTTAGACAGATGTAATACATGGACATGGTCGATATATAGTTATAATATATAGATGATGGTTCCGTTGTTGGCGGCGTTTTAGACAGCTATAATACATGGACATGGCCGATGTATAGACGTAATATTTAGATTATGGTTCTGTTGTTTGCGGCGGTTTAGACAGATATAATACATGGACGATGCCGATATATAGTAATATATAGATGATGGTTCTGTTGTTGGCGGCGTTTTAGACAATATAATACATGGACGTGGCCGAAATAAAGTAACAATAGATAGATGATGGTTCTGTTGTTGGCAGCGTTTTAGACAATATAATACATGGACGTGGCCGATATATGGTAATAATAGTTATATGATGGTTCTGTTGTTGGCGGCGTTTTAGACAATATAAGACATGGAACTGGCCGATTATATAGTAATAATAGATAGATGATGGTTCTGTTGTTGGCGGCATTTTAGACATATAATATATGGACATGGCTGATATATAGTAATAATAGATATATGATGGTTCTGTTGTTGGGGGAGTTTTAGACAGATATAATGCATGGACGTGGCCGATATACAGTAATATTAGATATATAATGGTTCTGTTGTTGGCAGCGTTTTAGACAGATATAATACATGGACATGGCCGATATATAGTAATAATAGATATATGATGGTTCTGTTGTTGGCGGCGTTTTAGAAAATATAATACGTGGACGTGGCCGATATATAGTACTAATAGATAGATGATGGTTCTGTTGTTGGCGGCGTTTTAGACAGATATAATACTTGTACATGGCCGATATATAGACATAATATATAGATGATGGTTCCGTTGTTGGCGGCGTTTTAGACAGCTATAATACATGGAAGTGGCCGATATATAGTAATAATAGATAGGTGATGGTTCTGTTGTTGGCGGCGTTTTTGACAGATATAATGTATGAACATGGCCGATATATAGTAATAATAGATATATGATGGTTCTGTTGTTGGGGGCGTTTTGAACAGATATAATGCATGGACGTGGCCGATATATAGTAATAATAGATAAATGATGGTTCTGTTGTTGGCGGCGTTTTAGACAGATATAATATATGGACATGGCCGATATATAGTAATAATAGATAGATGATGGTTGTGTTGTTGGCGGCGTTTTAGACATAATACTTGTACATGGCTGATATATAGACATAATATATAGATGATGGTTCTGTTGTTGGCGGCGTTTTAGACAGATATAATACATGGACATGGTCGATATATAGTTATAATATATAGATGATGGTCCCGTTTCGGCGGCGTTTTAGACAGATATAATACATGGACATGGCCGATATATAGTAAAAATAGATATATGATGGATCTGTTGTTGGCGGCGTTTTAGACAGATATAATACATGGACATGGCCGATATATAGTAAAAATAGATATATGATGGATCTGTTGTTGGCGGCGTTTTAGACAGATGTAATACATGGACATGGTCGATATATAGTTATAATATATAGATGATGGTTCCGTTGTTGGCGGCGTTTTAGACAGATATAATACATGGACATGGCCGTTATATAGTAAAAATAGATATATGATGGATCTGTTGTTGGCGGCGTTTTAGACAGATGTAATACATGGACATGGGCGATATATAGTTATAATATATAGATGATGGTTCCGTTGGTGGCGGCGTTTTAGACAGCTATAATACATGGACATGGCCGATGTATAGACATAATATTTAGATTATGGTTCTGTTGTTTGCGGCGGTTTAGACAGATATAATACATGGACGATGCCGATATATAGTAATAATAGATAGATGATGGTTCTGTTGTTGGCGGCGTTTTAGACAATATAATACATGGACGTGGCCGAAATAAAGTAATAATAGATAGATGATGGTTCAGTTGTTGGCAGCGTTTTAGACAATATATTACATGGACGTGGCCGATATATGGTAATAATAGTTATATGATGGTTCTGTTGTTGGCGGCGTTTTAGACAATATAAGACATGGAACTGGCCGATTATATAGTAATAATAGATAGATGATGGTTCTGTTGTTGGCGGCGTTTTAGACATATAATATATGGACATGGCTGATATATAGTAATAATAGATATATGATGGTTCTGTTGTTGGGGGAGTTTTAGACAGATATGCATGGACGTGGCCGATATATAGTAATATTAGATATGTAATGGTTCTGTTGTTGGCAGCGTTTTAGACAGATATAATACATGGACATGGCCGATATATAGTAATAATAGATAGATGATGGTTCTGTTGTTGGTGGCGTTTTAGACAGAATACTATACTATATATCGGCCATGTCCATGAATTATATCTGTCTAAAACGCCGCCAACAACAGAACCATCATATATCTATTATAATTATTATATATCGGCCATGTCCTTGTATTATATCTGTCTAAAACGCCACCAACAACAGAACAATCATCTCTCTATTATTACTATATATCGGCCAAGTCCATGTATTATATCTGGTGTTTGCTGCGTCTTAGACAGATATAATACATGGGCATGGCCAAAATATAGTAATAATAGAGAGATGATGGTTCTGTTGTTTGCGGCGTTTAAGACAGATATAATACATGGACATGGACGATATATAGTAATAATAGATATATGATGGTTCTGTTATTGACGGCGTTTTAGACAGATATAATGCTATATTTCTAGATATCGGCCATGTCCATGTATTATATCTGTCTAAAACGCCGCCAACAATAGAACCATCATCCATCTATTATACTATATATCGGCCATGTCCATATATTATGTCTGTCTAAAACGCCGCCACCAACAGAACCATCATCTCTCTATTATTACTATATATCGGCCAAGTCCATGTATTATATCTGTTGTTTACGGCGTTTTAGACAGATATAATCCATGGATATTGCCGATATATAGTAATAATAGAGAGATGATGGTTATGTTGTTGGCAGCGTGTTAGACAGATATAATACTATATTACTATATATCGGCCATGTCCATGTATTATATCTGTCTAAAACGCAGCCAACAATAGAACCATCATCTCTCCATTATTACGATATATCGGCCATGTCCTTGTATTATATGTCTAAAACGCCACCAACAACAGAACCATATATCTATTATTACTATATATCGGCCATGTCCATATATTATATCTGTCTAAAACGCCGCCAACAACAGAACCATCATTTATCGATTATTACTATATATCGGCCATGTCCAAATATTATATCTGTCTAAAACGCCACCAACAACAGAACCATCATATATCTATTATTACTATATATCGGCCATGTCCATGTATTAAGTCTCATAGTTGTGATATTCCACCTTACTTTGAAAGCTAATCACACAGTGAGCAAAGCTTAATGAACTGAGAGATGTAATGCAATAAAGTCTTGTCAACTGATGATAATGACGATAATGATGATGGCAGCATTCCTCCCCCCCAAAACAAGCTCATATTATGTTGGAAGCTCTGAAATAGTGGTCACACATTCCACATTCTTATGGAAGGAGCAAGCATTTTTATTACATAACCACTGCTGATTTCCCATGAAATCAAACTCATTTTACCGATGAAGGATGGTTAATGGGCTGAGTTGAACCTCAGCTTAGGCTCGAACTCGCAACATTCCCATGCTTAGCTCAACGCTCCAACCTTCAGCACCACCCAGCTGGATAGGCAGTTGCTTTCACCCCAATGAATTAGGATGTACATCGCCCTGCATGATTCAGTGCTTCGTGTTAATTTGCTAATATTCACCCGGCAATGTCCTAGAAACTGCTGCAAGTTTAGAGGATTTAACAGCGACATACAGTCGGAAGTATAAAAATTGGTGATCTTGAGTTTGATTTGGACTAAAAGGTGCAAGTTTCGACTGTACTGACTTTGTTTTATTTAACCTATAAAACTCATTTTTTTTGTCTGTCTGTGTACGCTCGCTTGCGAGGGATTTGGCTCTCGGACCGCGGGGTTCGCGTGGAAATTTTTTTGCCAGGCGGCACGCCCTGGGCCCCCCGCTTGGTATAGGCTATTTCGTTTTCCCGTCCGTCGCCTTTAAAGTGTTTTAATTAACGTTTTGGTGCGATTTATCTTTATTTATTTACTTTTGCCGACCGGCTCACTGCTGCGCATGCGCGAAACGCCGTTGCCCCTGACAATGCACAGACGCCGTCGCCGCAGGGGGGACGCCATTTCTCATTCAAAATGCTAAAAATTTACACGTGACGCTGAGGTAAATTCATCAAAGTGTCACGTCCTCTTCTGTCCCCCTCCACCCCAATGTGTGCACTTACTATTATAGGGTCGTAGATACTAAAAATATAGCGATTAAATAGGATTATTGTGGGGTGGGGGGGGGTAGCGGCCCAGCCCACAGCCACGGCCGGCCGGGCAATCTAGGCGAGGCCGGAGGCTTTGCACGGGACTAGGCCTCGTCACGGCAATCTGTCAGGTGAGTACTTTGTGCTATAGAGTCGATATATACTGCTACTAGCGGGGAAACATTTTAAAACGTCTGAAAACTTAAAAACTTAACATACAAATGAAAAGATAACTCATTAATTTAAAATAAAATCCGTTTAAAATAAAATCCGAGCGCGCCAAGAATCGATTATTTCAATCGCGCAAAGGAATCAAAGGTTGTAGATTCCTTTAGAATCGTCTTGAAGCGACGACGCTCGCTTGCGAGGGATTTGGCTTTCTAACCGCGGGGTTCGCGTAGAAAAATAACATTGCTGGGCGGCAAGCCCTAAGCCCCCTGCTTGGCATAGGCTATTCCGTTTTCCCATCCCTAAACTTTAAGGTAGTTTAATTCACGATTTAGTGAGATTTTTACTTATTATTTTACCGCTCAGCGCGCGACAGCACACATTTGCACATGCGCAAAACGCTTATATATTCACAGCTCCATTAAAACATAAATTTAATGTTTACTAATTTGATTACTCTTAATTATTAGGTCAGATGATAGAGGTTGAGCAATGTTTTTTGTTTGTTGTGGTTGCACCCGATTCAAGAGCCAAATGGCTCACAGGGCTATACCAAAATAAAAAAATAAAAAAAACTGAAATAAATAAACCACGACAAGGCAAATGTCCATGGGCCCAAAAAGGGACCAACGACAAAACCCAGCAAACGGATCCTGGGACACATTGCCCGGGGCCCCGGGAGGGGGGAACCGGGGGATGACGTAACCTTCCAGAATGTTCCAGAAGGAAGGCGTGGCTAGGGCGGAGCAAGCTACGAACCAGTATATAAGCCGGACCTCTCAGAGGTCTGGCTCAGTCATCTGCAAGCTGAAGAACGAAGACCTGGGCTGAAGAGAGGACCCTGGACCCCAAGCTCTGATGTCCTTCTAAGGGCCGGAGCTCAGTGAGGCCAGTGGTCAGAACCCACGGACCGGGACGGTGGGGTCAGATAGCCTCCCCTAGGTCCCAGCCGGAGGACGATAGGGAGCGAGTTGCCCAGTGTTAGAGAGCGAGTTGCCCAGTGATAGAGAGCGAGTTGCCCAGTGATAAGGAGCGAGTTGCCCAGTGATAGGGAGCGAGTTGCCCAGTGATAGAGAGCGAGTTGCCCAGTGATAGAGAGCGAGTTGCCCAGTGATAGAGAGCGAGTTGCCCAGTGATAAGGAGCGAGTTGCCCAGTGATAGAGAGCGAGTTGCCCAGTGATAGGGAGCGGGTTGCCCAGTGATAGAGAGCGAGTTGCCCAGTGATAGGGAGCGAGTTGCTCAGTGATAGGGTGCGAGTTGCTCAGTGATAGGGAGCGAGTTGCCCAGTGATAGAGAGCGAGTTGCCCAGTGATAGAGAGCGAGTTGCCCAGTGATAAGGAGCGAGTTGCCCAGTGATAGAGAGCGAGTTGCCCAGTGATAGGGAGCGGGTTGCCCAGTGATAGAGAGCGAGTTGCCCAGTGATAGGGAGCGAGTTGCCCAGTGATAGGGAGCGAGTTGCCCAGTGATAGGGAGCGGGTTGCCCAGTGATAGGGAGCGAGTTGCCCAGTGATAGGGAGTGAGTTGCCCAGTGATAGAGAGCGAGTTGCCCACTGATAGAGAGCTAGTTGCCCAGTGATAGGGAGCGAGTTGCCCAGTGATAGGGAGCGAGTTGCCCTGTGATAGGGAGCGAGTTGCTCAGTGATAGGGAGCAAGTTGCCCAGTGATAGAGAGCGAGTTGCCCAGTGACAGGGCTCATAGAGGCCATACCTCCCCAGGCATCGGGTTAAGGGACTGATACACACACTCAACACCGATAAACCCTTTGTGTTAGGGACCTTGTATAAAAGATGATACATGTGTTGCCTGATCAGAAGTTTTATTCGTCAATTTATAACCACCACAAATGTAACGGGATAATTTACCAACGTGCTGTATTGAAGTGTCATGTTTTTTTGCGTGTTTTACATATTTTTGCATCACTTCGTTTGTTTTTTTTATTAACTTTTAATACACCGCTAGTAGTTTATTTTTATTTTTTTGCAGCAACTTTTGGGTGCAAATGCCACCCATCGGGTAAAAGGGGGTGCATTGCTTTGCCAAATGCGGCACGTCAATATATAGGCACCGAGATGCTGTCGCTTAAAGTCTAAAAACGCAACCTTGGGGGGGAGGGGGGGGGGTGACTCAAGGCGCGTGCGTGCGACGATGGATTTGATTGGCTGACGCCATTCGTCGTCACAATGGACCACGTCACAACGGGCCACGTCACAACGGACACGGGCGCGCTTGAGGTCGGGGTGCGGCACGCGCATGTTGGGAGAGGGCGCGCGTCGCTGGCCCAACAAACAACCAACAAACAACCAACAAACAAACAACAACCGCTACTCGTTGTCGAGGTGGCGGCGACGTCCGCCACGGCGTTGTGCGCCAGACGAGGTGGCGGCCCTCCTGAGGCCGTGACGAAGGGGACAGACCCAGGTGCCGCGTGCGTGGGTCGACTCACCCAGAGCACCCAGGACGGCCATAGAGAGAGTTACCTTCGCCGACCTCCACATTAAAACCCAGACATCGATATGGGCGTTGGGGGGGGGCTAAAGTCTCTTGCAAAAAAGGATACCTGGGGGTAAGAATACAATCAAAGGCCATTTTCTCCCCGCAGCGAGAGCATTTGAACAAAATGCGTGCGTCTGGAAATCGTCACGTGTTGTTATCCTGTCTTTGACGGTTGAGCATCGTCGTCATCCTCATTAATATTCCAAACGCAAGTGTGGTTATAAAATCGTTTGGGGGTCATTTTAAAGTTATCACCATTTAACGTGGGCATACAAACAGTAGCTCCCTAGGGTCGCTAAATCTACTGTACACTTTTATAAAATCTGCTAAGAATGCCGATACAACTTTCCCTCTCCCTTCTACGAGAATCGAACACTTGAAGAAACTCTTTGTGAGCGGAGAAGGGGCACCGCCCACACCACCTGCACCGCCCGCACCGCCACTTCTTCATCCGGTAACGACGCCGCTCGTCATTGGGGCTCTGTAACGATCGTCGGGATGACGACGGCGACAGACGCACGGCCGTTCGCGGCGGCGTCCTGCATTCTCCCCCCGCCCCCTCCTCCCCGTGCGGCCGCGTTCTCGCGGACACCTCTTCTTGTTCCCTTAATCGTCGTCGTCCTCTTCCTTCACCTCTTCCGCCAGGTGTATGACACCTGGGGGTGGGGGGGGGGGGGGTAGGGGATTTCAAGAGCAACGGTGAAACTGAGGGTACCACCGGCAACACGAGTACTCATGCCGAGATGTCAACCACAGCGGTGGCCGTGAGCCCGAGATTGTTCCGAGTGGGTGAGCGAGTGAGTGAGCGAGTGCCTGAGCAAGCGAGCGAGTGGGTGAGAAAGTCCATGAGCGAGCAGGTTGAGCGATTGGGTGAGCGTGCAAGCGGGTTATCGAGTGGGTGAGTGAGCAAGCGAACGAGCGGGTGAGCGAGCAGATGAGCCAGTGGGTGAGCGAGCGGATGAGCCAGTGGGTGAGCGAGTGAGTCTCTCACCGCTGAGCTGAGCGGAAACCTTGGCGTTTTAAACAAGCGTAGAATGGCTGCCGTCGCCGGGCGCCGATGCATCCTGGGAAGGGGACGCCTCCTTCGTCGGGGAAGCGACTTTGTCTGTCGGGCGGGCGGCAGGAAACAAAACCAGAGAGCGGAGCGACGGGCGTGAGGAACGCGGAGACTCGCTTCGGCCGGGTTGGTCACCCGGAAAATATATCCCCGCTCCGGCACACCGCGTCCGGTATACCACGGAGTCGAGCGCCACCTACCGCAGTTTACCGGCGACCCGGTGAACAAATGGCGAGGCGCCAAACCCCGTGAGGGGGACCCCTGGAATACCGCGTGCCAGGTGCCGCCGACGCGCGGCCGAGCCGCCCGCGGCGGTGGCGCCGTACCGGCCTTGCTGCGCTGGCACGCCTCCTCGGCGAGGGCGCACGACATGCTGACGATGCGCTCCAGCTCCTGCACGTGCACCTCCGCCTTGCCCCGCGTCGCCTCGCAGCTCGCCGGCGACGGCGGCGGCGCCGCGTTCTGCACGCTGGCAACGCGGAGGGGGCGGGGAAATGTGACGGCGGGCGGTCGCGGCGGTGCGAAACCGGAAGGCGGCCCCGGTTAATACCGCGACGCACCGTGACGCGTGCGTGACGACGCGAGCGTGACGACGCTGTACCTGGACTTGGCGAGCATCGCCTTGATCCACTCCGTGTTCTTCTGCCACGCCTCCATTCCCAGGGGGATCGGCGGCTCCTCGGGGTCCTCGTCCACGTGGAGCTCGGGCACCGTCACGTGGCGACGAGGGGGGGGCACCTGCGGGCCGGGGGGAGGGGGCATAACCGTGACCGGCTCGTCATCAACATCATCGCTCCCGTTATCATCGGTAAACATCGTCGTCATCGCTCGCTGTCATCGTCACCATCAAATGCCGTTGCAAACATCGTAACCATGGTCATGAATACTGACATCGTCATGGCTCTCTTTACCACTGTCATCGTCATGACAATCGTCGTCGTAACTACGGTTATCATTGCTGCCTTTGCCATCATCATATACATAATTAGCATTGCTATAATCAAAATCATTTTCTACATCACAACGCTACCATTGCCTTTATGGCTGTGATCACCAGCACCTAACAACAGACACAGAACAATGCTCAGATTTGGATCTCTCTCTCCGTGACCTCCTGCCCGGGTCCAGCTGTTTTCGCTCCTGACCTCCGACTCCTGATTGGAACCCAGGCCTCGTAAGCCCAAAATCCCAGAACTCTCAGCAGCATTTGAAACATCACCGCCAAGCGCCACATCTCTCACCATCCCAACACCCCCCCCCCCCCCCACCTCTCACTCATCAACCGGATATAGCTCTCAATCCAGACCCGGATCTCTACCCACTGATCTCTAACCCTGGATCACCTCTGACCTTGGCTGTGTCTCACCTCTGACCTTGGCCGTCTCTCACCCCTGGCCCTAGTGTGTCTCACTCCTGACCCCGGCTGTGTCTCAACTCTGACCCAGGCTGTGTCCCACCCCTATGACCCTGCCATCTCACCTCCCACTTTCACCCAGGATTTGGCTGTCTCTCACCTCTGACCCTCACCGTCTCTCACCCCGAACCCCCGGCTGCATCTCACCTCTGACCCCGGATCGTAGCTGCCGTCGAGCTCCGTGAATGCGGTGCGGAGCCGCGCGATCTCCTGCGCCGGCGTCTCGGGCGCCGGCGCGTCCTGCACAGCGCGCTCCATCTCGGCGATGTCCAGGTCGTCTTGGCGCTGCCTCAACTTCGTGAGCTGCAATGACGCGGCGGCGGTGTTGGATAAGGCAGGCGGACACCACACCACCACGGCCTCATGGCCCATGGCCTCGTGGCCCAAAACCTCATGGCCCAAGGCATCGCCCACAGTCTCGCCACGGTGTCTCCCCCGCGATAAAATGCGCCACATCGGTTGACGCCAGGCCCACCGAGTGGTAATGACGCGGAAATGGCGGCACCTCAACGTAGCAACGGCGCGAAAAGCCACGGCTCGTGGAACGTGTCGACTGACTGGGATGGCCGTCCTCTCTGTGCTACTTTGTACGTGCCATGGGTTGACTGACTGAGATAGACTGGCAAATGCACCACCTGTGCCCCCCTACTGGTGCCAACAAACAAACCGTCGGGGCAAACGCTGCTAGCGAGTAGCAGCACCTATGAAGGCCGGCACGGCACACGAGGGGGTGGGCTGGCCAGCACCACGGTCGTGCCAACACACACACAGGGCACGTGCCATCTTCAACCCACACATACAGGGCACGTGCCAACCCCAACACACTCACACACCCGCGAGACGTCCACGGACGCGGGCCGTGTGGGCGACCGCGCCGCCAGGACGGTCCGGCGATCGAGCGTCATCGCGTGGCCGCGTCGGCCCGATCCCCCCGGGGTCACCGTCGTCGCCGCGTCCCCCCCGACGCCGCTCCCGGCCGCCGCCGCCGCCGCCTTTTGATTAAGCTTGAGCCGCTCCAGTTGCTCCTCCGCGGTCATCTTGCCCCGGGCGGCACCGCCCGCGGGACCGCCCGCCGGGTACAGCGCGTCCATCGCGCTCTTGGGCCGCTCCTAGCAATGACAAAAACGATGGCCACGATGACGATGGCGGCGAC
Source organism: Petromyzon marinus (assembly GCF_048934315.1). Classification (NCBI taxonomy): domain Eukaryota; kingdom Metazoa; phylum Chordata; class Hyperoartia; order Petromyzontiformes; family Petromyzontidae; genus Petromyzon; species Petromyzon marinus. Next base: position 2,316,371 of record NW_027422939.1, on the reverse strand, counting down.
GATGGTGACGATGATGACGACGGCGGTGACAAACAATGGGCGACGCTCGCAACAACGAGCAAACGGTCACAACAACGAGTGACGGTCACAACATTTGTGGCCAGGTCGCCTCTGATTGGGTGGGGGATGAGAGGGATGGGGGGGGGGTGATCGGGTGGGGGATGGGTGGGTGGGAGGATGGGAGGTTGAGGGGATGGGAGGGTGAGGGGATGGGGCATGGGGGTCCCTCTCACCCGGCTGAGCCGGGCGCCGTCTGCACGGAGGTGCACGAGGTCGGCCTGCAGCAGCAGCCGTTGCTGCTGCTGCTCGTGCGAGCGTCGCTGAGCGATCTGCAGGTGCAGCACCTCCAGGGACGACTCGATGCACGCCTGCGCCGCCACGCACACACGCACGTACCCACACACGTACGCAACCACGTACCCACACATGCACCCACACACGTACCCACACACGCACGCACCCACATACACACGCACGCACCCACGCACCCACGCACGAACCCACGTACCCATGCACACACACACACACACACGCACGCACGCACACACGCACGCACACACACACGCACAAAGATAAAGATGCCTTCCATCCACCCGGGTAGCCTTTGCAAGCTGTCGGGGCAAGTGCCGTCACGGCGAGTAGCGTCGCCACGTCCCCCCACTGCCGATGATTCCACTTCGCACAGAGCACTCATTTAAGTCCGAGTCGACCTCGGTGAGGACCAGGACTGGTTCAGATAATTGCCGTCACCGATGCAGGCCTTGAGCGGGAATTGAACTCGGGTAGATGGGGTTTCAGCGCAAGCGTGGCCCTAATCACTGCACCATCGCTCTCCAAAATCAAATAAAAGTGCCTTGACAGACTGTTGGGGCAAGTGCTGTCAGTGAGTAGCAGCAGCAGTGCCTATGAATGAGACAAAGATCCCCCATATAGCCTTAACAGACTGTTGGGGCAAGTGCTGTCAGCGAGTAGCAGCATCAGTGCGTATGAATGAGACAAAGACCCCCCGTATAGCCTTCACAGACTGATGGGGCAAGTGCTGTTAGCGAGTAGCAGCAGCAGTGCTTATGAATGAGACAAAGATCCCCCGTATAGCCTTGACAAGACTGATGGGGCAAGTGCTGTTAGCGAGTAGCAGCAGCAGCTATGAAGGCCAGCACAAGCGGGTGGGTGGTTGGTCAGCATCACGCGCGCTACAAAGACAAACATCCCCTGAGTAGCCTTAACAGACTGTTGGGGAAAGTGCTGTAAGCGAGCACCTATGAAGGCTGGCACAGCACACCACTCCCGGTCGCCTTTGTCTCCCCAGTGGCGATGTTTAATACACACCGTACCAGGTACTCATTTGAGGCCGAGTCGACCTAGGGGAGGCCCAGTACCCGGTTCAGATAATCGTCACCAGTGTTGGCCGTGAGCGGGAATCGTGAACTCACCTCCTCACTATCGTGACCTCACCATCGTGACCTCCCCTCCTCACCATCGTGAACTCACCTCCTCACCATCGTGAACTCACCTCCTCACCATCGTGACCTCACCTCCTCACCATCGTGAACTCACCTCCTCACCATCGTGAACTCACCTCCTCACCATCGTGAACTCACCTCACCATCGTGAACTCACCTCCTCACCATCGTGAACTCACCTCTTCACCATCGTGAACTCACCTCTTCACCATCGTGAACTCACCTCCTCACCATCGTGAACTTACCTTCTCGTTGCGCAGATGCCTCAGCCTGGTCTCCTGCTCGTGAAGTGTTTTGTTGAGGTCACACAGCCGCGTCAGCTTCATCTGTCGCAGCCACAACAGACAAAGATCACCCCCTGCCCAGTGGAGGCCTTGAAGAGACCGCTGGGGCAAGCGCGTCTCGCGGCCACAGGCACAACAACAACAACAACCGCCATTCGCCACTAAGTGGCGGTGACGTCACCACGACGCTTGTGCCAGGCTATGTGCACCCTGAGGCCACGTGAAGTGTCGAACGCCCGCTGGCAGGAGGTCACGGGGCAGACCCAGGTGCCACGGGTCGACTGACTGAGATGACTGGCTGATGCACCACCTGTGCCCCCTACTGTGCCAACCTGCTGTGCTTTAGCCACCCGGCGCTCCGCTCGCTGTTGTGAGCGTCGCTCCTCCGCCCTCCGTTGTTGTTGGAGGGCGACTGCCTCCAACTGCCCAGTAGCATCCTTCACGAGCCTCCTCCACAGAGGCCGATCTTGACACCGCTGGTACCAGTCATCGGCAAGTCCACTCAGCTCCACGTCCTCCTGTACCACATCACTCCATCTCTTCTCTAGCCCGTGCCGCGCCCGCTTAGCCCCCTCAATCCGGCCAAACAAAAGCTGTTTCGGCATGCGGTGGCTGGGCATGCGGGCTACATGACCCAGCCATCGCAGCCTTGCCTGCCGGAGGAGCTCACCGATGGGACCCTGCCCAGATCTTTCAAGGATTTGTGAGCTCCTCAGACAATCCAGTCTGGTTAAACCCAGGATGGATCGTAGGCAGGCCAGCCTAAATGTTTCTAACCGGCGAAGATGTTCCATTAGGGGGGTCCACGTTTCGCAAGCGTAGAGAAGGGAGGGAATGACCGTGGCCGAGAAGACCTGAAGCTTAGTGCGGAGCGACAGACCAGGTAGCTTCCACACAGCGTTACGCAACCGATGAAAAGATATTGCCGCTCGACTGATTCGGAGTGAGACCTCTGCTGTTAAACTGGAGCCAGTCATAAGCACACTGCCCAGGTATGGGAAACTCTCCACTCTCTCCACAACTGCCCCATCACCGATTGGGAGTTGTGGGGGTGGAGTGTCCGATGGTACAAAATACCCAGGCAGGTGCTTAGTTTTGGTGGGGCTGATGGTAAGGCCCCACCTCTTAGTGGCACGCTCCAGTCTCAGCAGCAGCGTCTCCAACTCCTCCTCTGACTGAGCAGCTATTACCAAGTCATCAGCATACATAACGTGGTTGAGCAATAGGGAGCCATCCCTTGACCGCACCCGGGCATCGATTAGCCTCCCATTATATCTGTACCATATGGAGATTCCCCCGGTACAGCTATTGAAGGCTTCACGAACTACGTGGTCAAAATAGATGTTAAATAATGTGGGAGCCAGAGGACATCCCTGTCGCACCCCAAGGTGTACAGGGAATGGCTCTGACTCCCGGCCACGTAGTTTTACCCGGGCCCGCTCACCATCATGAAGGTCCTTAATGATCGTGAGCAGAGGGTCAGGTACTCCAAAAGCACGAAGAACGACCCAGAGCCCAGGCCTACTGATGGTATCATAGGCCTTGACCAGGTCAATAAAGCAGAGATGTAGGTCTTGTTGGAATTCCCTACACCTCTGCTGTAGCAGACGGACAGAAAATATGGCATATGTGCAGGACCGCCCTTTCCTGAAACCGCATTGGGGCTCCGCAAGCCTCTCCTCAGCGTGCCTGGCAAGGCGATGCTGAATAATCCTTGCCAGGACCTTTCCCGGCACACTGAGGAGTGAGATGCCCCTGTAGTTGTTACAGTCTGTGCGGTCCCCCTTCTTAAAAAGGGGGACCACCAGGGCATCCTTCCAATCCTGCGGAACCCGTCCAGTGGTCCAGACTGTTGTTATGATGTCATATAGGGCAGTCTGTGCACAAACGCCACCCTCCCTCAGCATTTCGCTTGGGAGATCATCTCTGCCCGCTGCCTTTCCTGGTCTCAGACTCCGGATCGCCTTCTGTACTTCCTCAACAGATGGCACCTCAGCCAGCCACTCACAGGGGGTGACTTCTTCCAATATTTCGTGCCACGATGTTTTCATGGCTGAGGGATTTCCCATCCCCCAGGGGATTGGTGGGGGAGGTTTCATTTGTCGCCGAATATTTTTCCGCGCTTGCCGATAACACCGCGATTTCGGCGGCACGCAGCCTCAACGAGGGCGCTGGGGCGAGCGCCGCTGCAGCTGCCCGCTGCAGCGGCGCCTGCGAAGGCCAGCACTGTGGCGCACGAGCCGGGTGGGTGGGTGGCCGGCACTACCACCGCCACCATGCCTGGCCGCCTTTGTCTCTCCCCCTACCCCTCCAGTGAAATTATTTTCCAACCCAGCCAGACCCGGCGGGGGGCGGCGGCGCAATCGAGCTTGTGCGACCCCGCCGTTCGTGACCCTCTCGTGACGTGGGGCGGGGGGGTAACTAAACGACGGGGTAAAGGGATAACGCGGCCTCAGCAACGCGACGTCAGGCATGCGATGGGCCCCCGAGTGGCGTAGCGGTGCAGGTGGCGTGGACCCCCCTCCACCAACCCCTTCTCTTCCTCCCTTCGTCAGCCTGGCACCTGGGCCTCACCAACGGTACGACTGCACCGCCTGCAGCACTCGCGACGTTTGCTCCCGCTGTGTGACCACTTGGGGCTCCCCCCCCCCCCCCCGCGGTCGGCCCGCCCCGCACACGCCACCGGCAGCTACGCCGCTGGGCTACTGGGGAGCTACCGGGCAGGGGGAACGGGGGGGGGGGGGGGCGGAGGGGGGTTGGTGTGACGGCACTTGAAGAGGTACGTGACGAGGTCCGTGACGAGGCACGGGACGAGGGGGCACCTTACGGGTAACGAGGTGACGATGGGGCTGGGGGGCGATGGATGGGGGGCTGGGGGGGGTACTGGCTGCAACCATGGGGACGGTGGGGGCCATGCAGGTGAGAGATGATGATGGTGGTGGTGGTGAGGATGATGGTCGTGGTGAGGATGGTGGTGAGGATGATGCTGGTGGTGGTGGTGAGGATGATGCTGGTGGTGGTGATGATGGTGGTGGTGAGGATGGTGGTGAGGTTGATGCTGGTGGTGGTGGTGAGGATGGTGGTGGTGGTGGTGGTGAGGATGCTGGTGAGGATGCTGGTGAGGATGATGCCATACTGCCTCACCTGGCTCTCAATCAAGCGCAGGTTCCTTTGCAGGTGGTGGTGCCAACGACTGAGCAGGCAGCGGGGCACGGGGGAGTCGTGGGTGGCACAGCAAAGACACGGGATGGCGAGCGCGGTGAGCGTGGCCAGGGAGTGTGGTGAGAGTGGTGGGTGGTGGTGTGTGGGAGGATGGCAGGGTGGTGTGTGTGTGTGTTTTGGGTAGTGTGTGTGTGTGTGAAATACGATATAAGGGGTAGAGCATGTGTTGTGAGTGGGGCATGTATTATGTGTAGGTAGCGTGTGTCTTGAGTATATAGTGCTAAGCATGTGTCTAGAGTACAGAGAATTGGGCACGTGTCTATAATATATAAAGTACTAAGCGTGTGTCTAGAGTACAGAGAATCGGGCACGTGTCTATAATATATAAAGTATTAAGCATGTGTCTTAGAGTACAGAGAATTGGGCACGTGTCTATAATATATAAAGTATTAAGCGTGTGTCTAGAGTACAGGGAATCGGGCACGTGTCTATAATATATAAAGTATTAAGCATGTGTCTTAGAGTACAGAGAATCGAGCACGTGTCTATAATATATAAAGTACTAAGCATGTGTCTAGCGCAGAGGCAGTGAATCGATCTTGCACCTCGTGTGCGTGTCGAGCACGTGGCTAGCGTGCCGCTACCGTGTCAGCCGTCCTCGTTCCGATGTGGCGCCCCATCCCCACGCCCCCCGTGACCTCCGATCCCCCAAGACCCCCGTGTGACCCTGTGACCCCATCGTGTGACCTGGAGACCCGCCTGTGACCCTCCGTGACTGTGTGTGACCCCCGTGTGACCCCCCCCGGTGGCCCCGTGACCTCTCGCGTGACCTCGTGACCCCTCCCCCCCCGTGCCGGACCTGTGACTGGTTTCTCTGCAGCTGGATGAGCAGCAGGGTCAGCTCCTCTGGCTGTGCGTAACCACCGCCATCACCGTCGTCGCTGCTATCATCATCATCATCATCGTCGTCGTCGCGTCAGCATTATCAACACCGCCATCGCCGCACAAACGGAGCAACATCGGCCGCCACCCCGTTACCATTGCACCGGCGTTGTCCACCCCGATAGCGGGATTGCCGTGGACGCACCGACCAGACGGCCACCGGGTGGCGCAGCCGTCGGGCGGGGCGAGAGCGGTTTGACTCGCCGTCGGAAGGAAAGGTCAAGAGGTCAAGAGGTAAATGTTCGTTGAACTTCTTTTGCGAAGGGTGGGGGGGCGTGGGGGTGAGCGGGAAGGGTGAGCGGCGAGGGTGAGCATGGGGGTGAGCGCGGGGGTGAGCGTGGGGGTGAGCGGCGAGGGTGAGCATGGGGGTGAGCGCGGGGGTGAGCGGCGAGGGTGAGCGGCGAGGGTGAGCGTGGGGGTGAGCGCGGGGGTGAGCAGGGAGGGTGAGTGGGGAGGGTGAGTGTGGGGGTGAGCGGCGAGGGTGAGCGGCGAGGGTGAGCGCGGGAGTGAGCGTGGGGGTGAGCGGGGAGGGTGAGCGGCGAGGGTGAGCGTGGAGGTGAGCGCGGGGGTGAGCAGGGAGGGTGAGTGGGGAGGGTGAGCATGGGGGTTATCGGCGAGGGTGAGCGTGGGGGTGAGCGGCGTGTGTCTCACCGTGCGGCCCTGCAGGCTGGGCGGGGTGGACTGCGGGGTGGACTGCGGGGTGGACGTGTGCACCATGGACGGTGTGGGCCTCCTATCCAGCGTCTGCGTGCACTGCGAGACCATAGGGAAAGACAGCCAGACAGTCAAACAGCCCGATAGACAGACAGCCCGATAAACAGACAGCCCGATAGACAGACAGCCCAACAGACAGACAGCCTGACAGCCAGACAGTTAGACAGCCCGATAGACAGACAGCCCGATAGACAGACTGCCTCACAGACAGCCTGATAGACAGACAGCCCGATAGACAGACAGCCCGATAGACAGACAGCCCGGCAGACAGACAGCCTGACAAATAGCCATACAGTTAGACAGCCCGATAGACAGACAGCCCAATAGACAGACAGCCCAATAGACAGACAGCCCAACAGACAGACAGCCTGACAGACAGCCAGACAGTTAGACAGCCCGATAGACAGACAGCCCGATAGACAGACAGCCTGACAGACAGCCCGATAGACAGACAGCCCGACAGACAGACAGCCTGACAGACAGCCAGACAGTTAGACAACCCGATAGACAGACAGCCCGATAGACAGACAGCCCGACAGACAGACAGCCTGACAGACAGCCAGACAGTTAGACAGCCCGATAGACAGACAGCCCAATAGACAGACAGCCCGATAGACAGAAAGCCCGACAGACAGTGCCATACGTGTGTGGAGGGGGGGGGGGGGGCAGCCGTACCCGCGCTCCGTGGCCGTGGCTGAACTCGGCAGCGCGTTGCCGGCGCGCCCCCGGGGCGGCCGCCGCCACGTCCACCCCCCCGGGGGTGCCCACCACCACCACCAGCGACTGGCGGTAGCTGGGCATGGACCTGGGCAGCGTCTGGGTGGACGCGATGCTACGGGGGGGGGGGGGGGAGGAGGGAGAGGGGGGGGGAGAGGAGAGGAGAGGGGAGGAGGAGGATGGAGGGGGTCAGGGCCCGTTTCTTGCTCAAGGTTTCACAGCGACGCCTCACCGCTGCGACCCGCAGGGTTCACAGCCACGCGTGTCCATCCCCCCCATCTCGTCTCTAACCATTCTCCACCTCCTCCCCTCCACCTCCTTCCCTCCACCTCCCATCTTCACCCCCCCCCTCCTCCTTCACTCCCTGTCACCAATCTTTGAGCTGCTCCCCCCCCACCCCTCCTCTACCCCCCCCCCAACCGCACCCCGGCGTCTCCCTCACCTCAAGCGGTCTCTCTCGTTCTTCTCCTTCAGCGACCGCATCATCCACTGCTCCAGCTGCACCGTGGAGTCACGCGTCTGCCTCTCCAGCGCCGCCGTCGCCGCCGCCCGGTGGCCCTCGCCGGCGCCGCCAGCCGCCCCGTAGCCAAACTCGTCCTGGTTGAGCGCCGACAGGCTGCTGCTGCTGCTGCCGACAAGCCCCATCCCGTCCATGCTGTGCCGCTGCAGGCGCAGCTGCAGCTGCAGCGGCTGCTGCGGCTGCTGCTGCTGCTGGTTCGGGTGACGTAGAACCACGCCGGACTTCGCCGCCGCTTCCGGCCGTAAGATCGCGGCGCCGGCGGTGGGGCGATCGGCGGCCTCCGCGGTCGTTCGGCCTGGGCCCGCCGACGGGTCGAACCTCTCGTCGCCGTCCCGCCGCTCCGCGGCTGCCCCCCTCTCGCCATCGCCGTCGCGCAGCTGCCGCCGGAGCTCCTCCGCGGCCACGGCTGCCGCCGCAGCGTCGTCGTCGTCGTCCGTGCCGGCCCGCGAGCGAGCCGGCCCCTCCTCCGTCACAATCTCCACATCGCCACGAGGGCCGCCCCCCCGTTCGTCGTCGGAGCGCGGCGGCCTCCACCGGGCCAGCGCCGCAACATCTCCCGGCGCCCCACGGAGCCCGTCGACGAGCACCTGCCCCCCCGCCTCCTCCGCCGCCGCCGCCGCCGCTCGCCCGCGTGAGCGGTTGCCCCCGCCGTCGCCGCCGCCACCGCCATTGCTGGCGTTGGGATCAGATCGCGTGAGACGCCGCGGTGGCTGGGAGATGTTGACTACCTCGCCTGGTACGTGGGAGGTCGTGGGTTCAATCCCGACTCTCTCTTCCGTGGGTCACGTGGATTCTTCTCCACATTTAGAATCGATAACCCAGGTTTTTTTCTTGGTTTAGATCGCGTAAATGTGTAAATGTTGTGTCGTTAAAACCCACAACCACCCGACACAGCCAACTAGTAAGGGTTGTCACGTAAACAGAACGTGGCCAATTCGTCACTAGTACAGCACTAGTGTGTAGTGTATAATGTAGTGTATAGTGTAGTGTATAGTCGTGTAGTGTATAATGTAGTGTAGTGTATAATGTAGTGTATAGTGTAGTGTACTAGTACAGCACACCGGTTGTGTGTTGGAGAGCCAAACCACAACATTTACAGTCTGAGTACCGTGACGTTTCACCAGTAAATACAACCAGATTCATCAGGCGACAGCCAGATTTGTGGAGAAGTCCTCCACCTGCTACGTTCCTTATATAGAGGCGTAGATGTGGTGACCACACTTCTGCGCTCTTGCACAAAGTGGGGGGGGGGGGGATTACTGAGTCAACCTAAGAGCCTAGGCGTTAAACTGATATAAATATGGCGTTGAACCCACCAGCCAACCGACATTGAGCAAGGTTTGTCACCTAAATCAACGGTTTAGAGTGTATGGCTTGCGAGTAATGTCCACTTCGTTGAGCTATCGTTTGTGGCCACGTCGCTGTGAACTCCCAGGCGGTGTACGTGCCGGGCGGTGTACACCCTGTGCCACCCTGCGCCACCCTGCGCCACCCTGTGCCACACTACCATCCGATATTGGGAAGCCGCTGGAGCCGCTGGAGCTACGCAGGTGGGCACGCACGCACGCAGGTAGGCAGGCACGCAGGCACGCACGCAGGTCAGCTGCATTATAACCCAGCCAGCTGCATTATAACCCGTCCAGCTGCATTATAACCCAGTCAGCTGCATTATAACCCGACCAGCTGCATTATAACTCAGTCAGCTGCATTATAAACCTGACCAGCTGCATTATAACCCAGTCAGCTGCGTTATAACCCAGTCAGCTGCATTATAACCTAGTCAGCTGCGTTATAACCCAGTCAGCTGCATTATAACCTAGTCAGCTGCGTTATAACCCAGTCAGCTGCATTATAACCCAGTCAGCTGCATTATAACCCGTCCAGCTGCATTATAACCCAGTCAGCTGCATTATAAACCTGACCAGCTGCATTATAACCCAGTCAGCTGCGTTATAACCCAGTCAGCTGCATTATAACCTAGTCAGCTGCGTTATAACCCAGTCAGCTGCATTATAACCTAGTCAGCTGCGTTATAACCCAGTCAGCTGCATTATAACCCAGTCAGCTGCATTATAACCCGACCAGCTGCATTATAACTCAGTCAGCTGCATTATAAACCTGACCAGCTGCATTATAACCCAGTCAGCTGCGTTATAACCCAGTCAGCTGCATTATAACCTAGTCAGCTGCGTTATAACCCAGTCAGCTGCATTATAACCTAGTCAGCTGCGTTATAACCCAGTCAGCTGCATTATAACCCAGTCAGCTGCATTATAACCCGTCCAGCTGCATTATAACCCAGTCAGCTACATTATAACCTGACCAGCTGCATTATAACCCAGCCAGCTGCATTATAACCCGTCCAGCTGCATTATAACCCAGTCAGCTGCATTATAACCCGACCAGCTGCATTATAACTCAGTCAGCTGCATTATAAACCCGACCAGCTGCATTATAACCCAGTCAGCTGCGTTATAACCCAGTCAGCTGCATTATAACCTAGTCAGCTGCGTTATAACCCAGTCAGCTGCATTATAACCCAGTCAGCTGCATTATAACCCAGTGAGCTACGTTATAACCCAGTCAGCTGCATTATAACCCAGTCAGCTGCGTTAATACCCAGTCAGCTGCGTTGTAACCCAGTCAGCTGCACTATAACCCAGTCAGCTACGTTATAACCCAGTCAGATGCATTATAACCCAGTCAGCTGCACTATAACCCAGTCAGCTACGTTATAACCCAGTCAGATGCATTATAACCCAGTCAGCTGCATTATAATCCGGTCAGCTGCATTATAACCCGGCCGGACTTTACGTCGTGAACTCCGTCGCGATTGTATTTCCCGTTTTTGCCTGCATTGCTTTGATGCATTCGAAGTAACGGCGAAGTGTAACTTCCCTGTTGCAGTTGTATTCGTCTGGCATTTAACTTATGAGATAAAAAAGACATACTTTGCGTGAATGCGTGTGCGTGCGCGAACACAGACATCGCACGCATGTACACAAGTGCGTATTTGTTCGCATACAAGTGAGGCTTTCCAGAGCACCAAAATTACATCGTAAATAAATATTCATTAATGTCATCGATTCATCAATGAAAGCCCATTAAAATAGCCATTGTTATCAACTCCTCGTTTTGCCAATCCACTGCCGGATGAAGCCCTCCTCATGCCGTGTCAGCCACGGGGGTTGTTTGGCCATACTTCACCACTCTGGAAAGCCTCGGGCCCAGCGAGTCTCCGAAACTCCATTCCTCAGAAGGGTCCCTGCCCCCCGACCTGATTGGCCAACAGCTTCCTCTCGAGTAGCTTTGCATTTTTTATTGTTTTAGCCCTGTGCGACGACGTGCAGGTCAGCTCGTTTTATAAAAAGAAAATTCGACGCGAGTATTTTCTCCCGTCGGCTTTCCCCCACGTCTTATAAAGGTTTCATTTATTTTTTAATCGACGTACGGCAACATCAATAATTTCCGCTTTTGAAAAAAAATCGTCGCCGGTTTTTGAACTCCTTTGGAGACGAGAGAGAGCAGCATCCGCCAGCAGGAGCCCACCGCGGAAGCGCCCAGGCATGTCCGGAGAACGCCACGAGGAAGGAGGCGTCCCAGAACCACTCCAGAGATCCACCGCCCCATGGCGACCGCACGGAAATTTTTATCTGAAAAGCCGATGAGCTGTTTTTGGCTAAAAACAAAACGCAGCAAGAACCCCCCCCCCCTCCGTCCATCCCCAAATCCTCGCGACCCCGAGCCCAGCCATGCGGGCGCGTACCTTTGTCCGGCGAGCGAAGCCGCCTTGCGAGCGAGTGGCTCGCGAGGTCGAAGTGAAAGGAGCGACGGTCCAGCCGAGAAGGCACCCAGAGAGGCACGGAGAGGAGGAAGAGGCGTTCCCAGAGTTCCCAGGGGGTCACGCGGCACGGGGGGGGGGAACACATTGACGACGGCGATGCACGCACAAGCAGCCACGCGCATCACACCCAGTCCCCGCATTGCACCCAGTCCCCGCATCGCACCCAGACCCCCCCGCACCGTCTCACCGCACAGCGGCGGTTTCTCAAACTCGCGCGCTGTACGGGGCGTAGCAGCTGCAGCAGCCGGCTGCGGCACGGAGACCGTGCAGGAAAGGTAATTTCTGAAAGTGCACGGAGGGGGGGGGGTGCAAACCGACGTCGCCTCGGTGGCCGTGCCGTTACTACCATGTGCGTCGAGACGCAGCGTCGCTTTGCGAGCAAACCGCAACGCCAATCGTTAGAACAGTCTAGACGTGTGGCGTGGGGTGGGGGTGATGGAGCTATCCAGAATTTCTCAACGTCCACTTTGAATGAAGCAGATGGTGCGTGGTGATTACTGCGGTTAATACCACACACACACGCACACGTTAATACCACACACGCGCGCACACACGCTAGTACGTCACACATCACGCCTTCTACGTGAGCGAGGGGACAGCGTGAGCGGCGTAGCGGGCAAGCGGTCGCACCCCCCGCACCCTCCACCCGAGGCCCCCACCCCTGCCCACCTGAGCAGGGCGTTAGTGAGCGCGCGGCAGGGAAATCCGTTAGTGGGCGGGCAGTCGAAAAGTTAGCGAGCCGAAAAAAATTAATAAAAACAACCCCCCCCCCCCGTGCAACGACGAGCACGCTGCACATTCACGTCATGTCGCATCTGAGAACACAAAGCACACGTGACCAGCGGCCACTTAAAACGATGGTGAATATTATTGTTGTGATGACAATCACAAAAACGAGAGTGTGTGGGCGTTCGTCAATCCGCCGCGGGATGAAAGGCTCCCCCCCCCACTGCCACCTCCCACGTGCCGCGGTCGTTGTCTCGGTGACCGTACTTCACCGCGACGGTCGGTGACGCGAGTGAGCGGCGGTGACCACGCGCCGTGGGCCCCCCGCGTGCGAGCGGAAGGGGGCATCCCGGCACACGACGAGGGTGTGGGTGGCTGGCACCACGCCCGGCCGTCTTCGTCTCCTCAGTGGCGATGTTTACACGCCGCACCGCCAGGCCCGCCCGCTAGGCCCCGCCCGCCAGGCCCGCCCGCTAGGCCCACTCGCTTGCCCACCGTACCTTGAAGGCGAACTTGCGGTTGATTTTATCGTCGGCTTCCACCGGATTCACCTGGAAGCTGGGCAGGGAGATGCTGCCCAGGACACCCTCCTCCTTGTTGTCTGCACTCCCCCACAGCAGGGGGCCACGGGGCGGGTGGGGGGGGGGCAGAGTCAGCATGGTTGGGAGGGCAGGGGGGGGGACAGCGAGCCCGTTGCCAGGGAGCTCCCGTGGCACGGGGCGGAACGTCAGACATCGAGGCCCCAGCGACGGCACGACGGCGGAGCGACCGGGCCCGCCCACTCGTGGCGACTCGGCTGCCAGCACGTCACAAGTAACCGGGGTAACGAGATGGTGAGGGCTCGGGTTGAGAAGTCAGGGGTCAGAGTGCACCACTCACCTTTGTAGTAGAACAGGCAGAAGTCGGACAGCACGAACCAACGCTGCTTCCACAGCTTCATCCCCGTGCTGTCCTGTGGTGCCGACAGCCACACAGCCACTGCGTTAGGACGAGACTCCTCTATGTGAGTCTATGCGTCTCTATGTGATGAGTCTGTGGGTCTCTGTGAGTCTGTGGGTCTCTGTGTGAGTCTGTGGGTGTCTTTGAGTCTGTGGGTCTTTATGCAAGTCTGTGGGTCTCTGTGTGATGAGTCTGTGGGTCTCTGTGTGATGAATCTGTGGGTCTGTGTGAGTCTGTGGGTCTCTGAGTGAGTCTATGCGTCTCTGTGTGATGAGTCTGTGGGTCTCTGTGAGTCTGTGCATCTCTGTGTGAGTCTGTGGGTATCTGTGTGAGTCTGTGGGTGTCTTTGAGTCTGTGGGTCTTTATGCAAGTCTGTGGGTCTCTGTGTGATGAGTCTGTGGGTCGGTGTGAGTCTGTGGGTCTCTGAGTGAGTCTGTGGGTCTCTGTGTGAGTCTGTGGGTCTCTGTGTGATGAGTCTGTGGGTCTCTGTGAGTCTGTGGGTCTCTGTGTGAGTCTGTGGGTCTCTGTGAGTCTGTGGGTCTTTATGCAAGTCTGTGGGTCTCTGTGTGATGAGTCTGTGGGTCTCTGTGTGATGAGTCTGTGGGTCTGTGTGAGTCTGTGGGTCTCTGAGTGAGTCTATGCGTCTCTGTATGATGAGTTTGTGGGTCTCTGTGAGTCTGTGGGTCTCTGTGTGAGTCTGTGGGTCTCAGTGAGTCTGTGGGTCTTTATGCAAGTCTGTGGGTCTCTGTGTGATGAGTCTGTGGGTCTGTGTGAGTCTGTGGGTCTCTGTGTGAGTGTATGCGTCTCGGTGTGATGCGTCTGTGGGTCTCTGTGAGTCTGTGGGTCTCTGTGTGAGTCTGTGGGTCTCTGTGTGAGTCTGTGGGTCTCTGTGTGATGAGTCTGTGGGTCTCTGTGAGTCTGTGGGTCTCTGTGTGATGAGTCTGTGGGTCTGTGTGAGTCTGTGGGTCTCTGTGTGAGTCTATGCGTCTCTGTGTGATGAGTCTGTGGGTCTCTGTGAGTCTGTGGTTCTCTGTGTGAGTCTGTGGGTCTCTGTGTGATGAGTCTGTGGGTCTCTGTGAGTCTGTGGGTCTTTATGCAAGTCTGTGGGTCTCTGTGTGATGAGTCTGTGGGTCTGTGTGAGTCTGTGGGTCTCTGTGTGAGTGTATGCGTCTCTGTGTGATGAGTCTGTGGGTCTCTGTGAGTCTGTGGGTCTCTGTGTGAGTCTGTGGGTCTTTATGCAAGTCTGTGGGTCTCTGTGTGATGAGTCTGTGGGTCTGTGTGAGTCTGTGGGTCTCTGTGTGAGTGTATGCGTCTCTGTATGATGAGTCTGTGGGTCTCTGTGAGTCTGTGGGTCTCTGTGTGAGTCTGTGGGTCTTTATGCAAGTCTGTGGGTCTCTGTGTGATGAATCTGTGGGTCTCTGTGAGTCTGTGCATCTCTGTGTGAGTCTGTGGGTCTCTGTGTGAGTATGTGGGTGTCTTTGAGTCTGTGGGTCTTTATGCAAGTCTGTGGGTCTCTTTGTGATGAGTCTGTGGGTCTGTGTGAGTCTGTGGGTCTCTGAGTGAGTCTGTGGGTCTCTGTGTGAGTCTGTGGGTCTCTGTGTGATGAGTCTGTGGGTCTCTGTGAGTCTGTGGGTCTCTGTGTGAGTCTGTGGGTCTCTGTGAGTCTGTGGGTCTTTATGCAAGTCTGTGGGTCTCTGTGTGATGAGTCTGTGGGTCTCTGTGTGATGAGTCTGTGGGTCTGTGTGAGTCTGTGGGTCTCTGAGTGAGTCCATGCGTCTCTGTGTGATGAGTTTGTGGGTCTCTGTGAGTCTGTGGGTCTCTGTGTGAGTCTGTGGGTCTCAGTGAGTCTGTGGGTCTTTATGCAAGTCTGTGGGTCTCTGTGTGATGAGTCTGTGGGTCTGTGTGAGTCTGTGGGTCTCTGTGTGAGTGTATGCGTCTCGGTGTGATGCGTCTGTGGGTCTCTGTGAGTCTGTGGGTCTCTGTGTGAGTCTGTGGGTCTCAGTGAGTCTGTGGGTCTTTATGCAAGTCTGTGGGTCTCTGTGTGATGAGTCTGTGGGTCTGTGTGAGTCTGTGGGTCTCTGTGTGAGTGTATGCGTCTCGGTGTGATGCGTCTGTGGGTCTCTGTGTGAGTCTGTGGGTCTCTGTGTGAGTCTGTGGGTCTCTGTGTGATGAGTCTGTGGGTCTCTGTGAGTCTGTGGGTCTCTGTGTGAGTCTATGCGTCTCTGTGTGATGAGTCTGTGGGTCTCTGTGAGTCTGTGGGTCTCTGTGTGAGTCTGTGGGTCTCAGTGAGTCTGTGGGTCTTTATGCAAGTCTGTGGGTCTCTGTGTGATGAGTCTGTGGGTCTGTGTAAGTCTGTGGGTCTCTGTGTGAGTGTATGCGTCTCGGTGTGATGCGTCTGTGGGTCTCTGTGAGTCTGTGGGTCTCTGTGTGAGTCTGTGGGTCTCTGTGTGAGTCTGTGGGTCTCTGTGTGATGAGTCTGTGGGTCTCTGTGAGTCTGTGGGTCTCTGTGTGAGTCTGTGGGTCTCTGTGAGTCTGTAGGTCTTTATGCAAGTCTGTGGGTCTCTGTGTGATGAGTCTGTGGGTCTGTGTGAGTCTGTGGGTCTCTGTGTGAGTCTATGCGTCTCTGTGTGATGAGTCTGTGGGTCTCTGTGAGTCTGTGGGTCTCTGTGTGAGTCTGTGGGTCTCTGTGTGATGAGTCTGTGGGTCTCTGTGAGTCTGTGGGTCTTTATGCAAGTCTGTGGGTCTCTGTGTGATGAGTCTGTGGGTCTGTGTGAGTCTGTGGGTCTCTGTGTGAGTGTATGCGTCTCTGTGTGATGAGTCTGTGGGTCTCTGTGAGTCTGTGGGTCTCTGTGTGAGTCTGTGGGTCTTTATGCAAGTCTGTGGGTCTCTGTGTGATGAGTCTGTGGGTCTGTGTGAGTCTGTGGGTCTCTGTGTGAGTGTATGCGTCTCTGTAAGATGAGTCTGTGGGTCTCTGTGCGAGTCTGTGGGTCTCAGTGAGTCTGTGGGTCTTTATGCAAGTCTGTGGGTCTCTGTGTGATGAGTCTGTGGGTCTGTGTGAGTCTGTGGGTCTCTGTGTGAGTGTATGCGTCTCGGTGTGATGCGTCTGTGGGTCTCTGTGAGTCTGTGGGTCTCTGTGTGAGTCTGTGGGTCTCTGTGTGAGTCTGTGGGTCTCTGTGTGATGAGTCTGTGGGTCTCTGTGAGTCTGTGGGTCTCTGTGTGAGTCTATGGGTCTCTGTGAGTCTGTAGGTCTTTATGCAAGTCTGTGGGTCTCTGTGTGATGAGTCTGTGGGTCTGTGTGAGTCTGTGGGTCTCTGTGTGAGTCTATGCGTCTCTGTGTGATGAGTCTGTGGGTCTCTGTGAGTCTGTGGGTCTCTGTGTGAGTCTGTGGGTCTCAGTGAGTCTGTGGGTCTTTATGCAAGTCTGTGGGTCTCTGTGTGATGAGTCTGTGGGTCTGTGTAAGTCTGTGGGTCTCTGTGTGAGTGTATGCGTCTCGGTGTGATGCGTCTGTGGGTCTCTGTGAGTCTGTGGGTCTCTGTGTGAGTCTGTGGGTCTCTGTGTGAGTCTGTGGGTCTCTGTGTGATGAGTCTGTGGGTCTCTGTGAGTCTGTGGGTCTCTGTGTGAGTCTGTGGGTCTCTGTGAGTCTGTAGGTCTTTATGCAAGTCTGTGGGTCTCTGTGTGATGAGTCTGTGGGTCTGTGTGAGTCTGTGGGTCTCTGTGTGAGTCTATGCGTCTCTGTGTGATGAGTCTGTGGGTCTCTGTGAGTCTGTGGGTCTCTGTGTGAGTCTGTGGGTCTCTGTGTGATGAGTCTGTGGGTCTCTGTGAGTCTGTGGGTCTTTATGCAAGTCTGTGGGTCTCTGTGTGATGAGTCTGTGGGTCTGTGTGAGTCTGTGGGTCTCTGTGTGAGTGTATGCGTCTCTGTGTGATGAGTCTGTGGGTCTCTGTGAGTCTGTGGGTCTCTGTGTGAGTCTGTGGGTCTTTATGCAAGTCTGTGGGTCTCTGTGTGATGAGTCTGTGGGTCTGTGTGAGTCTGTGGGTCTCTGTGTGAGTGTATGCGTCTCTGTATGATGAGTCTGTGGGTCTCTGTGAGTCTGTGGGTCTCTGTGTGAGTCTGTGGGTCTTTATGCAAGTCTGTGGGTCTCTGTGTGATGAATCTGTGGGTCTCTGTGAGTCTGTGCATCTCTGTGTGAGTCTGTGGGTCTCTGTGTGAGTATGTGGGTGTCTTTGAGTCTGTGGGTCTTTATGCAAGTCTGTGGGTCTCTTTGTGATGAGTCTGTGGGTCTGTGTAAGTCTGTGGGTCTCTGTGTGAGTGTATGCGTCTCGGTGTGATGCGTCTGTGGGTCTCTGTGAGTCTGTGGGTCTCTGTGTGAGTCTGTGGGTCTCTGTGTGAGTCTGTGGGTCTATGTGTGATGAGTCTGTGGGTCTCTGTGAGTCTGTGGGTCTCTGTGTGAGTCTGTGGGTCTCTGTGAGTCTGTAGGTCTTTATGCAAGTCTGTGGGTCTCTGTGTGATGAGTCTGTGGGTCTGTGTGAGTCTGTGGGTCTCTGTGTGAGTCTATGCGTCTCTGTGTGATGAGTCTGTGGGTCTCTGTGAGTCTGTGGGTCTCTGTGTGAGTCTGTGGGTCTCTGTGTGATGAGTCTGTGGGTCTCTGTGAGTCTGTGGGTCTTTATGCAAGTCTGTGGGTCTCTGTGTGATGAGTCTGTGGGTCTGTGTGAGTCTGTGGGTCTCTGTGTGAGTGTATGCGTCTCTGTGTGATGAGTCTGTGGGTCTCTGTGAGTCTGTGGGTCTCTGTGTGAGTCTGTGGGTCTTTATGCAAGTCTGTGGGTCTCTGTGTGATGAGTCTGTGGGTCTGTGTGAGTCTGTGGGTCTCTGTGTGAGTGTATGCGTCTCTGTATGATGAGTCTGTGGGTCTCTGTGAGTCTGTGGGTCTCTGTGTGAGTCTGTGGGTCTTTATGCAAGTCTGTGGGTCTCTGTGTGATGAATCTGTGGGTCTCTGTGAGTCTGTGCATCTCTGTGTGAGTCTGTGGGTCTCTGTGTGAGTATGTGGGTGTCTTTGAGTCTGTGGGTCTTTATGCAAGTCTGTGGGTCTCTTTGTGATGAGTCTGTGGGTCTGTGTGAGTCTGTGGGTCTCTGAGTGAGTCTGTGGGTCTCTGTGTGAGTCTGTGGGTCTCTGTGTGATGAGTCTGTGGGTCTCTGTGAGTCTGTGGGTCTCTGTGTGAGTCTGTGGGTCTCTGTGAGTCTGTGGGTCTTTATGCAAGTCTGTGGGTCTCTGTGTGATGAGTCTGTGGGTCTCTGTGTGATGAGTCTGTGGGTCTGTGTGAGTCTGTGGGTCTCTGAGTGAGTCCATGCGTCTCTGTGTGATGAGTTTGTGGGTCTCTGTGAGTCTGTGGGTCTCTGTGTGAGTCTGTGGGTCTCAGTGAGTCTGTGGGTCTTTATGCAAGTCTGTGGGTCTCTGTGCGATGAGTCTGTGGGTCTGTGTGAGTCTGTGGGTCTCTGTGTGAGTGTATGCGTCTCGGTGTGATGCGTCTGTGGGTCTCTGTGTGAGTCTGTGGGTCTCTGTGTGAGTCTGTGGGTCTCTGTGTGATGAGTCTGTGGGTCTCTGTGAGTCTGTGGGTCTCTGTGTGAGTCTGTGGGTCTCTGTGAGTCTGTGGGTCTTTATGCAAGTCTGTGGGTCTCTGTGTGATGAGTCTGTGGGTCTGTGTGAGTCTGTGGGTCTCTGTGTGAGTCTATGCGTCTCTGTGTGATGAGTCTGTGGGTCTCTGTGAGTCTGTGGGTCTCTGTGTGAGTCTGTGGGTCTCTGTGTGATGAGTCTGTGGGTCTCTGTGAGTCTGTGGGTCTTTATGCAAGTCTGTGGGTCTCTGTGTGATGAGTCTGTGGGTCTGTGTGAGTCTGTGGGTCTCTGTGTGAGTGTATGCGTCTCTGTGTGATGAGTCTGTGGGTCTCTGTGAGTCTGTGGGTCTCTGTGTGAGTCTGTGGGTCTTTATGCAAGTCTGTGGGTCTCTGTGTGATGAGTCTGTGGGTCTGTGTGAGTCTGTGGGTCTCTGTGTGAGTGTATGCGTCTCTGTGTGATGAGTCTGTGGGTCTCTGTGAGTCTGTGGGTCTCTGTGTGAGTCTGTGGGTCTTTATGCAAGTCTGTGGGTCTCTGTGTGATGAATCTGTGGGTCTCTGTGAGTCTGTGGCTCTCTGTGTGAGTCTGTGGGTCTCTGTGAGTCTGTGGATCTTTATGCAAGTCTGTGGGTCTCTGTGTGATGAGTCTGTGGGTCTTTATACAAGTCTGTGGGTCTCTGTGTGATGAGTCTGTGGGTCTCTGTGTGAGTCTGTGGGTCTCTGTGTGATGAGTCTATGCGTCTCTGTGTGATGAGTCTGTGGGTCTCTATGAGTCTGTGGGTCTCTGTGTGAGTCTGTGCGTCTCTGTGTGATGAATCTGTGGGTCTCTGTGAGTCTGTGGGTCTCTATGTGAGTCTATCGGTGAATCCACCCCACCTGTTTGTGAAGCCAACCCCGGATCATGACGGGCGCGTTGGGGTTCCGCCGGATGGAATTCGAGCGTTTGCCGAAGTTCTGGAGCTTCCTGGAGCCCTTGGCATTCTGCGTCACACGCGTAACGTTCCGTCACCACCACCACACGATCGCACAAGCACGTGCAGTCCTCTTGCCGATCCACCGCCGGATGAGGGCTTCCCCAACGAGCCCCCCCCCCCCTCGCTGTGTTCTAGCCGCCCGGCGCTGCGCTCGTCGTTGCGAGAGTCGCTCCTCTGCCCTCCGCTGTTGCTGTCGGGCTGCTGCCTCCAACTGCCCAGTAGTCTCAGAGCGCACCTAGCCCGGCACCGCCCGGTAGCATCCTTAACGAGCCTCCTCCGCAGAGGCCGATCTTCACGCCGCTGGCAACACAAGGGCCCGTCCCTTCTCACGCGCGTCCCTTGCGTCCGTTCAGCCCCCCCTCTCTATCCAACAAATCGTAAGATGCCTGGGCGGGTTTGCGGTGGCCGGACACGCGGGCTACGTGACTCCAGCCAGCTTGCTCCTCGCACAATCCGGCCTGATTAAACCGTGACGGATCGTAGGTGGGGGGGTGGGGGGGGCGGGGAGCCGGCCTGAATGTTTGCGCAACCGGCGCAACCGGCGCTCGGGGACAAAGAGGGTCCCCGTTGTCACAAGCGTAGAGAAGAGGAGGGGGGCGCGACCGTGGCGCGACAAGCCCCAAAGCGTCGTGCGGAGACGGGCACGGCAGGTCCCGCGCGCGCGGCGTCACGCGACCTGGTGAAAAGATAACGCCGCTCTAACGGCCTAGAGAACCGCCGGGGAGCTTCTGCTGCCAAAGCAGAGGCGGTGTGCGAGAGGCACGCCGCCCAGGTGTGGCAACTCGTCAGCCCTCTACGCGAGCGCAGCCTCGACTCGCGCAGAGCGCAGTGGGGGTCGGAGTGTCTGATGGGGCGCAGCGTAGAGGCAAACGGTGGGGGGGTGGGGGGGTTGTTCGTTTCACACGCAAGAAACTTTCGCAACCAATATTATTGTTGATAATCAAGGTTTTTGGGTCCGATCGCGTAAGTATAAATCTGTCGTAACCCTCCACCACCCGACAGCCAATTAGTAAGGGATTTATCACGTAAACAAACGCCAATTAGTTACTTATATAGTGTGGTGTATAGTGTAGTGTATAGTGTAGTGTATACTACTTCAGCCCACCGGTGTGTTGGAGAGTAAATCCACAACATTTACAATTTGAGTATGACGCTTCGCTGGTAATTACATCAACCATCAGCATTGGGTAATTTGACAGAATAGTGAAGCAATCCACCTGCTTCCGGTCTCAAATAGAACAGCAGCAGGACGACGTCATCACCACCCCCCCCCCCCACCGCCTCCGAGTGGCATGCTCCAGGTTCGGCAGATGAGTTAAACGACTCTCAGAGTGAGCGTCAATTACCAGATTATCAGCACACACAGAGTGGTCGACCGCGAG
Organism: Petromyzon marinus; assembly: GCF_048934315.1. Classification (NCBI taxonomy): domain Eukaryota; kingdom Metazoa; phylum Chordata; class Hyperoartia; order Petromyzontiformes; family Petromyzontidae; genus Petromyzon; species Petromyzon marinus. The sequence continues at coordinate 2,295,102 of NW_027422939.1, read as the reverse complement.
GGAGCCATCCCTCAACCTCACCCAGGGATGAATCGCCTGATACACACACACAGCTGTACCTACGACAGATTCCCCGTAAAGCTTTCACTGACTCTACGGGGAATCTGTCTAGTCAGCGAGTAGCACCTAAGAAGGCCGGCACTGTGGCACACGAGGGGGGTGGGTGGTCAGCGCCATGCCCGACCGCCTTTGTCTTCCCAGTGACGATGTTTACACACCGCACCAGGTACTTATTTGAGGCTGAGTCGACCTAGGGGAGGCCCAGGACCGGTTCTGATAATCGTCAGTGGTGTTGGCCGTGAGCGGGAATCTAACCCGGGTTGCCAGGTTCGTAGCGCAGTGCACTAAACCACTACACTACCGCTCCCCACACACACGCACACACACACGTGCACACATACGCACACGTACGTACAAACACGCACACGTACACACACGCGCATGCAGACATACACACGCACGCACGCACCTTAGGCACGGGGCTGGGGGGGGCGTCCCCCCCGTCGTGCTCTCCCCTTGCCGAGTGGCCGGACATTGCGGCGGTGGCGGCGGCGGTGGCGGCGGTGGTAGCGGTGGCAGAGCTCCCGCTGGAAACGCTGACCAGGCGCGCCGGCGCCTCCGCCCAGCTGATGCTGCTGCTGATGATGGTGTTGGTGCTGCTGATGTTGCTGATGATGTTGTTGCTGTTGCGGCGGCTTCTGTTGTTGTTGCGGTGGTTGCGACGATTCGGAAATCCTGGGGGAGACGTTGCGTTATACCGACGTCAGCAGAAACCACACGGGGGTCATCGTCGTCGTCATGTTTCAAGTTTATGCTGTGTGACAAGGCGGAGAACTCGTTTGCAAGAGTGAGCGACTGAGTGAGTGGGTGAGTCAATGAGCAATCGACCGAGTGAGTGGGTGGGTGAGTGGATGAGTGAGCGGGTCGGTGGGCGAGTGGATAGTGGGTGTATGAGTGGGTGGGTGAATGGGTGGGTGGGTGTGTGGGTGAGTGGGTGGGTGGGTGAGTGGGTGAGTAGGTGAATAGGTGAATGGGTGGGTGGGTGGGTGTGTGGGTGAGTGGGTGGGTGGGTGAGTGTGTGGGTGAGTGGGTGAGTAGGTGAATGGGTGAATGGGTGGGTGGGTGAGTGAGTGGGTGGTTGGATGGGTGGGTGAGTGGGACTTGGATCCACCACGCGCGGCCACCTTTGTCTCCCCAGTGGCGATGTTCACACACTACAGCAGTTACTCGTTTGAGGCTGAGTCAACCTAGGGGAGGCCCAGGACCGGTTAAAATAATCGTCACCGGTGGTGGCCGTGAGCGGGAATCGAACTCGGGTCGCCGGGTTCGTAGCGCAGCGTAGCGCTAACCACTACGCTACAATGCGTTAGGCTTCCACATGCGCGGGCCATGGTGACAGATTTGACGTCACAGCTCACTTGCCGTACAAAAAAATTGATGCATTATTGAGCTCCTCCCCCCTCCCCCTATAATGTTTGCACGGTGTACAGTCTGGAAAGTACCCACGTGGCAAATTTCAAGATTGTTGCATGTCGGGAAGTACGCTAAACATTTTGAACAGACACACACAATCACAACTTTGCCTTTTTATATATATGGAGATGATGATGCATAAGCGACAGGGTCGACAATTTACGATTGTCGACGCTACCGATGAGATCGATTGGTGCTGTGCATCACAACAACAACGATGGTTGTGGAGTGTACAACAACAAAAACAATCCTCACCTTTTGTGTTTGTCGACTTTAAACTTTAACATTATCCTCGGCCCTTCGCGTGTGGCACGACATCCAAACAAAGCAAGTTGGCGCCTCGCTTCAAACGTCCACGTGAATCGACGTCTTCATCCATCCAAAGTCATCACCTCCACCACCTCTTCTTCTGCACGATACCAGGACGGTGAAGTGTGGTCAAACACAATTCGGGCAAATCGCCTCGACGGGAGGCTCGGCTCGTTGGGATCGCTCGCGAAACGTTGTACTTCAGAGTGTAAGCTAACGTCGTGGCTCTCGCTCTCCTCGTTCTGTTGACGCTCCGTCCCCTAAACCCCTCACGACTCCGCTGTGTCGGGTGGCTGCGGGTTTCACGACACACACAAACAAACTACTTGTCAGAGGCCTCTCTTATCCAGCAGTGGATATGGCAAACAGCTCGCGCTCTGAAACGCGTCTTCGCAGCTGCTGCAGGGTCCCCCTGCGAAACGTTGATCTCCTTGTCAGCCTCCCATCACCACTGTTGGTAAATCTCTCCGCAAATGTCGTCAGGTCTTGACGTTCGTCGAATCGTCGTCTTCGTCAGCGTGGTCTTCTTGCAGGACTTGTAAACACATGGCCCACATCCACACCCACATTGCGATACACAGTACACACATATACACACCCTCGTGTGTGTGTTGTGTACACGACGTGTGTGTACACGCGTGTGTGTTGATAGGTGTGTGTTGTGTACACGTGTGTATGTGTGTGTGTATACACCACGTGTGTACACGACGTGTGTGTGTACACGTTTGTGTGTGTGTACACGTGTGTGTGTACGTGTCTGTTGTGTACACGACGTGTGTGTGTGTACACGTGTGTATACAGTGCTGTATATAGGTGTCTGTGTGTATAGGTGTGTACACGTGCGTATTAGTGTGTGCACGTGTGTATTAGTGTGTGTACACGCCTGAGTGTGTACACGCGCGTATTAGTGTGTGCACGCGTGTGTGTGCGTGTACACGACTATACAAGCACGCGCACACACACACACGTGGGTCGGTGGTGGGGGTGGGTAGGTGGGTAGGTGGTGGGGGTGGGTAAGTGGGTGGGTGGTGGGGGTGGGTAGGTGGGTAGGTGGTGGGGGTGGGTAGGTGGGTGGGTGGTGGGGGTGGGTGGGGGGGCCACTCCGCCTACCGCGCGCTTCATAGACGCCGCGCACTCACACACGCTGACCAACCCACCCACCACCACCACCACCTAGCCACAACCAACCCACCTACCCACCCCCACCACCTACCCATCTACCCACCCCCAACCACCTACCCACCCCCACCACCTACCCACCCCCACCACCGACCCACTACACAGCACCCACCCACCTACCCACCCCCACCACCGACGCACCCCCACCACCTACCCACCCACCCCCACCACGACCCACCTACCCACCCCCACCACCTACCCACCACCCACCCACCTACTCATCCCACTACCAACCCACATACCCACCCCCACCACCGACCCACCCACCTACCCACCACCTACCCACCACCCACCCACCTACTCATCCCACTACCAACCCACATACCCACCCCCACCACCGACCCACCCACCTACCCACCACCTACCCACCCACCTACCCACCCCCACCACCCACCCACCTACCCACCCCCACCCCATAGTCTTCGCTGTTACAAACTGCTTCACCACGCTGTCGCTAAACAACGCGCACTGCTACTTAAGTGGCTGTACAAAGCTACAACACCGTGCTGCTTTGTACACCATGCAGCCCCGAAACACCGCGCACTCAGAGAGGCTGACCACCCCAGTCCTCGCGATGCAGAGTCTCACGATCTGTATGTAGACTGCAGGAGGAGGAATCCGAGGAGCTATGAAGCGCTTTTCCACACACGTCCAGTAGGGGGGTCACAGGGGTCAGTAAGCGACCACAAACTTCAGCAAACTGATAACCGCGTGCTCTTACCAAAAGGCTCCACAAACGCCGCGCACTCGCTAATCGCGCTCTCCCGATTAAAAAAAATGTTTATTGCCCAGAGCATCATCCTCTGCATAGACGAAGCACACCTCTCACCCCCTCCCCCAAACGCTCCCGAAGCAACACGAAAATTCCCACTTGCCGCCATCAGCTCTGGAATTCCCTCCCGTCCCCTCTTCTCCTCATCCCCACAAGTTCTTGATGACAACGACCTCGGCTCAATTCAAGACACATCGAACCCTAACTACATTCTAACTACATTTTGACATTTGCCGATAGTTGCTGATCGCTCGTTTGACTTTTGTGCCTATGCTCAGCAACTGTTTAACAACAAAGTACCCGAAACTAACTCCTACGTATACACACACGTGTACACACACGCGTGTACACACACGTATACACACACAGGTGTACACACACACGCGTGTACACACACACGCGTGTACACACACACACATGTGTACACACACACACGTGTACACACACGCACGCATGTACACACACACACGTGTACACACACGCGTGTACACACACGTGTACACACACAGGTGTACACACACACGTGTAAACATACACGCGTGTACACACACACGCGTGTACACACACACGTGTACACACACGCACGCATGTACACACACACACGTGTACACACACGCGTGTACACACACACACGTGTACACACACAGGTGTATACACACACGTGTAAACATACACGCGTGTACACACACACGCGTGTACACACACACGTGTACACGCCCACACGTAGACACACACACGTAGACACACAACAACCGCCATTCGCCACTAAGTGGCGGTGACGTCACCACGACGCTTGTGCCAGGCCATGTGCACCTTGAGCCTGCAGTCACGGGAAGTGGGAAGGACGTCTTGGACGAGTGTGATCCTTCTACAGATGTCTCTGCATTTTTCGAAGCGATTTTTTTCTTCGGATATCTCGGGATTTTGTTTGACTCTCCAGATTTCTCAGGAGTTTCGCAGACTGTATCCAATACTTTTCAGATAGTCTCTAGATTTCCCAATATTTTTTTTTTTACCAAAGCTCTCCGATTTCCTGCAGATTTCTCTTTGCCGTACTATCTCCAGATTTCTCGATTAACAAACAAAAAAATATTCTCAAGAATTGCCAGTTACTTTTGCATCCAGATTTCACAGATTTTCGAAAGTTAATCCACAGCTGAAAAAAAACATGTAGCAGGAACGCTTAGTAAACGTCACAACGTTTATGCTCTCGTGGGGGCTGACGCCCCGCTCCCCGTGAGAGGGCGGGATGCCCCCCCCCCCCCCCCAGCTGCTAAGCCCTTGTGTCAACACGGCGATCGCCCTCGAGTGGTTATTTATTAACTCGCTGGCAGCTGCAGAAACTCCGCAGCTGTACGGATACTCATTAGTTTGCGCTCTCGGTATAACCACCCAGTTTCAGTTTCATTTATTTGGTGTATAGCCCTGTGAGCCATTCGGCTCTTGAATCGGGTGCAACCGCAACAAACAAAAAACAAAAACGCGAACAAGAAAACATTTTAAAGTGACTTTGTGACTTTGTGGAAACAGAAAATCCAGGAAAAAATCCTGAAAAAGCACCGTACACCAACGCTGTGTGCAAAAATCCCATCAGTCTAACTCCGTACTACAACAAACATGGCCAAACCAAACCCACTAATTTATATCACCCACACACACGGTCACAACGCGTCGACCATCAATCTTGTACCAAGGTTTTATTCCCCGCGTGAATAGTGAACCCCTGTTTATGCCCCCCCCCCCCCAGCGAACACTCCACGGATCTCGCCTAGCCTCTTATTTCCCACCCTTCGCGATGTGCGACTATTCTCAGGCTAGGGCTAACGGCTAACAGGGCTGAATTGAAGCAATTGGCGGGACCCCGGGGGTCTCATCACTGCCCCGGGGTGGGAAAAACCGCGTAGCGACACGAGTCTTGCCTTACCGACAGCAAAACTAGTGGTCAATCAATTGGCCTCGTTGAGAGCTACTCGGGGAACTAAGTTTCGTAAAAAGTTGAAAAATTACATAAACACGTTAAATTCACTGCGGGCGCAGGCTCGCCTTGGCATAGAAGCTGAGGATCGATGGCTGACCGGAGGGCGGACTGAAAAATAATAAATATTGACCTGATTTTTTCGGGACCCCGGGGTCACGCCAAATGAAATTGACCAACTGAACGATCACTCACCTCGCACGGTGGAAGTTGGGGAGGACGCTGGGCAGCGAAGACTCTGCCTGGGCAATGGTTCGCAGCTGCACCCAACGGGCGTCAGGCGGACGCTGAGGGCGGCTGGGATTCAGGGCGGCTCCAGGTGAACTCTGAATTCAATTTGCTCTCTCCCTCCCCTCTTATCTTCTCAAAGCCTGTTAATCCCCGGGTGACATGATGTCATCTTGCACGTCCAATCGAGTTATTTTTACGTGTCCCACCCATCACTACCTCTTCCTACCAACCCCCCAGTTGCTAAACCTCGATCCTCCACTCTGCTCACAGACATACACACATTCTTTGTGCTTTCAAGAAACAATACCAAGATCCCCCGTGTAGCCTGCAACAGACTGCCGGGGCAAGTGCTGTTAGAGAGCACCTATGAAGGTCGGTACGGCACACGAGCCGGTTGGGTGGCCAACACCACGCCCGGCCGCCTTTGTCTCCCCAGTGGTGATGTTTACGACACACCGCACAAGGTACTCATTTGAGGCTGAGTCTATCTAAGGGAGGACCCAGGATCGGTGCAGATAATTCGTCACTGATGTTGGCGGAATCGAACTCCGGTTGCCTGGGATCGTGGCTAAGTGCGCTAACCACTGCGCCATCACTCCCCCACATGTAAATAGACAGAGGTCCCCCGTGTAACATGTAACAGACTGTAGGGGCAAATGCTGTTAGCGAGTAGCAGCAGCAATGTCTATGAAGGAGACAAAGATCCCCCGTGTAGCCTGTAACAGACTGTGGGGGCAAGTGCTGTTAGCGAGAAGCACCTATGAAGGTCGGAACGGCACACGAGGGGGGGGGGGGGTAGGTGGACAGCCTTTGTTTCACACGCACACACACACCACCACCGCTTTTAATGCTCCTATTATTCTTCACAGAGTCTTTGAAGAAGAGCACACGCGTGTGTGGGTGTCTGTGCGTGTGGGTGTCTGTGTGTGCCCTGTGTGTGTGTGTGCGTGTGTGTCTGTGTGTGGGGAGCGATAGTGTAGCGGTTAGCGCGCTGCGCTATGAACCTGGCGACCCGGGTTCGATTCCCGCTCACGGCCAACACCAGTGACGATTATCTGAACCGGTCCCGGGCCTCCCCTAGGTCGACTCAGCCTCAAATGAGTACCTGGTGTGGTGTGTAAACATCGCCACTAGAGAGACAAAGACGGTCGGGCGTGGTGCTGGCCACCCACCCCCTCGTGTACCGTTCCGGCCTTCATAGGTGCTCGCTAACAGCACTTGCCCCTACAGTCTGTTACAGGCTATATGGGGGATCTTTGTCTTTGTCTGTGTGTGTGTGTGGGGGGACCCCCTACCTCCTCGCGGTGCCGGACGGGCAACTCTGTCGTGGACAGTGCTGTGGGGGGAGTTCCAATTTTGATTGGCTCCTCCCCTCATGGCATATGTGTCCACCACAGGGGCTAAACGGGGGCTCTGGACGGGTGCGAGGGGCTGGTAACCCCTCCACCTTCAATTAATTAACACAAAACCACGAATTAAAGTGAAATATGTAACAACTAAGCTTGTGCCGGAGGCCCCGGGGGGCCAGGCGTCTATGACGTCTCCTGGCCAAACCCCAATTGGCGGAGCCAGGAGATTGAATACCTACCCTCGGGGCTACTCCAGAAACAACGAAAAGCCACTACGGGTGGCCACGTGGAATGTTCGAACGCTCACTGCAGAGGAGAGGCTGCCACTCCTCTGTCGGGAGCTGGACCGGTACCGCCTGGATCTATGCGGCATTCAGGAGGTCCGGTGGACCGGCTCTGGCTCCTGCCACCATGAGGGGTGGACAGTCCTCTACTCGGGGCAGCAGACTGCCAAACAACAGGGTGTGGGTCTTCTTTTGAACAAAAGAATGAAGGGGGCATGGGAGCGTGGCGGTGAGGTGTGGGAAGCTGTAAGCCCCAGGCTACTTTGGGCTCGCCTTCCCATCAACCGGAGGCGAGGAATGGTGGTCGTGGTTACTTATGCCCCCACCGAAGATGAACATCCGTGGAGGGATGCAGGCAAAGCCGATGAGTCAGATGCCTTCTATGACCTCCTGTCACAGGTGCTGGCTAAAGTGGCCCCTCGGGATAGAGTCATCATGCTGGGTGACTTCAATGCCCGAGTTGGTCATGATACTGGCACCTGGTCTGGAGTGATTGGAGGGCATGGGCCAGATCAGCTCAATAACAACGGTAGGAGGCTGCTAGATTTTTGTGCAGCCCATGGGCTTGTAATTACCAACACGCTGTTCCGGCATCGGCGCATCCACACAACATCATGGATGCATGCCGGGTCCAAGCAAGAACATCTGCTGGACTACATAGTGACGGACCAGCGAATGCGAGCCCATGTCCTTGACACCAGGACCTACCGTGGAGCTGATCTGCCCTCTGACCATCGACTAGTCATCTGTAAGATGCGCCTGCCATTCTTCCACTCCGGTGGTGGGTGTACACCCAGGACCCCATTCCAACCTAAAGTGGCCTGGTCTCAGTTATCTGATGAAAGTTGCAAGCGAGAATTTCATCATCGCTTGCGGCTGGGATTGGCATCGTCCCCGACTCCTCCTGATGTCGAGGGTAAATGGGCGAGGTTTAGGACTGTGACTCATGCAGCTGCAATGGCTGCTTTGGGTACGCGGTCCAGACCTCCCCAGACACCCTGGATGACAGAGGAGTTGTTCAGGATGGTTGAGAAAAAGCGACAGGCCCACTGTCATCGGCTACAGAATCCCACGTCAGAGAATGAGGAGGCTTACCGCAGCCTTCGCTCGGAGGTTCGGAGAGCCGTGAGGCGCTGCAAGGATGGGTGGTGGTCGCGGGTTGCTGAGGAGATGGAGTCTGCCTCAGTGGCCCGTGATCACAAATCGCTATTTAACTCCATCAAAAAAGTAACCTGCAGCGCCACACCTATTACCATCATTAGGGGAAAAAACGGTGATCCAATTTCCGACCCCCAGGAACAGGTTCGCAGATTTGCTGAGCATTTCTGTGAGGTCCTGGGGGAGGGAAAATCCCACAGCCAGGAAAACATCGTGGCACAAAGTGAGGATGACCCTGCTGAGGCTGCGGTGCCTCAAATATTGGATGAAGTCACCCCCTGTGAGTGGCTGGCTGAGGTGCCATCTGCTGAGGAAGTATTGAAGGCGATCCGGAGTCTGAGACCAGGAAAGGCAGCGGGCAGAGATGATCTCCCAAGCGAAATGCTGAGGGAGGGTGGCGTTTGTGCACAGACTGCCCTATATGACATCATAACAACAGTCTGGACCACTGGACGGGTTCCGCAGGATTGGAAGGATGCCCTGGTGGTCCCCCTTTTTAAGAAGGGGGACCGCACAGACTGTAACAACTACAGGGGCATCTCACTCCTCAGTGTGCCGGGAAAGGTCCTGGCAAGGATTATTCAGCATCGCCTTGCCAGGCACGCTGAGGAGAGGCTTGCGGAGCCCCAATGCGGTTTCAGGAAAGGGCGGTCCTGCACAGATGCCATATTTTCTGTCCGTCTGCTACAGCAGAGGTGTAGGGAATTCCAACAAGACCTACATCTCTGCTTTATTGACCTGGTCAAGGCCTATGATACCATCAGTAGGCCTGGGCTCTGGGTCGTTCTTCGTGCTTTTGGAGTACCTGACCCTCTGCTCACGATCATTAAGGACCTTCATGATGGTGAGCGGGCCCGGGTAAAACTACGTGGCCGGGAGTCAGAGCCATTCCCTGTACACCTTGGGGTGCGACAGGGATGTCCTCTGGCTCCCACATTATTTAACATCTATTTTGACCACGTAGTTCGTGAAGCCTTCAATAGCTGTACCGGGGGAATCTCCATATGGTACAGATATAATGGGAGGCTAATCGATGCCCGGGTGCGGTCAAGGGATGGCTCCCTATTGCTCAACCACGTTATGTATGCTGATGACTTGGTAATAGCTGCTCAGTCAGAGGAGGAGTTGGAGACGCTGCTGCTGAGACTGGAGCGTGCCACTAAGAGGTGGGGCCTTACCATCAGCCCCACCAAAACTAAGCACCTGCCTGGGTATTTTGTACCATCGGACACTCCGCCCCCACAACTCCCAATCGGTGATGGGGCAGTTGTGGAGAGAGTGGAGAGTTTCCCATACCTGGGCAGTGTGCTTATGACTGGCTCCAGTTTAACAGCAGAGGTCTGACTCCGAATCAGTCGAGCGGCAATATCTTTTCATCGGTTGCGTAACGCTGTGTGGAAGCTACCTGGTCTGTCGCTCCGCACTAAGCTTCAGGTCTTCTCGGCCACGGTCATTCCCTCCCTTCTCTACGCTTGCGAAACGTGGACCCCCCTAATGGAACATCTTCGCCGGTTAGAAACATTTAGGCTGGCCTGCCTACGATCCATCCTGGGTTTAACCAGACTGGATTGTGTGAGGAGCTCACAAATCCTTGAAAGATCTGGGCAGGGTCCCATCGGTGAGCTCCTCCGGCAGGCAAGGCTGCGATGGCTGGGTCATGTAGCCCGCATGCCCAGCCACCGCATGCCGAAACAGCTTTTGTTTGGCCGGATTGAGGGGGCTAAGCGGGCGCGGCACGGGCTAGAGAAGAGATGGAGTGATGTGGTACAGGAGGACGTGGAGCTGAGTGGACTTGCCGATGACTGGTACCAGCGGTGTCAAGATCGGCCTCTGTGGAGGAGGCTCGTGAAGGATGCTACTGGGCAGTTGGAGGCAGTCGCCCTCCAACAACAACGGAGGGCGGAGGAGCGACGCTCACAACAGCGAGCGGAGCGCCGGGTGGCTAAAGCACAGCAGGTTGGCACAGTAGGGGGCACAGGTGGTGCATCAGCCAGTCATCTCAGTCAGTCGACCCGTGGCGCCTGGGTCTGCCCCGTGACCTCCTGCCAGCGGGCGTTCGACACTTCACGTGGCCTCAGGGTGCACATAGCCTGGCACAAGCGTCGTGGTGACGTCACCGCCACTTAGTGGCGAATGGCGGTTGTTGTTGTTGTTGTTAGAAGAGCCACACCCTGTTGTTTGGCAGTCTGCTGCCCTGAGTAGAGAACTGTCCACCCCTCATGGTGGCAGGAGCCAGAACCGGTCCACCGGACCTCCTGAATGCAACAGAGATCCAGGCGGTACCGGTTCAGCTCCCGACAGAGGAGTGGCAGCTCTTCTCCGCAGTGAGTGTTCGAACATTCCACGTGGCCATCCATAGTGGCTTTTCCTTGTTTCTGGAGGAGCCCCGAGGATAGAGATTCAATCTCCTGGCTCTGCCAATTGGGGTTTGGCCAGGAGATGTCATAGACGCCTGTCCCCCCAGGGCCTCCGGCACAAGCTTATTAGTTACATATTTCAGTTTAATTCGTGGTTTCGTGGTAATTAATTGAAGGTGGAGGGGTTACCAGCCCCTCGCACCCGTCCAGAGCCCCTGTTTAGCCCCTGTGGTGGACACATATGCCATGAGGGGAGGAGCCAATCAAAATTGGATCTCCCCCCACAGCACTGTCCACGACAGAGTTGCCCGTCCGGCACCGCGAGGAGATAGGGGGCGTGGGAGCGTGGCGGTGAGGTGTGGGAAGCCGTAAGCCCAAGGCTACTTTGGGCTCACCTTCCCATCAACCTTAGGTGAGGAGTGGTGGTCGTGGTTAATTATGCCCCCACCGAAGACGAACATCCGTGGAGGGATGCATGCAAAGCCGATGAGTCAGATGCCTTCTATGACCTCCTGTCACAGGTGCTGGCTAAAGCGGCACCTCGGGATAGAGTCATTATGTTGGGTGACTTCAATGCCCGAGTTGGCCATGATGCTGGCACCTGGGCTGGAGTGATTGGAGGGCATGGGCCAGATAAGCTCAATAATAATGGTAGGAGGCTGCTAGATTTTTGTGCAGCCCATGGGCTTGTAATTACCAACACGCTGTTCCGGCATCGGCGCATCCACACAACGTCATGGATGCATGCCGGGTCCAAGCAAGAACATCTGCTGGACTACATAGTGACGGACCAGCGGATGCGAGCCTATGTCCTTGACACCAGGACCGACCGTGGAGCTGATCTGCCCTCTGACCATCGATTAGTCATCTGTCAGATGCGCCTACCATTCTTCCACTCCGGTGGTGGGTGTACACCCAGGACCCCATTCCAACCTAAAGTGGTCTGGTCTCAGTTATCTGATGAAAGTTGCAAGCGAGAATTTCATCATCGCGTGTGGCTGGGATTGGCATTGTCCCCGAGTCTTCCTGATGTCGAGGGTAAATGGGCGACGTTTAGGACTGTGACTCATGCAGCTGCAATGGCTGCTTTGGGTACGCGTTCCAGACCTCCCAAGAGACCCTGGCTGACAGAGGAGGTGTTCAGGATGGTTGAGAAACAGCGACAAGCCCACTGTTATTGGCAACAGAATTCCACGTCCCTCGGAGGTTCGGAGAGCCGTGAGGCGCTGCAAGGATGGGTGGTGGTCGCGGGTTGCTGAGGAGATGAAGTCTGCCTCAGTGGCCCGCGATCACAAATCTCTATTTAACTCCATCAAAAAAGTAACCTGCAGGGCCACACCTATTACCATCATTAGGGGAAAAAACGGTGATCCAATCTCCGACCCCCAGGAACAGGTTTGTAGATTTTCTGAGCATTTCTGTGAGGTCCTGGGGGAGGGAAAATGTGGGGGCTACCGTCCCCCGCCATCACTGAATTGTCGGGGCCGTTGCCCACCGACTCCCCCGTTCCACTCATACCGCTACCCCCCGGCTGCTCTGTCAGGTCCAGACTACCGACCCCTAATGCCTCGCCCCCCTGTACCTCTGCCTGGGATGTCGACCGCGTTTGCGTAGCTTAATTAGCGGCTCGTACGCTTTACGCTCGCGATGCGCTACCCTGTTGAACGGCGGCGTGTCGCGGTGAGCGCACTCGCAAAGTAAAACCCTGTCCTGCACGGGAATAAACAAGCGCGGCGCGCCCCCGTGGGATTCCCTCCCACCCACGCTCCACGCACTTAAGCAAAAACAAACACGCCTCGATTACTTTGCTCCGATTTAACGGGCTGTTTACACAGCTGCGTATTCGCGCACGCCAGGAGCTTAATTCGCTATTAGACAATCGCTCGAGTGCGCGCCCGCCACCCCGCCACCCCGTTACACAGGCGCGCGAGCGTAAAGCGCTACTGTAGGCTATTGCACAGGTACGCGAGCGCTGGGCACCACCGAAGATATTCGTGTAGGTACGCGCGCGCTGAACGATACTGTAAACGATCGTACAGGTACCGGCACTAAGCACGTTCTACTCCCTTATTCGCTGCAAACAGCCGCGTATGCGCGCGAACACAAAACACTCTGTACACACTCGTACCGGTATGCGAACACCAAACACTCCGTCTCCCTCCTCGCACTCACAGTGACCACGACACAGCTTTATCCTATTAGTGGTTTTATTCCCCGCGAGTATCAAACTAGACTGTGTGTGTCAGTACGGACCAGCAGGACACGTCTAACCTATCTCGCTACTGCCTGATACTTAATGGACCTGTCTGCCCTCTATTTTCTCTCCGAATTTCGTTCCTTTGTCTTACCTCTCTCCCTCGTACTTACGGTCCGACCTCGCAGCGATGGAGGTCGCGGATTGATGATGCTGTAAACAGAATCTGGCTGTTCTCTGTCTCACGGACGTGTGAGTAACAGTCAGGTGACGGCTCCTCGATCCCTCCCTCCTGTTGATCTCCAGTCAAATAAAATAAATGGCCCCGTGCTTGCCCAAAGCGTCCCTTTTTATGCTCCTTTCAAAGCCCTCGCACCACCCGTCCGCGGTGCATCACGGGTCAGGCCGTTAATCCGCGGTGCATCACGGGTCAGGCCGTTAATCCGCAGTGCATCATTGGTAGGGTCGTTAATCCGTGGTGCATCATGGGTAGAGACGCTAGCCCGCGGTGCACCATGGATAGAGACGCTAACCCACACTGCCCTGGTCCCCACCTGTCTGCTGGTCCGTGTGTGTCCTGGGCATCTCCTCAATGCGGTTCTCAGCGAGTTCTCCGTGGTCATTAAATTCTAAGTTAAGCCACGGTGCCGCAGTGCCAGTTGGCCTGGGGGGGGGGGGGGGGTGGCGGGGGAAGTGCTGTGATGGGAGCCGGGTGGCTTCTCGGTCGCAGCAGCACAGCGACGGCCCCGGTTTCGACGGAGCGGCTTCGCTGTTGTGGCACCACACACTCTCATCCCCACAGTCCACAGTTGTAATGCGAGCTTGTGATCTTTGCAGGTCTTTCTCCGGCTCAGACCACCTTGCCTTGCACATGAAGAGTGTTGTACGTGTAGAGGCGTTACGGGAGGGTGACACGCGGTTGTGTAACGGTGGCCACAAACACGTGTAGAGGTGTTACGGGAGGGTGACACGCGGTTGTGTGACGGTGGCCACAAACACGTCCACTACGGCCACCAGCCTGGGGGACTGTGGGGACGCTGTGATCACTCCCAGCCCCACCCCTCAGTGAGCGACAGTATAAAAGGTGGGACCCGGGGAGCTGAGGTTTAGTTCGACTCAAGCAAGATGAAGAGCCAGTAAAGAACGAAGATCGACTAGCCAGACCCTGGAACTCCTTTGGCCCGCTGCCCTTCTGAGGGCCGGGCAAGGCAAGCCAGGGTGTGACCCCAGAGCCAAGAGGGCCGATGTCCTTCTGAGGGCCGGACTCGTGTGGCTGGTGGTCGGGACCTGCACCGAAGCTGGGCAAGGTCAGACAGCCTCCCGGGAGAGGACCAGGATAGAGGGAACCAGGGAGCTAGCGTGGGCTAAGGCTCGGGTAAATAAAAAAATGACAATGATGTAACTGCAGATACAGATAAAAGAAGCTGTGAAAAAAGAACCACATTTGTACATTACAAGTTACGTGCCTAAAGTCGTGTTCTAGGATGGACCACCGGAGTGGGCTTGAGAAAGACACTCACACCGCTTTCAGGGATGGTCAAGGCTGCTGATGGAATGGTAGCCAAAGCAGAAATGACTCCCTCAAGGATTATCACCATGGACGTGGAGTAATGTGAAACGATAACGCGCAGGCATGAGATGGATGGTATTAGCACCATCGAAAGACCATGTGGAATTGTATTAGCGTGGGAATGCTTTCATTCAGCAGTGGATATTTCTGAGCTGATGGTCTCATACTTGTTAATATTGCTCTGATATGAAGTGCATGAATATGCACATATAAAACAGTCTGCCTCAGCAGCAGGCCATGCTTCCCCACCTGATGATGGACGCTTGTGTTGCGCCCGAAACGTCGTGATTTATTTGATTTTACACCTACTACGTGACTTTACCGAAATAACCAAAGAGTATGGCTCCCATAGACTTCAATGTTAAAGTCTCCCATAGACTTCAATGCTAAATTCTCCCATAGACTTCAATGTTAAAGTCTCCCATTGACTTCAATGTTAAAGTCTCCCATTGACTTCAATGTTAAAGTCTCCCATAGACTTCAATGTTAAAGTCTCCCATAGACTTCAATGTTAAAGTCTCCCATAGGCTTCAATGTTAAAGTCTCCCATAGACTTCAATGTTAAAGTCTCCCATAGACTTCAATGTTAAAGGCTCCCATAGACTTCAATGTTAAAGTCTCCCATAGACTTCAATGTTAAAGTCTCCCATAGACTTCAATGTTAAAGTCTCCCATAGACTTCAATGCTAAAGTCTCCCATAGACTTCAATGTTAAAGTCTCCCATAGACTTCAATGTTAAAGTCTCCCATAGACTTCAATGTTAAAGTCTCCCATAGACTTCAATGTTAAAGTCTCCCATAGACTTCAATGTTAAAGTCTCCCATAGACTTCAATGTTAAAGTCTCCCATAGACTTCAATGATAAAGTCTCCCATAGACTTCAATGTTAAAGTCTCCCATAGACTTCAATGTTAAAGTCTCCCATAGACTTCAATGTTAAAGTCTCCCATAGACTTCGATGCTAAAGTCTCCCATAGACTTCAATGTTAAAGTCTCCCATAGACTTCAATGTTAAAGTCTCCCATAGACTTCAATGTTAAAGTCTCCCATAGACTTCAATGTTAAAGTCTCCCATAGACTTCAAAGAATATGGACACAGTAACCAACCTTATTTATTCACTCTAAGCCCTGCGCAGTTTTAATGAAGGTTATACCTGATTGTAAATCAAATGCGACATCATTTAATTTCAAAGGCACAAACCAATAATGCTAATAAAACACAATGCGGGAATATAGATGAGTTCAAAATGAAAATGTGTTTTTTCTTTGCAAGCTAACTGTATGAAAAATTATATCTGTTGAAGAAATAAATTACTTACTCAAAGGATTAAATCACCTTCCATTACTCAATGTGCATCTCAGATTACTGTTTCTGTGACTAAAGACAATGCAAGTATAATCATTGCTGAGATTTGTTGCCAAGATTTGTTCCACTTGCTTGTGTACAGTATATATATATTACTTTCACGTTACTGTTTAAATAGAAGGAAGACGTCGTAATGACCCAACGCCACCTATTTCACGGCGTGACTCCACAGGTGAGCCAGGTGATAGGTTTAAGTCTTCTCGACGATTGCCTTGACCTTTGCTAAGATTAGCCAAATAAGCGGATTCTTTACTCATCCATCCCTCGAAGTTGGCTGTATCACTTGGGGTAGCTAATACCCACATTAGAATGAGCCAGCACCGTTTTTAATGACAGACAGTAAAATGGAATGATGGATTGATCCATTGATATCAATATCGATTTCGCATTTAATTAAGCATGCATTGAATCGAATATGAAAACAATCGATTATTTTTATCTGAATGTTTATGCAATGGGCCCAAATTCACTACAATGTTATAAAAAACGGATAGATGATTTTATTTAAATTGCGGCAATTCATCTAATCACGAGGTGCAACTAGTGACATCATTGTTACACCTACATCAGAGAGCCACCTTGCATTTTTTGTTTCACTTAATTTGGATTCGACCAACTCTGAGAGTGAGATATAAGTAGCACATGTCAGATGACTGACACGCATTGAACTGCTCTAATGGAGCACAGGAATGTGCTGGTTAAGTGTGACCTCTTGAAGAGATGCCAGAAGATATTCTCGTGGTGTTTCTTGTGGCATCTTTACTAATTGAGACATCGATCTGCTGCCAGTAGGAATTTCCCTGCCTTGTGTATTGGCTTCGATATTACAATTCGGAACATAAATAGTTAAGCATTCAGAAAAATAGTAAAATAAAAAATACAACTGCACATTAAACATGTGCTCAGACACATTTGGCCAATCAGGGTGGAGTCTAAGGTGAAACTGGCTGTTTGCTACTGGAAAATTGATTAAGTAACTGTACTCTTTGTTTTACTGTAACCATCTCTGCGTAAAAACAAATTGCATTGTCTAAGGGTATCAGCTTTCCCTGTTCCTTGGC
This sequence comes from Petromyzon marinus, assembly GCF_048934315.1. Taxonomy (NCBI): domain Eukaryota; kingdom Metazoa; phylum Chordata; class Hyperoartia; order Petromyzontiformes; family Petromyzontidae; genus Petromyzon; species Petromyzon marinus. The sequence goes on along the minus strand of NW_027422939.1, from coordinate 2,277,824 downwards.
TGTTTGCTCAAAATGTCACGGTTAGATCCGTGTTGAAACAAATAAGAGACACTGACCTTCAAAATGTCATGGTTAGATTCGTGTTTAAACAAATAAGAGACACTGATCTTCGAAATGTCACGGTTAGATCCGTGTTTAAACAAATAAGAGACACAGATCTTCAAAATGTCACGGTTAGATCCGTGTTTAAACAAATAAGAGACACTGACCTTCAAAATGTAACGGTTAGATCCGTGTTTAAACAAATAAGAGACACTGACCTTCAAAATGTCACGGTTAGATCCGTGTTTAAACAAATAAGAGACACTGACCTTCAAAATGTCACGGTTAGATTCGTGTTTAAACAAATAAGAGACACAGATCTTCAAAATGTCACGGTTAGATCCGTGTTTAAACAAATAAAGAGACATTGACCTTCAAAATGTCACGGTTAGATCCGTGTTTAAACAAATAAGAGACACTGACCTTCAAAATGTCACGGTTAGATCCGTGTTTAAACAAATAAGAGACACTGACCTTCAAAATGTCACGGTTAGATCCGTGTTTAAACAAATAAGAGACACAGATCTTCAAAATGTCACGGTTAGATCCGTGTTTAAACAAATAAGAGACATTGACCTTCAAAATGTCACGGTTAGATCCGTGTTTAAACAAATAAGAGACACAGATCTTCAAAATGTCACGGTTAGATCCGTGTTTAAACAAATAAGAGACACTGACCTTCAAAATGTCACGGTTAGATCCGTGTTTAAACAAATAAGAGACACTGATCTTCAAAATGTTACGGCTCGATCCGTGTTCGCGACCTGAGCTCAAAACACAAAAGACACAAGGTGATGATGATGGTGGTGATGATGGTGGTGGTGATGATGGTGGTGGTGACGATGGTTGTGATGTTGACGACGGCGGTGTTGGCGCTGACGATAGCGATGGCGGCGGCGGCGGTGGCAAGGAGCCCGCTTGCAGGCCTGCCTCACGGCTCCGTGTGTCTTGGAGGCAGCGGCAGGCCGTCAACACCGCTGCTGCCTCGTCAGTGACGACCGCACATCTCGGCCAGCGACCTGCGGCCGTGCCTGGTGGCCGCGCCCGTGGCCCTGTGCAGCGCCAGCGTGTGGCCACCGCCCTCCTCCTCCTCGCTCACGACGAAGCCGACCGCGATCGCTGCCTCTCCTCCTCCCGATCCCTCCTCTTCCGACTCTCCCGAGCAAACGTGACGAAGGGCCAAAATGATGACGACGAGGAGGGGGACGATCATGAAGATGATGGTGAGGATGATGATGATCCACGGTAGACCACGTCCCGACTCCTCCGCTTCCTCCGCTCCTCCTGCGAGTGGAGAGAGACGGCGTGGGCAGAGAGCGCGGAGAGAGAGCAGAGAGAGTGGAGAGAGTGGAGAGAGAGTGTGAGTGGAGAGAGATAGAGAGGAGAGAACGTGGAGAGTGGAGAGAGAGAGAGGACAGAGTGCAGACAGATAGAGAGGAGAGAGATAGAGAGGAGAAAGAGTGGAGAGAGGAGAGAGAGAGGAAAGAGTGGAGACAGATAGAGAGGAGAGCGAGTGGAGAGAGAGAGAGTGGTGAGTGGAGAGAGAGAGAGTGGTGAGTGGAGACAGATAGAGAGGAGAGAGAGTGGAGAGAGAGGTGAGTGGAGAGAGATAGGAGAGAGTGGAGAGAGAGTGGTGAGTGGAGAAAGAGTGGTGAGTGGAGAGAGAGTGGAGATAGAGTGGTGAGTGGAGAGAGATACAGAGGAGAGAGAGTGGAGAGAGTGGAGAGAGAGTGGTGAGTGGAGAGAGAGTAGAGAGAGAGTGGAGAGAGATTGGAGAGAGTGGTGAGTGGAGAGAGAGTGGAGAGAGTGGAGAGAGTGGAGAGTAGAGAGAGAGTGGAGAGAGTGGAGAGAGTAGAGAGAGTGGAGAGTGTGGAGAGAGTGGAGAGAGAGTGGAGAGAGAGTGGAGAGTGTGGAGAGAGAGTGGAGAGAGAGTGGAGAGAGAGTGGAGAGTGTGGAGAGAGTGGAGAGAGAGAGAGGCGTCTCTGCTAGTGGTATGTGAGAGAGAGAGACTCAGCGTCATCGCTGAGTCTCTCTCTCTCTCCTGCCACCCCGGTTACCTTCCACTTTGACCTTGACGGATCGCGACCTCACCAGGCCCGGCACGGAGTGCGGCGAGGTGACGCACCGGGAGCGGCCGTCGCCGCCGCTCCCCCCGGACGGCCTCGCGTGCCGCGGGGCCGGCGTGGCACCGCCGGACACCGCCTCCCCGGCCTGAGGCACGCAGAGCGCCGGGAAGGCGACGGCCGTGAGGCTCCACGGAGCGTCGAGCGCTCTCTCCGCTACACCACCCCCCCCCCCCCGGAACGCTCACCGACACGCAACGACACGCCCACACGCGTCACCGCCAAGCGGCGGTGACGTCACCGCGGCGCTCGTGCCATGGGTCGACTGAGATGCCTGGCACGGTGCACCACCTGTACCCCCTACTGTGCCACTCACCTCATTCTCATCTTCGTAAATGTCACCCACCACCATCACCACCGTCACCACCGTCACCACCACCGTCACCACCACCACCGTCACCACCACCGTCACCACCACCGTCACCACCATCACCACCACCACCACCACCGTCACCAACGTCACCACCACCGTCACCACCGCCGTCTTTGTCTCCCCCGTGCTAGCGATGTTTACTACAAGTACTCATTAGAGGTTGAGTAGACCTAGGGGAGGCCCAGGACCGGTTCAGAAAATCGCTATCACTGCTGTTGGCTGTGAGCGGGAATCGAACTCAGGTGGTGGTGGTGGCACGGTGGTGGTGGCATGGTGGTGGTGGCACGGTGGTGGTGGTGGCACGCTGGTGGTGGTGGTGGTGGTGACGGTGGTGGTGGCACGCTGGTGGTGGTGGTGGCACGGTGGTGGTGGTGGTGGCACGGTGGTGGTGGCACGGTGGTGGTGGCGGTGGCACGGTGGTGGTGGCACGGTGGTGGCACGGTGGTTGTGGTGGTGGTGGCACGGTGGTGGTGGTGGCACGGTGGTGGTGGCACGGTGGTGGTGGTGACGGTGGTGACGGTGGTGGTGGTGGTGGTGGCACGCTGGTGGTGGTGGTGGCACGCTGGTGGTGGTGGTGACGGTGGTGACGGTGGTGGTGGCACGCTGGTGGTGGTGGTGGCACGCTGGTGGTGGTGGTGGTGGCACGCTGGTGGTGGTGGTGGTGGTGGTTGTGGTGGTGGTGACACGGTGGTGGTGGCACGGTGGTGGTGGCATGGTGGTGGTGGTGGCACGGTGATGGTGGCACGGTGGTGGTGGCATGGTGGTGGTGGTGGCACGGTGATGGTGGTGGTGGTGGTGGCACGGTGGTGGTGGTGGCACGGTGGTGGTGGTGGCACGCTGGTGGTGGTGGTGACGGTGGTGACGGTGGTGGTGGTGGCACGCTGGTGGTGGCACGGTGGTGGTGGCACGGTGGTGGTGGTGGCACGCTGGTGGTGGCACGGTGGTGGCGGTGGCACGCTGGTGGTGGTGGTGGTGGCACGGTGGTGGTGGTGGTGGTGCTGGCACGCTGGTGGTGGTGGTGGCACGGTGGTGGTGGCATGGTGGTGGTGGTGGTGGTGGCACGGTGGTGGTGGTGGTGGCACGGTGGTGTTGGTGGCACGGTGGTGGTGGTGGTGTTGGTGGTGGTGGCACGGTGGTGGTGGTGGCACGGTGGTGGTGGTGGTACGCTGGTGGTGGTGGTGGTGATCGTGACACAGCGACTGGGTACCTCTGCGCACTTGTAGTCGGGTATCCCGGACGACGAGGGCGTGACCTGGGTCGCCCCGGCCGTGACCTGGGTCGCCCCGGCCGTGACCTGGGTCGCCCCGGCCGTGACCTGGGTCGCCCTGGCCGTGACCTGGGTCGCCCCGGCCGTGACCTGGGTCGCCCCGGCCGTGACCTGGGTCGCCTCGGCGGGGCCAAGCCTCACGTCTTCCGGGTCTGGCGAGGAGGACAGACGACAACCCCCCGCTGAAATCTCGATTTGAAGCTTTCGTGACTGCAAGGATTCATCTCCTTTGGTTCTTTCGGTAAAGTCACCACCACGTAGAATGAGAATAAAATAATAAATCGATAAAATAAAATAACGCGATAAAATTCTCACGACGTTTCGGGCACGACACAAGCGGCCTTCATCAGGTGAAGGGACTTGACTGTCTGGACTGATGCTCCTGTTGTTTGTGGAGTGACTCATGCAGCTGGAGCTCCAGCGCTGTCCTCCAGACAGTCTCGTCCCTTCACCTGACGAAGGCCGCTTGCGTCGTGGCCGAAACGTCGTGAGAATTTTCATCGCGTCATTTTATTTCATCGATTTATTATTTTCATTCTCATTCCACGCGGCGGCGGCGACTTTTACCGAAAGGACCGAAGAAGACGACCGCCCACTTACTCGCGGCCAAGCGGCGCCGTCCGCTCGCGACGTCCCCCCCGAGGAGCCGCCGGCGGAGGAATCCGCAGAGTCGCGGGGCTCTCGGCGTGTCCCAGACGTCCAAATCGGGGTCGCCTCCACCTCGTCTCGCGGTGACGACGACGACGACGACGATACAACGAGGTGGAACGGGTGGCACGAGGTGGGACGGGGTGGAACGACGATACAACGAGGTGGAACGAGGTGGAACGACGATACGAGGTGGAACGGGGTGGAACGGGGTGGAACGAGGTGGAACGAGCCGTCGCGCCCACCCCCACCGGGATTCCCCCAACGCGCGACGCGCGAGAGGCGACGGTTTAGCGCGAGGAAAGTCGTCCCCAGGCGACGTGGGTTCGACGCCTCGGCCAGGGCATCTCTCCTGCCTCGTAGCAGCAACAACAACAAAACAACAACAAAACAACAACAAAACAACAACAACAAAATAACAACAACACAACAACAAAACAACAACAACAAAACAATAACAACACAACAACAACAAAACAACAACAACTCAAATAGTACAACACACCATTCCGTCCCGGGATGCCACCTATTGTAGATGCCACTGGTTCTTCACGTTCTGCAGATGTAGAAGCCACTGGTTCTTCACGTTCTGCAGATGTAGAAGCCACAGGTTCTTCACGTTCTGTAGATGTAGAAGCCACTGGTTCTTCATGTTCTGTAGATGTAGATGCCACTGGTTCTTCACGTTCACTAGATGTAGATGCCACTGGTTCTTCACGTTCTACAGATGTAGATGCCACTGGTTCTTCATGTTCTACAGATGTAGATGCCACTGGTTCTTCACGTTCTACAGATGTAGATGCCACTAGTTCTTCGTGTTCTGCAGATGTAGATGCTACTGGTTTTTCATGTTCTACAGATGTAGATGCCACTAGTTCTTCGTGTTCTGCAGATGTAGATGCCACTGGTTCTTCACGTTCTCCAGATGTAGATGCCACTGGTTCTTCACGTTCTGTAGATGTAGAAACCACTGGTTCTGCACGTTCTGTAGATGTAGATGCCATTGGTTATTCACGTTCTGTAGATGTAGATGCCACTGGTTCTTCACGTTCTGTAGATGTAGATGCCACTGGTTCTTCACGTTCTGTAGATGTAGAAGCCACTGGTTCTACACGTTCTGTAGATGTAGAAGCCACTGGTTCTTCACGTTCTGCAGATGTAGATGCCACTGGTTCTTCACGTTCTGTAGATGCCACTGGTCTTCACGTTCTGTAGATGTAGATGCCACTGGTTCTTCACGTTCTGTAGATGTAGATGCCACTGGTTCTTCACGTTCTGTAGATGTAGATGCCACTGGTTCTTCACGTTCTGTAGATGTAGATGCCACTGGTTCTTCACGTTCTGTAGATGTAGATGCCACTGGTTCTTCACGTTCTGCAGCTATAGATGCCACTGGTTCTTCACGTTCTGTAGATGTAGATGTCACTGGTTATTCACGTTCTGCAGATGTAGATGTCACTGGTTCCTCACGTTCAGTAGATGTAGATGTCACTGGTTCTTCACGTTCTGCAGATGTAGATGCCACTGGTTCTTCACGTTCTGTAGATGTAGATGCCACTGGTTCTTCACGTTCTGTAGATGTAGATGCCACTGGTTCTTCACGTTCTGCAGCTATAGATGCCACTGGTTCTTCACGTTCTGTAGATGTAGATGTCACTGGTTCTTCACGTTCTGCAGATGTAGATGCCACTGGTTCTTCACGTTCTGTAGATGTAGATGCCACTGGTTCTTCACGTTCTGTAGATGTAGATGTCACTGGTTCTTCACGTTCTGCAGATGTAGATGCCACTGGTTCTTCACGTTCTGTAGATGTAGATACCACTGGTTCTTCACGTTCTGTAGATGTAGATGCCACTGGTTCTTCACGTTCTACAGATGTAGATGCCACTGGTTCTTCACGTTCTGTAGATGTAGAAGCCACTGGTTCTTCACGTTCTGTAGATGTAGATGCCACTGGTTCTTCACGTTCTGTAGATGTAGATGCACTGGTTCTTCACGTTCTGCAGATGTAGATGCCACTGGTTCTTCACGTTCAGTAGATGTAGATGACACTGGTTCTTCACGTTCTGCAGATGTAGATGCCACTGGTTCTTCACGTTCTGTAGATGTAGATGCCACTGGTTCTTCACGTTCTGCAGATGTAGATGCCACTGGTTCTTCACCTTCTTCAGATGTAGATGCCACTGGTTCTTCACGTTCTGCAGATGTAGATGCCACTGGTTCTTCGTGTTCTGCAGATGTAGATGCCACTGGTTCTTCACCTTCTGCAGATGTAGATGCCACTGGTTCTTCATGTTCTACAGGTGTAGATGCCACTGGTTCTTCACGTTCTACAGATGTAGATGCCACTGGTTCTTCACGTTCTCCAGATGTAGATGCAAGTGGTTCTTCATGTTCTGTAGATGCCACTGGATCTTCACTATCTGTAGATGTAGAAGCCAGTGGTTCTTCACGTTCTGCAGATATAGATGTCACTGGTTTTTCACGTTCTGCATGTGTAGATGCCACTGGTTGTTCACGTTCTGCAGATGTAGATGCCACTGGTTCTTCACATTCTGTAGATGTAGATGCCACTGGTTCTTCACGTTCGGCAGATGTAGATGTCACTGGTTCTACACGTTCTGCAGATGTAGATGCCACTGGTTCTTCACGTTCTGCAAATGTAGATGCCACTGGTTCTTCACGTTCTTCAGATGTAGATGCCACTGGTTCTTCACGTTCTGCAGATGTAGATGCCACTGGTTCTTCGTGTTCTGCAGATGTAGATGCCACTGGTTCTTCGCGTTCTTCAGATGTAGATGCCTCTGGTTCTTCACGTTCTGTAGATGTAGATGCCACTGGTTCTTCACGTTCTGTAGATGTAGATGCCACTGGTTCTTCACGTTCTGCAGCTATAGATGCCACTGGTTCTTCACGTTCTGTAGATGTAGATGTCACTGGTTATTCACGTTCTGCAGATGTAGATGTCACTGGTTCTTCACGTTCAGTAGATGTAGATGTCACTGGTTCTTCACATTCTGCAGATGTAGATGCCACTGGTTCTTCACGTTCTGTAGATGTAGATGCCACTGGTTCTTCACGTTCTGTAGATGTAGATGCCACTGGTTCTTCACGTTCTGCAGCTATAGATGCCACTGGTTCTTCACGTTCTGTAGATGTAGATGTCACTGGTTCTTCACGTTCTGCAGATGTAGATGCCACTGGTTCTTCACGTTCAGTAGATGTAGATGTCACTGGTTCTTCACGTTCTGCAGATGTAGATGCCACTGGTTCTTCACGTTCTGTAGATGTAGATGCCACTGGTTCTTCACGTTCTGCAGATGTAGATGCCACTGGTTCTTCACCTTCTTCAGATGTAGATGCCACTGGTTCTTCACCTTCTGCAGATGTAGATGCCACTGGTTCTTCATGTTCTACAGGTGTAGATGCCACTGGTTCTTCACGTTCTACAGATGTAGATGCCACTGGTTCTTCACGTTCTGCAGATGTAGATGCCACTGGTTCTTCACGCTCTGCAGGTGTAGATGCCACTGGTTCTTCACGTTCTCCAGATGTAGATGCCAGTGGTTCTTCACGTTCTGCAGATGTAGAAGCCAGTGGTTCTTCACGTTCTGCAGATATAGATGTCACTGGTTTTTCACGTTCTGCAGGTGTAGATGCCACTGGTTGTTCATGTTCTGCAGATGTAGATGCCACTCGTTCTTCACATTCTGTAGATGTAGATGCCACTGGTTCTTCACGTTCGGCAGATGTAGATGTCACTGGTTCTACATGTTCTGCAGATGTAGATGCCACTGGTTCTTCACGTTCTGCAAATGTAGATGCCACTGGTTCTTCACGTTCTTCAGATGTAGATGCCACTGGTTCTTCACGTTCTGCAGATGTAGATGCCACTGGTTCTTCGTGTTCTGCAGATGTAGATGCCACTGGTTCTTCGCGTTCTTCAAATGTAGATTCCTCTGGTTCTTCACGTTCTGTAGATGTAGATGCCACTGGTTCTTCACGTTCTGTAGATGTAGATGCCACTGGTCTTCACATTCTACAGATGTAGATGCCACTGATTCTTCACATTCTGCAGATGTAGATGCCTCTGGTTCTTCACGTTCTGTAGATGTAGATGCCACTGGTTGTTCATGTTCTACAGATGTAAAAGCCACCACCGCCATCTATTGCGTGGCGGTTGAACTTACAACTCTCGTTCCGAACAGGCAACTGGACTTACAAACAGGTTTGAGCGTCTCTCTGAACGTTCAAAAGTCAAATGTTCATAGGTAGTGGTAGTCTCTGTGTTTAATTTGACCTTAACCCAATAAGATGGTCCGTCAGGCATGTATTTTCTGTTGTGCACATCACACACATGTCTGTTGTGCACGTCACACGCATCCCTTGTGCACCGGCGTCTGCCTGGTGTCCCGTGTACTCACAATGCAGCCCCACGTGGATCGTCTCCGAGGCAAAGGCCTCGCTCCTGCCGCCCGGCATCGTGTAGTTCACCACGCAGCGGTACCCGGCTCCCACATCCTGCTCCTCCGGTTTGTAGCTCAGGACGGATGTCACGGCGAAGGTGCCGTTGGCCTCCGTCGCTACCGTCCGCGTCACTTTCACGTCTAGCCACGCGCACGCACGCAAAGACAAAGATCCCCCGTGTGGACTTCAACAGAAAGTTGGGACAAGTGCTGTTAGCGAGTGGCAGCCCGGCACGACACGCGAGGGGGTGGGCGGCCAGCACCACGCCCTGCCAGCTTTGTCCCCGCGGCGCTAGCGATGTTTACTCACTGCACCACGTAATAGTATACACTACGCAATACACGGCACTATAGCAGACGTATTCACCAACAGATACATTAACCGACAGATACATTCACCAGCAGATATATTCACCAGCAGATACACTAACCAACAGATATATTCACCAACAGATACATTAACCAACAGATACATTCACCAGCAGATATATTCACCGGCAGACACATTAACCAACAGATATATTCACCAGCAGATATACTTACCAGGTGATGGCAACAGGGGCAGGGAAGCCTTGTACCAGGTGATGTGGGGCTCTGGGTAAGCGTTGTGCACGAAACATTTACCAATCTGCACGAGAGGGAAACAGACCAACACACACAACAAAGAACCCCTGTATAGCCTTAACAGACTGTAGGGGCAAGTGCTGTTAGCGAGCACCTATAAAGGCCGGAACGGTACACGAGGGGGTGGGTGGCCAGCACCACGCCCGACCGCCTTTGTCTCCCTAGTGGCAATGTTTACACACCGCACCAGGTACTCATTTGAGGCTGAGTCGACCTAGGGGAGGTCCGGGACCGGTTCAGATAATCGTCACTGGTGTTGGCCGTGAGCGGGAATCGAACCCGGATCGCCAGGTTCATAGCGCAGTGCGCTAACCGCTACACTACCGCTCCTCACTCACACAGAGACACTCACACAGAGAGACACACATAGAGACACACAGAGACACTCACACACAGAAACAAACACAGACCAACACACACAACAAAGACAAAGAACCCATGTATAGCCTTAACAGACTGTAGGGGCAAGTGCTGTTAGCGAGCACCTATGAAGGCCAGAACGGCACACGAGGGGGTGGGTGGCCAGCACCATGCCCGGTCGCCTTTGTCTCCCCGGTGCTGGCGATGTTTTTACGCACCGCACCAGGTATTTGAGGCCGAGTCGACCTAGGGGAGGCACAGGAACCGGTTCAGATCGTCACCGGTATTGGCCGTGAGCGGGAATCGAACCCGGGTTGCCAGGGTAGTAGCGTTATCCACGTCGGGATCGAACCCACGACCTCCTGCGTACCAGGCGAGGTAGTCAACATCCCCCTAACCAAAACTAAACCACGTTTGAATCTACGCACGAATCGGTGGCGTCTACAGCACAGCCGTTGGCGTGCGGCCGTTTTCGCGAAGGGGACGCCGTGAAGGTTAAAAAAAAGAACAACCCTTAAATGACCGTCAGCGGACGGCGCAACAGGAATTTGAAATAAAAAAATGTCAACGTATTCTAGATTTAAAGCTTTCGTGACTGCAAGGATCTCCATACTCTTTGGTTCTATTCGGTAAAGTCACCACGTAGGTAAAAAAGTAAAACAACAAAAAATCACGACGTTTCGGCCACAACACAAGCTGCCTTCATCAGGTGAAGGGATCAGGCTGTCTCGAGGACAGCGCTGGAGTGAAACACAGCCACGCTCAGACCGCGAGACAACCTGATCCCTTCACCTGATGAAGGCCGCTAGTGTTGTGGCTGAAACGTCGTGATTTTTGTCGTTTTACTTTTTTACCTACGTGGTGACTTCACCGAATAGAACCAAAGAGAATGTCAACGTAGGCCAAGGGTTCACCTCGTGGCGCTGTCCGTTGAGCAGCACGGGCCGCTTGCTCGCCGTCACGGCCACCGTGGGGGCCGCTGGAAGGGAAGCGAGGGGAGGGGCCGTCCCATGCGTTAATTTGTCGCGGGGCCGTCATCGGCCACTTGCTCCTGAGTCCGACCTCACTCGGAAATGTGGCCGGGTAGTGCGTCATGTATAGTAGCAGCAGTGTGCACGCCGTGCAACGCGTGTGGAATCGACGGGAGTGAAGTTGGACTTACGGGCAAAATAGACTAACGAACGTGGACCCTCTGGATCCCGGCTTATTCGTATGTGGGTAACGTTCGTAAGAAGTAACGTCGGTAAGTAGTAGAGACCACGCAAAAATGTTCGCGAGTGAGTCACTGTAGTAACGTTCGTAAGTAGAGGCGTCACGCAGTAACGTTCGTAATGTCCACTAAGGAGTCTCCGTAGCAACGTCCGTAAGTAAGGGGAGCCCTCGTAATGTCCACTAAGGAGTCTCCGTAGCAACGTCCGTAAGTAAGGGGAGTCTTCGCAATGTCCACTAAGGAGTCTCCGTAGCAACGTCCGTAAGGGGAGCCCTCGTAATGTCCACTAAGGAGTCTCCGTAGCAACATCCGTAAGTAAGGGGAGCCCTCGTAATGTCCACTAAGGAGTCTCCGTAGCAACGTCCGGAAGTAAGGGGAGTCCTCGTAATGTCCACTAAGGAGTCTCCGTAGCAATGTCCGTAAGTAAGGGGAGTCCTCGTAATGTCCACTAAGGAGTCTCCGTAGCAACGTCCGTAAGTAAGGGGGGTCCTCGTAATGTCCACTAAGGAGTCTCCGTAGCAACGTCCGTAAGTAAGGGGGGTCCTCGTAATGTCCACTAAGGAGTCTCCGTAGCAACGTCCGTAAGTAAGGGGGGTCCACGTCGTAGGGGACGTCCCCCCCCCCCCCACTGCGCATCATTCTAAAGTGAGTAGCCCCGACCGTGAGCTCGCTTACAAAACAGCCGCACTCTTGTGGTCGCCTCTGCCACGCCGGCCCGCCCCGCAAACACCTGGCAGATGAAGTCTCGCTCATCCGCGACCACCGTCGCGTCCAGCGCCAGGGCGGAATCGTCGCGTTGGGCATCAATGCGGTCCGTGTAGCCGGTATCCGCGTCGGCCACGAAGCGTCGTGAGTCGCGGTACGATATCCTCACTCGCGAAGTTGTCGAAATCTGCGCCGGGGGGGGTTTTGGCGACGGCGGTCGGGCGTATGACAGCGTGGTGAGTCTATGGGTAGCAGTGGTGAGTCTATGGGTAGTGGTGAGTCTATGGGTGGCAGTGCTGAGTCTATGGGTAGTGTTGAGTCTATGGGTGGCAGTGCTGAGTCTATGGGTAGCAGTGTTGAGTCTATGGGTAGCAGTGTTGAGTCTATGGGTAGCAGTGTTGAGTCTATGGGTGGCAGTGTTGAGTCTATGGGCAGCAGTGTTGAGTCTACGGGCAGTGTTGAGTCTATGGGTAGCAGTGCTGAGTCTATGGGTGGCAGTGTTGAGTCTACGGGCAGTGTTGAGTCTATGGATAGCAGTGCTGAGTCTATGGTGCAGTGTTGAGTCTATGGTGCGGTGTTGAGTCTATGGGCAGTGTTGAGTCTATGGTGCAGTGTTGAGTCTATGGGCAGTGTTGAGTTTATGGTGCAGCGTTGAGTCTATGGTACAGTGTTGAGTCTATGGTGCGGTGTTGAGTCTATGGGTAGCAGTGTTGAGTCTATGGGTGGCAGTGTTGAGTCTATGGGTAGCAGTGTTGAGTCTATGGGTAGCAGTGTTGAGTCTATGGGTAGCAGTGTTGAGTCTATGGGTGGCAGTGCTGAGTCTTTTGCTCACCGTACGTATCCGCCCATGACAAGTGGAGGTGTGCGGGGGGGTGGGTGGGGGTGGCAGTACTCACGATGTACCACTGGGTGACCACGCCGCTAGCCACGGAGACGTTGTACGTGCAGGGGACCACCAGAGGGCGTCCCAGTTCCACCTCGACCAGCGGCCTCACGGAGATGGAGATCGCCGCATGGCCACCTGCCACGATCACCGCACGCAGACTCCTAGTGTAGTGTATAGTGTAGTGTATAGTGTAGTGTATAGTAGTGTATAATGTAGTGTATAGTGTAGTGTATAGTGTAGTGTACAGTGTAGTGTACAGTGTAGTGTATAGTGTAGTGCATAGTGTAGTGTATAGTGTAGTGTACAGTGTTGTGTATAGTGTAGTGTATAGTGTAGTGTATAGTGTAGTGTAGTGTGTAGTAGTGTATAGTGTAGTGTATAGTAGTGTAGTGTATAGTGTAGTGTATAGTAGTGTAGTGTATAGTAGTGTAGTGTATAGTAGTGTAGTGTATAGTAGTGTAGTGTATAGTGTAGTATACAGTAGCGATGCCCCCGCTGTGTGCTGCGGTGTGACGACGTACACGATGGCGATTATCACCTTGCAAGGAGAAGGAGGCGAGGAGGAGGAGGAGCACCACCAGACACCATGGCAACATTTGGTCGGCACCGTCCTCGCCGCAGATTGTGGAGCCGTCAAACCACCGTGGCCTTCCCGTCGCTAGTCCTAGTGTAAGTATTAAACGCGACGCATTTCACGATACAGGTCGAGCGGTCCTCCACTCATGACGGAGATGCGTTACGACGACCCTCATCGCAGGTCTAAAATATCGTTAAGTCTAAGATGGCCCTAGCCTACCCGGGAGTCTTAAAGAATGGTGAAAATTTAGCAAGACAGAGTAATTTACAGTACCGTACTGTGTAAACTATATACTGTATTGCACAGTAAAATTCAAAGTAAAAAACAAGGTAAATTCTTAGCCTACCTATGTGAACTGCAATTTCATAGAAAGTGTTTTCAGGAAACAATCCTCTGCTATAAAAACTTTTAACATGCATTAAACGTATGTATCGTAGTAACCCTAAAATGAAATCGCTAAAGCTATGTTATCATACACGCATTGAACGTATCGTAACGTATCATATTGTACTGGACTCACCAAGATTCTGTCCGTCGTCTGCACACTTGAATGATGTTAGGTTGTTGATGGCCACATTAACTTAGTTGTTGGAAGAGGAGGATGGCGATGATCAAGTTACAGTCTCGTACCTCGTAGCATGCTGCTGCGTTTGCCTGCCACGCAAAATTAAAAATATTTTGCTATTTTGTCATATTGCTATCGCCATCGTAACTGTGGTGCCACCACAGCGGAGCAACTCCGCCGGCTATACCCTCTCCTCGCACCCCCCTCCCCATCCCACGAACGCACGCACGCCCCACTAAACACCCGCATGTACCCCCGTAGGGTCGCGAGGAGGGATCACCTGGTGCGATGGGTTTTCACCCGAGGACCCCACTAGCAGGGACGTTCCACGGTTTCCCCGGACCAGGAAATTGGCCGAGCCCCCCAGACCGGATTACATGGCGCCCCCCCCCCCCCCAAGAAGGGGGCATAGAGCTTTACAGGCCGGCCGCGATGAAGCATACACAGCACGGGGGGGTGGGACCTTCAGCCAGTACCCAGCGGTAGGGTAAACAGTGGGGTGGGAGGGAAAAGCCCCTAGGCAGATAAGAAGTTGACTTAAGTTGGAGGGAACGAGGGGATTATCGATGAGTCAACGGCGAGGAACGCAGGCACAGAGACAATGGGAAGGGGGGGGATGACGCGACCCCCCCCCACCCAACGGCCAGAGCGCTCAAAACGTCCGTAAAGAGGATTCGATTGGATGCGCAGGATGACGTCATGTGACCCGGGGGTTAAGGGGCTTTGGAGACATAAGGGGGCCGGAGGGGCGGATTGAATCAGAGTTCTTCTGGAGCGGCGGGAGAGACCAGCCGTCCTCAGCGTCCGTTCGACGCCTGCAGGGTGGAGCTGGAAACGGTCGGCCAGAAAAAGTCCCCGAGGCGAGCATCTTCCCCAGCCCCCATCGGGCAGCTGAAGAGGTGAGTGGGTACGGGAAAGGGGGGCCTATTCAGTCAGCTCGAGCTTGGGGGATAGACGCACTCTGCGACGGGTAAGTGATAGGAGGAAGGGTGCTGGCTGGAGGGGGCCATAAACGGGGGTTCACTATTCGCTCCGGGAAATAAATCTTAGCACAGACTGACGCTGTGACGCGTGGTGCCATGTGTGCGTCTGTGAAGAGCGGTGGGAGAGCGGTCGGCGCAACGACGGTGTGTGGGTGACTTTAATCGGCATAGGCAAGACGCGCACGAACACAAATAAATAATTAATTAGAGGGACGCTTGAACGCGCCCGCGAGCGTAGCGCGCAGAGAGTAATTAATTATTGATTCCGAGCGCCGTTGGCTTGTTGACACAATGGCTTAGCAGAAGTAATTAATTAACTCTAAACAGCCGGCCAGTCAAACCATTACGTCATCCACGCGGTTAGGCCACACGGAGTGGGGGAATCACGCGGCGCCTAATCAACCCCTAGGCGGGCTGGGCCAGCCGCTAGCTATGTCGGTCCGAGAGACACAAACGCGGAGGGGACGGGGGTGGGGGAGGCAAACACCCCCCCCCCCGCGCGTGGAGGGGGAGGGGGGTACCAGCCCCCACCCATTAGACGTGGCGCCCCCCCCCCCGCTCGTGGTGAGTGAGATCAGCCCCCACGTAATGGGGAGTGGGGAGGGGGGCACTAGCCCCCACATAACATCTAAATATCGTAAGTCGGACCGTCGTAAGTCGGGGACCACCTGTATAGAGACCACACACACCACACATTATGATAGAGAACACATTATTATTTATATAGAGACCACACACACACACAACACATTATTATTATAGAGAGACCCCCCACACACACACATATTCTACAAACAAAATGAAGGTACCCCCATGGGTTCTCCCTTATCAGTGGTACCAAATGTTTTCAATGAGAAATTTGAAACAGATGCCATCCAGCCATCCACCCTACGTCCTTCCTTGTGGAAGAGATACGTAGATGACACTTTCGTCATTTGGCCGCATGGCCTGCCAGCACTGAACCATTTTTTCAACCACATAATTTCCATACACCCATCCATCAAATTCACCATGGAAGTGGAGAATGACGATAAGCTACCATTCCTGGATGTTTTGATCGAGGAGAGGCCTGATGGCTCATTGGGACATTGCATCTGCAGGAAAGCCATCCACACGGGTTCCTTTCTAAAGCCTGATTCCCAACACCATCCGGCCCAGAAGAATTCTCCCATTAAATCACTACACTATAGGGCAACACTGCATCTCCGACCAACATCACCGAGCCAGTGAACTGGAGCACGTACACAAGGCCCTCAAGGTGAATGGATACTCAGGCCGCACAATGAACGGGACGGATGAACGAGACGAACAGGAACAGGAACGAATGGGACTAATGAACGGGACGGATGAACGGGACGAACAGGAACAGGAACGAATGTGACTAATGAACGGGATGGATGAACGAGACGAACAAACAGGAACAGGAACGAATGGGACTAATGAACGAGACGGATGAACGAGACGAACAGGAACAGGAACGAATGGGACTAATGACCGGGACGGATGAACGAGACGAACAGTAACAGGAACGAATGGGACTAATGAATGGGAGGGATGAACAGGAACAGGAACGAATCGGACTAATGAATGAGACGGATGAACAAGGTGAACAGGAACAGGAACGAATGTGACTAATGAACGGGACGGATGAACGAGACGAACAGGAACAGGAATGAATGGGACTAATGACCGGGAGGGATGAACAGGAACAGGAACGCAGCTTTGGCGACAGGCTCCGTGACATCGCGAACGCGGTGGAGGCCGCAAGCGGCGAGCGAGGACGCAGGAGGCGGAACGACGCCGCCATTGACACAAATAAACGCACGGCGGTGGCGAGATTGGCGATTGTATCGCCGCGGTGAAAACACTACAACTACGACCGCAACAACATCGTCAACAACAACAACGTCGTCAACAACAACATCGTCAACAACATCGTCAACAACAACGTCGTCAACAACATCGTCAACAACAACATCAACATCGTCAACAACAACAACGTCAACAACATCGTCGTCAACAACATCGTCAACAACATCGTCGTCAACAACATCGTCAACAACGCCAACAACATCGTCAACAACCTCGTCAACAACATCGTCAACAACAACATTAACATCGTCAACAACAACATCGTCAACAACGTCAACAACATCGTTGTCAACAACATCGTCAACAACAACATCGTCAACAACATCAACAACATCGTCAACAACGTCAATAACATCGTCGTCAACAACATCGTCGTCAACAACATCGTCGTCAACAACAACAACATCGTCAACAACAACCAACATCGTCAACAACAACATCGTCAACAACAACATCCTCAACAACAACATCGTCAACAACATCGTCAACAACATCGTCGTCAACAACAACGTCAACAACGTCAACAACATCAACAACAACAACGTCAACAACAACATCGTCAACAACAACATCGTCAACAACAACCAACATCAACAACAACATCGTCAACAACAAGAACGTCAACAACAACATCGTCAACGACAACATCGTCAACAACAACATCGTCAACAACATCAACAACAACAACATCAACATCGTCAACAACAACATCGTCAACAACAACATCGTCAACAACATCAACAACATCGTCGTCAACAACATCGTCAACAACATCAACAACAACATCATCAACAACAACATCAACAACATCGTCAACAACAACATCAACAACAACAACAATGTCGTCAACAACATCGTCAACAACAACGTCGTCAACAACAACATTGTCAACAACAACAACATCGTCGTCAACAACATCGTCAACAACATCGTCAACAACATCAACAACAACATCATCAACATCAACAACATCGTCAACAACATCATCAACAACATCAACAACATCGTCAACAACATCAACAACAATGTCGTCAACAACAACATTGTCAACAACAACAACGTCAACAACATCAACGACGTCGTGAGCGGCCACAGAGAGTGGCGGCGGGACGCTCGGAGCGAGCGGAATCCGAGCAGCGACAGCTGAAGGTGCCCCAAGTAGCTCAAGGAGTTGGGGGGTTGGGGGGGAGCCCGGATTGATGGCAAAGGTAGGAGCTGAATCAGACGTCAAAAATATACAGCAGCAGCAGGCATTGTCAGGGTCTGGATAGAACCCACAACCTCCTGTAGACCATGCGAGGTGGTCAACATCTCATAGCCACCGTGATAATGATGAGAAACACAGACTACAAATATACAGCAGCAGTAGCAGGCATCGTCAGGGTCTGAATAGAACCCACGACCTCCTGCCTACCAGGCAAGGTAGTTAACATCTCATAGCCACCATGATGATGATGAGAGACACACAGACTATAAATATACAGCAGCAGCAGGCATCGTCAGGGTCTGGCTAAAACTCACGACCTCCTGTATACCAGACGAGGTAGTCAACATCTCATAGGCACCGTGATGATGAGAGAGACACAGACTACAAATATACAGCAGCAGCAGGCATAGTCAGGGTCTGGATAGAACCCACGACTTCCTGTATACCAGGCGAGGTAGTTAACATCTCATAGCCACCGTGATGATGAGAGAGACACAGACTACAAATATACAGCAGCAGCAGGCATAGTCAGGGTCTGGATAGAACCCACGACTTCCTGTACACCAGGCGAGGTAGTTAACATCTCATAGGCACCGTGATGACAACAACAACCACAAGACAACTTTAGATTAAGGCCATCAGTCTAACTAACAACAAACAGTGACGAGGTGGGGGCAAAAAAATCGCAGACGTTAGCTGAATGTGTGTCGGGGGAGGGGGGTTGGGGAGAAAGTTAATGAGTTTATATTTAAACAAACTTTGTTGTAACAACTCCGCCACCGCCGCCACCACCACCGCCGTGAACTTCACCGCAATGCTGAACTCCACGCGACCTAAGGGACCGCGGTGATTTGCGGCTCAACGTCAGTTGCTGAGCTCCACGCGACCCCAGGAAGTGCCCCCCCCCTCGAGGCTTGCCGCGACCTAAGGGACCGCGGTGATTTGCGGCTCAACGCGACTTGAGCGTGGACAATGAGAACCAAGCCAAAAAACGTAACTTGTATATAAATAAATATTGTTTACAAATATAATTTTTTTTTATTGTCAACGATATTATCTAGTATTGTCACGAGTGTGACGTACGTATAGCAAGTTTTACAGTAGTCGATACGACATTGAGGAAGTGTGTTAAAATTTTAGTCCTTGCCGGTAGAGGTCAGAGGTCGCTCCGTCTCACGCTGAAGACGTCCTGCGGACGTTCACGATGGGCAGCTGGAGACTGCTTCAAGCCCAGCAGCAGCTGCTGCTGCAGCTGCTTCAAGCCCAGCTGCTGCTGCTTCTGCTTCAAGCCCAGCTGCTGCTGCTGCTGCAGCTGCCGGGCACGAGCGGTTGGCCTCCCGCAACCGGTAACGAGGCTATTCACTATTTTTAATTTATTTAAACCAGTTAAGGCGCAACACTGAGATGTTTTTTGTTTAATATATATTGTAGCTCTCTGTTTGCACCTGGCACGCCGCATCCACACGCGCACGCACGCACATGCACACACAAAGACAAAGATCCCCCGTGTAGCCTTTAACAGACTGTTGGGGCAAGTGCTGTTAGCGAGCAGCACCTATGAAGGCCGGTAACGGTACACGAAGGGGGTGGGTGGCCAGCACCACGCCCGACCGCCTTTGTCTCCCCAGTGCTGGCGATGTTTACACACCGCACCAGGGTACTCATTTGAGGTTGAGTCGACCTAGGGGAGGCCCGGGACTGGTTCAGATAATCGTCACTGGTGTTGGCCGTGAGCGAGAATTGAACCCGGGTCGCCAGGTTCATAGCGCAGCGTAGCGCTAACTCGCTACACTACTGCTCCCCACTCATACACACGCACACGCGTGTGCACACACGCACGTACACACGCACGCACGTACACACACACACGTACACACACACGTACACACACACGCACGTACACAGACACACGTACACACACACGTACACACACACACGCACACAAAGATCACCACCACCACGTGACGCCCTTTGACAGGCTGCCGTGGCGAGCGCCGTCCACGAGCAGCAGCAGCACCACGTGACGGCCGCTACTGTGGTACACGTGGTGGGTGAGCGGCCAGCACCACGCCCGGCCGCCTTTGTCTCCCCCAGCGGCCGTGTTCGTACACTGCATCCAGCTACGCACTTAATGCCGAGTACAACCTAGGGGAAGGCACGGGTACCGGTCGAGGTTAATCGTCGCCGATTTTGGCCGCGAGCGAGAGCGATATTCGAGCTCGTCGTCACCGGGGGTTCACGGGGATACCTCGCGATGCCCCCCACAGCCTTCGACAGGCTGTGGGGGGCAAGTGCTCACAGGCTGTGGGGGGCAAGTGCTCGTAGCGAGCGGCACGACGTGAAGGCCGCTACGGCGTACACGAGGGGGCGTGGGTGGAGCGGGCGGGCGGCACCACCACGCCCGGCCGCCTTTATCTCCCCCAGTTGCCAGCGATGTTTTACTGCACACCGCACCGGTCAAACCAAAGGGTGGAGGCCCGTGACGGGTTTAAATAATAATCGCCACTGCTGTTGGGCTCACGTAAGCACGAATTTAGTTTGGGGTTACCGGGTTCAAAGGTCGGCGTGCTAATCGCTTGCAGTCCACCACTGACCCCGTACACTTTTTTATTGTGTGCACCTGGCACTCCGCATCCGTTATTCTATCACGCTGCGGCTATCGGCAACTTAATCCGGGTGCATTTTTTTTTCTATTTAAAGCTTTCATGACTGCAAGGATTCATCATCTTCTTTGGTTCTTTCGGTAAAAGTCACTACGTAGAATGAGAATAAAATATTAAAATAACACAATAAAATTCTCCACAACGCAAGCGGGCCGTCTTCAGGGTGAAAGGTACAGACCTGTCGGGACGACAGAGCTTCAATGAACGGTGTTAAGATTCGTAGCGACTTTTAAAGTGAGGCACCTTGACAAAGGGGTTTACATATCAAATAGCTGAGGGATTAGCTTGTGACTGGTCACAGGAATGGCAATGTTAAAGTCAAAACCTACACATCCACAGAGGCACCTAGTATAAATCAAACAGGAGAATTTAGCATTGAAATAGCTGAGTGATTAGCTTGTGACTGGTCACAGGAATGGCTATGTTAAAGTCAAAACCTACATATCCACAGAGGCAAACTAATCCGGGTGCCTTTTCCATTCCGCCTTGCGGACTGGAAGATGTTCGGCGTGATTACGAAACGCACAAGCGCACAAACGCACGTGCGTACCACGCCGAGCTTGAGGTAATGCTGTCAAAACCAAACAATTCAACTGTGCGTGCGCTCACCAAAAGTTATTATAAAATCGAACCGACGGGTTCCCAACAATTTTCCGGGGTTCATTGACGGCGTGGCGACTATGTGACATCATCGTTGCCACGGTTCGCGTAATTGCCGACCGCGTTTCTGGCGTGGCCGTCTGCGCCGTGCGTTCATAAGCCTCGGAGACTGCATTGATTGCAACCGGAACTAACGCTGTGCTAAATACGAGCGCCTCAACGAATATTGGGAAATCGTCCCATTGTGAAATTTGATGGCGTATCGCGAAAAAATGTTTTGCGGCAATCCCAGTAACAACACCTTCAGTCGAAATTCGTTTAGGCTAAGCCTTGGCGCATCCTGGGAAACCCCACAATCCTCTGCATGCCAGCTGTTTCTGTTGCAACAGCTGAATTGCCTGTGTCCACGACGGGTTTTATTTCACCCGAGTATTTACAGTGAGGGAAAAAAAAGTATTTGATCCTCTGCAGATTTTGTACGTTTGCCCACTGACAAAGAAATGATCAGTCTATAATTTTAATGGTAGGTTTATTTGAATAGTGAGAGACAGAATAACAACAATAAAATCCGGAAAAACGCATGTCAAAAATGTTATAAATTGATTTGCATTTTTACGAGGGAAATGAGTATTTGACCCCTCTGCAAAACATGACTTAGTACTTGGTGGCAAAACCCTTGTTGGCAATCACAGAGGTCAGACGTTTCTTGTAGTTGGCCACCAGGTTTGCACACATCTCAGGAGGGATTTTGTCCCACTCCTCTTTGCAGATCTTCTCCAAGTCATTAAGGTTTCGAGGCTGACGTTTGGCAACTCGAACCTTCAGCTCCCTCCACAGATTTTCTATGGAATTAAGGTCTGGAAACTTCTTGAGCCACTCCTTTGTTGCCTTGGCCATGTGTTTTGGGTCATTGGCATGCTGGAATTCCCATCCACGACCCATTTTCAATGCCCTGGCTGAGGGAAGGAGGTTCTCACCCAAGATTTGACGGTACATGGCCCCGTCCATCGTCCCATTGATGTGGTGAAGTTGTCCTGTCCCCTTAGCAGAAAAACACCCCCAAAGCATAATGTTTCCACATCCATGTTTGACAGTGGGGATGGTGTTCTTGGGGTCATAGGCAGCATTCCTCCTCCTCCAAACACGGCGAGTTGAGTTTATTCCAAAGAGCTCCATTTTGGTCTCATCTGACCACAACACTTTCACACAGTTGTCCTCTGAATCATTCAGATGTTCATTGGCAAACTTCACACGGGCATGTATATGTGCTTTCTTGAGCAGGGGGACCTTGCGGGCGCTGCAGGATTTTAGTCCTTCACGGCATAGTGTGTTACCAATTGTTTTCTTGGTGACTATGGTCCCAGCTGCCTTGAGATCATTGATGCCAGTTAAAAAGGGTAAAACCTATTACTATATCCTCCCGTGTAGTTCTGGGCTGATTCCTCACCGTTCTCATGATCATTGCAACTCCACGAGGTGATATCTTGCACGGAGCCCCAGACCGAGGGAGATTGACAGTTCTTTTGTGTTTCTTCCATTTGCGAATAATCGCACCAACTGTTGTCACCTTCTCACCAAGTTGCTTGGCAATGGTCTTGTAGCCCATTCCAGCCTTGTGTAGGTCTACAATCTTGTCCCTGACATCCTTGGAGAGCTCTTTGGTCTTGGCCATGGTGGAGAGTTTGGAATCTGATTGATTGCTTCTGAGGACAGGTGTCTTTTATACAGGTAACAAGCTGAGATTAGGAGCACTCCCTTTAAGAGTGTGCTCCTAATCTCTGCTCGTTACCTGTATAAAAGACACCTGGGAGCCAGAAATCTTTCTGATTGAGAGGGGGTCAAATACTTATTTCCCTCATTAAAATGCAAATCAATTTATAACATTTTTGACATGCGTTTTTTTCCGGATTTTGTTGTTATTCTGTCTCCCACTGTTCAAATAAACCTACCATTAAAATTATAGACTGATCATTTCTTTGTCAGTGGTCAAACATACAAAATCAACAGGGGATCAAATGCTTTTTTTTCCCTCACTGTAACCGACGTGCGACGATGAATCAGTCGATGTATGCCACACGCTAAGCTCCCGATGCACATGCCACATGTGCATGTTTAAGAAACGCGATCGTTCCCTGTGGACATTCAGCTTCATCAGGCTCTGCTGCGATGCAGACGGCACCCATGTTAACATACGCCCATCAGTACACGCATGCAAACGGTGGCGGGGTGTCAACTTCCTCGCCTGGTATACAGGAGGTCGTGGGTTCGATCCCAACCCTGAGGCTTGTATACTTGGAAGCTTGCACGTTAACCCTGTGGTCATGTGGAGTTCTAGAATCAACTTCACGTTCTAGAATCAACGTCACGCATTGCGAGTATTTGGACACTGCTGTGCATTTCCACATGATAAGAAACTTTCGTTGATCTGTCATTTGTGTGGCCAAGTTGCTTCGGCGAAAGAGTTTCGTGGCTCAGTGGGCCTTACCTGCTCAAATATTAAAAAAAAGTTTAAATTTTTTTATTTAAAGCTTTCGTGACTGCAGGGATTCATATTCTTGGTTCTTTCGGTAAAGTCACCACATAGAAGGGAAACAATAAAATAAAAAAAATATAAAACAATAAACTTCTCACGACGTTTCGACTGCAACACAAGAAGCAATCATCATCAGGTGTGAAAACCACAGCAAGAAAATTTGAAAAAAGTGGCGGTTATTTTTTTTCAAATTTTCTTGCTGTGGTTTTCACACCTGATGATGATTGCTTGTGTTGCAGTCGAAACGTCGTGAGAATTTAATTGTTTTATATTTTTATTATTTTATTGTTTCCTTTCTACGTGGTGGTGACTTTACCAAAAGAACCAAGAATAAAAAAAACGTTTTCAGTTGATAGAATATCAACTTAGGGAGCAGCCGCGAATCCCTGACCCGACCGTTCGTTCATTCGTCTGTCCCTCGTTTTCCCTGGGCAGTCTTCCCGTGCCCGGGCAGCGTCCTCCTCATTGGCGAGGCCTCGCACCTCCTGGAGGCGAAGCAGCAGGCCGGCTCGTGGTGCCGCGACTCGCTGCAGGCCACCGACAAGGTGTACGTCATGCCGTGGACGCCGTTCCGCACCGACAGACTCGTGGAGTACGCCTCCCTCCAGGACATCCTGGCCAGGCGACCGCTCACCAACTACAAGCTGCCGCACCGCGTCGACGGCACGGGCTTCGTGGTGTACGACGGAGCTGTGTTCTTCAACAGGGTCGGTGCCCGGCGCCGGGGGGGGGTTTCCGCGTGAGCACCAGTGGGATGATGGACGGCAGATGGCGGTAGGGGCGGTCGGGGCGCCCCGGTGGAGAGATGTTAACTACCTCGTTTAGAATCCACACGCTTTTAGAGTAATTGGCCGCTATTACTTTGCCACGTGAGAAGCCGCTTGGTTGAGCTGTCATTTTGTGTGGCCAGCTCGCTTCTGGAAAAGAGCTGTATGGCTTGGTGGACCTTGCCTGGTACGACAGAGCCGTGATGATGATGACGATAGGGGCCGTAGGGGCGGCGCGGTGGAGAGATGTTCACTACCTCGCCTGGTATACAAGAGGCCGTGGGTGAAACCACTTGGCAACGTCGCCCCTTCCCCCTACTGGCAGCGTATATACCCGTCTGTGAAATGGCGCCTTCATTCGTGATGGCCCCTGCGGTTCTCAGATTGGCGCGAATACCAAATGTGTTGAATTATTAATCGTGTTCATTACCCGAAGTATAGGACGGCGGTGGGGAGAGAGCTTTTGCCAGAGGGCCGGATAGAACTTTGATTTCTCTTTCCAGGTGGGGGCACCCACACATACGCTGACACTAAACTTTTATCAGGCTAGGGACTGTTGCAATGACTGGTGGAGAGATATTTTTATTATTTTATTGTTTCCCTTCTACGTGACTTCACCGAAAGAACCAAGAATATGGTGGAGAGATGTTTACGACCTCGCCTGGTATACAGAAGCTCGTGGGTTCAATCCCGACCCTGACGCCTGCTGCTGTATATTTGGAGTTTGCGTGTTCTCCCCGTGGATTTTTCCTCTGGGTCTTCCGTTTTTTTCCCTCCACGTTGAGAATCGACGTCACGCGTTCAGAGTATTTGGCTGCTGTACATTTCCACTCCGTTGAGCCATCATTTAGTGCCCAGGTCGCTTCTGAAAAAGAGCTATCCCGGCTCAGTGGTCCTGACCTGTACAATAAAAATAGTTAATAGTTTTATAGTTTATAGACTGAGCTCAGAACTCCAGTAAACATTGCAGTTGCTGAATGAATTAACTGGGGAGCGAGAGCCCTCCAGTTGTGAGCTTTCGCCACTAAGTGGCGGTGATGTCACCACGACGCTTGTGCCAGGCCATGTGCACCTTGAGGCCACGTGAAGTGTCGAATGCCCGCTGGCAGGAGGTCACGGGGGCAGACCCAGGTGCCATGGGTCGACTGACTGAGATGACCGAGATGACCGGCTGATGCACCACCTGTGCCCCCTACTGTGCCAACTTGCTGTGTTTTAGCCACCCGGCGCTCCGCTCGTTGTTGTGAGCGTCGCTCCTCAACCCTCTGCTGTTGTTGGAGGGCGACTGCCTACAACTGCCCAGTAGCGTCCTTCACGAGCCTCCTCCACAGAGGCCGATCTTGACACCGCTGGTACCAGTCATCGGCAAGTCCACCCAGCTCCACGTCCTTCTGTACCACGTCACTCCATCTCTTCTCTAGCCCGTGCCGCACCCGTTTAGCCACCTCGATCCGGCCGAACAAAAGCTATTTGGGCATGCGGTGATTGGGCATGCGGGCTATATGGCCCAGCCAACACAGCGTTGCCTGCCGGAGGAGCTCACCGATGGGACTTTGTCCAGATCTTTCGAGGATTTGTGAGCTCCTCACACAATCCAGCCTGGTTAAACCCAGGATGGATCGTAGGCAGGCTAGCCTAAATGTTTCTAACCGGCGAAGATGTTCCATTAGGGGGTTCCACGTTTCGCAATGAATTAACTGGGGAGCGAGAGCCCTCCAGTTGTGAGCTGTATAGACAACAACAACAACCGCCTTTCGCCACTAAGAGAAGGAAGGGCATGACTGTGGCCGAGAAGACCCGAAGCTTCTTGCGGAGTGACAGACCAGGTAGCTTCCACACAGCTTTATGCAACGATGAAAAGATGATGCCGCTCGACTGATTCGGAGTGAGACCTCTGCTGTTAAACCGGAGCCGGTCATGAGCACACTGCCCAGGTATGGGAAACTCTCCACTCTCTCCACAACTGCCCCATCACCGATTGGGAGTTGTGGGGGTGGAGTGTCCGATGGTACAAAATACCCAGGCAGGTGCTTAGTTTTGGTGGGGCTGATGGTAAGGCCCCACCTCTTCGTGGCACACTCAAGTTTCAGCAGCAGCGCCTCCAATTTCTCCTCTGAGTGAGCTGCTATTACCAGGTCGTTGGCATACATAACGTGGTTGACCAATAGGGAGCCATCCCTTGACCGCACCCGGGCATCGATCAGCCTCCCATTCTACCTGTACCAGATGGAAATTCCTCGGGTACAGCTACTGAAGGCTTCACGAACTACGTGGTCGAAATAGATGTTAAATAATGTCGCACCTCAAGGTGTACAGGGAATGGCTCTGACTCCCGGCCACGTAGTTTTACCCGGGCCCGCTCACCATCATGATCATGAGCAGAGGCTCAGGGATTCCGAAAATACGAAGAACAACCCAGAGCCCAGGCCTACTGATGGTATCATAGGCCTTGACCAGGTCAATGGAGCAGAGATGTAGGTCTTGTTGGAATTCCCTACACTTCTGCTGTAGCACACGGGCAGAAAATATGGCATCTGTTCAGGACCGCCCTTTCCTGAAACCGCATTGGAGTTCCACCACCCTCTCCTCAGTGTGCCTAGCAAGGCGATGTTGAATAATCCTTGAGATTCCCCTGTAGCTGTTACAGTCTGTGCGGTCCCCCTTCTTAAAGAGGGGGACCACCAGGGCATCCTTCCAATCCTGCAGAACCCATCCAGTGGTCCAGACTGTTGTTATGATGTCATGTAGGGCAGTCTGTGCACAAACGCCACCCTCCCTCAGCATTTCGTTTGGGAGATCATTTCTGCCCGGTGCCTTTCGTGGTCTCAGGCTCTGGATCGCCTTCAGTACTTCCTCAACAGATGGCACCTCAGCCAGCCACTCACAGGGGGTGACTTTTTCCTCAAATATTTGAGGCACCGCAGCCTCAGCAGGGTCATCTCCACTTTGTCCCATGATGTTTTCCAGGCTGAGGGATTCCCCCTCCCCCAGGACCTCACAGAAATGCTAAGCAAATCTGCAAACCTGTTCCTGGGGGTCGGAGATCGGATCACCGTTTTTTCCCCTAATGATGGTAATAGGTGTGGTGCTGCAGGTTACTTTTTTGATGGAGTTAAATAGAGATTTGTGATCGCGGGCCATTGAGGCAGACTCCATCTCCTCAGCAACCCGCGACCACCACCCATCCTTGCAGCGCCTCACGGCTCTCCGAACCTCCGAGCGAAGGCTGCGGTAAGCCTCCTCATTCTCCGACGTGGGATGCTGTAGCCGATGAGCGTGGGCCTGTCGCTTTTTCTCAACCATCCTGAACACCTCCTCTGTCAGCCAGGGTCTCTGGGGAGGTCTGGACCGCGTACCCAAAGCAGCCATACACACACAAAGATAAAGATCCCCCATATAGCCTTAACAGACTGTAGGGGCAAGTGCT
Source organism: Petromyzon marinus (assembly GCF_048934315.1). Lineage (NCBI taxonomy): Eukaryota > Metazoa > Chordata > Hyperoartia > Petromyzontiformes > Petromyzontidae > Petromyzon > Petromyzon marinus. Next base: position 2,249,926 of record NW_027422939.1, on the reverse strand, counting down.
GTTAGCGAGCACCTATGAAGGTCTGAACGGTACACGAGGGGGTGGGTGGCCAGCACCACGCCCGACCGCCTTTGTGTCCCCAGTGGCAATGTTTTTATCCACCGCACCAGGTACTCATTTGAGGCTGAGTCGACCTAGGGGAGGCCCAGGACCGGTTCAGATAATCGTCACTGATGGTGTTGGCCGTGAGCGGGAATCGAACCCGGGTCACCGGGTCACCGGGTTCGTAGCGCAGCGTAGCGCTAACCGCTACACTACCGCTCCCACACACACGCACACACATACATACACACACTCAGACACTCGCACTCAAACACCTTTGTACCTTCACCTCCGCTCTCCCTCACACACTGTGAGGAGCGCCCCCACGCACTTCACTTGTGCTCATCAAAGACCAAGATCCCCTGTAGAGCCTTCAACAGACTGTTGGGGCAAGCGCTGTTAGCGAGCAGCACCTATGATGGGCAGACGCAGCGTACGAGGGGCTGGTGTGGCCCACACCACCACCACCACGCCCGGATCTTTCATGCTCACGCCTTCACCCACTCATACACGCACACACACTCACACTCTCCTCTCACGCTCACCTTTCCTCTCCCCACCCCCTCTCCCTCACACACTCACTCACCTCTCCCCACACACCCACCTCTCCCCACACACTCACTCACTCACCTGTCACACCCACACTCACCTCTCCACCACACACACACACTCACTAACCCCCCCCCCCTCTCACTCTCACCTTCCCTCTCCCCACCCCCTCTCCCTCGCTCCCTCTCCCTCACGCACTCACTCACCTCTTCCCACACACTCACCCACCTCTCCCCACACACATCCACACTCACTCACCTCTCCCTACACACATACACGCACTCACTCACCTCTCACACCCACACTCACTCACCTCTCCACCACACACTCACTCACTCACCCCTCACACCCACACTCACCCACCTCTCCACCACACACACCCACACTCACCTCTCACACCCACACTCACTCACCTCTCCCCACACACGCTCACTCACCTCTCACACCCACACTCACTCACCTCTCCCCACACACTCACTCACTCACCTCTCACACCCACACTCACCCACCTCTCACACTCACACTCACCACACACACACACTCACCTCTCACACCAACACTCACCCACCTCTCCACCACACACACACTCACCTCTCACACCCACACTCACTCACCTCTCCACCACACACACACACTCACCTCTCACACCCACACACACTCACCCTACTCTCCACCACACACACACTCACACTCACCCACCTCTCCACCACACACACACTCACTCACCTCTTACACTCACCTCACCACACACACACACTCACCTCTCACACCCACACTCACCCACCTCTCCACCACACACACACTCACCTCTCCCCACCCACACACACTCACCCACCTCTCCACCACACACACACTCACACTCACCCACCTCTCCACCACACACACACTCACTCACCTCTCACACCCACACTCACTCACCTCTCCACCACACACACACTCACTCACCTCTCCACCACACACACACTCACCTCTCACACCCACACTCACTCACCTCTCCACCACACACACACTCACCTCTCACACCCACACTCACTTACCTCTCCACCACACACTCACCCACCTCTCCACCACACACACACACTCACCTCTCCACCACCCTCACCCACCTCTCCACCACACACACACTCACTCACCTCTCACACCCACACTCACCCACCTCTCCACCACACACACACTCACTCACCTCTTACACTCACACTCACCTCACCACACACACACACTCACCTCTCACACCCACACTCACCCACCTCTCCACCACACACACACTCACCTCTCCCCACCCACACACACTCACCCACCTCTCCACCACACACACACTCACCCACCTCTCCACCACACACACACTCACTCACCTCTCACACCCACACTCACTCACCTCTCCACCACACACACACTCACACTCACCCACCTCTCCACCACACACACACTCACTCACCTCTCACACCCACACTCACTCACCTCTCCACCACACACACACTCACTCACCTCTCCACCACACACACACTCACCTCTCACACCCACACTCACTCACCTCTCCACCACACACACACTCACCTCTCACACCCACACTCACTTACCTCTCCACCACACACTCACCCACCTCTCCACCACACACACACACTCACCTCTCCACCACCCTCACCCACCTCTCCACCACACACACACTCACTCACCTCTCACACCCACACTCACCCACCTCTCCACCACACACACACTCACTCACCTCTTACACTCACACTCACCTCACCACACACACACACTCACCTCTCACACCCACACTCACCCACCTCTCCACCACACACACACTCACCTCTCCCCACCCACACACACTCACCCACCTCTCCACCACACACTCACCCACCTCTCCACCACACACACACTCACTCACCTCTCACACCCACACTCACTCACCTCTCCACCACACACACACTCACACTCACCCACCTCTCCACCACACACACACTCACTCACCTCTCACACCCACACTCACTCACCTCTCCACCACACACACACTCACTCACCTCTCCACCACACACACACTCACCTCTCACACCCACACTCACTCACCTCTCCACCACACACACACTCACCTCTCACACCCACACTCACTTACCTCTCCACCACACACTCACCCACCTCTCCACCACACACACACACTCACCTCTCCACCACCCTCACCCACCTCTCCACCACACACACACTCACTCACCTCTCACACCCACACTCACCCACCTCTCCACCACACACACACTCACTCACCTCTTACACTCACACTCACCTCACCACACACACACACTCACCTCTCACACCCACACTCACCCACCTCTCCACCACACACACACTCACCTCTCCCCACCCACACACACTCACCCACCTCTCCACCACACACTCACCCACCTCTCCACCACACACACACTCACTCACCTCTCACACCCACACTCACTCACCTCTCCACCACACACACACTCACTCACCTCTCCACCACACACACACTCACCTCTCACACCCACACTCACTCACCTCTCCACCACACACACTCACTCACCTCTCACACTCACACTCACTTACCTCTCCACCACACACTCACCCACCTCTCCACCACACACACACACACTCACCTCTCACACCCACACTCACTTACCTCTCCACCACACACTCACCCACCTCTCCACCACACACACACACACTCACCTCTCCACCACACTCACCCACCTCTCCACCACACACACACACACTCACCTCTCACACCCACACTCACTTACCTCTCCACCACACACTCACCCACCTCTCCACCACACACACACACACTCACCTCTCCACCACACTCACCCACCTCTCCACCACACACACACTGACTCACCTCTCACACTCACACTCACCCACCTCACCACACACTCACTCACTCACCTCTCACACTCACACTCACTCACTCACCTCTCCACCACACACACACTCACTCACCTCTTACACCCACACTCACCTCTCCACCACACACACACCACACTCACTCACCTCACCACACACTCACTCACTCACTTAACCTCTCCCTGCCACCCACGCTGCGCACCGTCGCAGGAGCGAACGCGCAGCGTCGTCAAGTTCGACCTGCGCACGCGCGTCAAGGGCGGCGAGGCGTTCATCCCCAACGCCAACTACTACGACACTTCGCCCTACCGCTGGGGCGGCAAGTCCGACATCGACCTGGCGGCCGACGAGCGCGGCCTCTGGGTCATCTACGCCACGGAGCAGAACCACGGGCGCGTGGTGGTGAGCCGCTTAAATCCGCGCGCGATGCGCGTCGAGGCCTCCTTCGAGACGGCCTACGTCAAGCGCTTGGCCTCCGACGCCTTCATGGCGTGCGGCGTCCTCCACGTCCTGCGCTCGACTTACGAGGACGACGGCGACGGAGGGGCGGACGCCGCTGGAGGAGGAGGAGGAGAAGGAGGGGGGACGTGCGACCGCATCGACTACGTGTACGACACCGACTCGCGGCGGGACGCTCGCGTCTCCGTCCCGTTCCCCAACCCGTTCCGGTTCATCACGTCGGTGCAGTACAACGCGCGCGACCGCGCCCTCTACGTGTGGAACAACCACCACGCGCTGCGCTACGCGCTGCGCTTCGGCACGCGGGACCCCGCTGCGGGTGAGCGGAAGGGTGTCGGTGAGGTTGGTTGTGGGTTGGGGGGAGCGGGGGGGGGTGTGGAAGAGTGGGGTGGTGGGGAGCGGTTGGATTGGAGTTTGAAAGTCCGCTTTGTCTTCTTTGGTTCTTTCGGTAAAGTCACGTAGAATGAGAATAAAATAATAAATTGATAAAATAAAATAACACAATAATATTCTCACGACGTTTCGGCCACAACACAAGCGGCCTTCATCAGGTGAAGGGACGAGACTGTCTGGTAGGACAGCGCTGGAGTGGAAAAAAGCCACGTTCAGATCACGACCTTTAAGCTGTGTCAGAAGAAACAAAGCGCCTTGACTATGGAATTAGCATATAATTTAGCATTGAAATAGCTGAGTGATTAGCTTGTTTAAAGTCAGAGCATACACATTCACCGAGGCACCTAGTACAAATCAAACAGGAGAATTTAGCATTGAAATAACTAGGCGAATTTAGCATTGAAATAACTGAGTGATTAGCTAGTGACTGATCACAGAAATGGCTATGTTGAAGGCAAGGTCTACACATCTGAGCTATTCACAGTAACTGGGTATACAATACAATGTTTAATGAATACTATATAGTGAACCAATAAAAAACTAAAATATAAATTACCTTAATGTTATCAATAAACTCTATATTCTCCAATCAGCTAAGCTACCAACAATAAGTCGTTATATATCACAATGCTATATGGCGAAAAAATGGGTGGATTCTTACCCTCAACTTTAGCAACACGGATAGCTACGGGCCCCGTTCAGACGGACGAGTTCATCCAAGGTCGGAACAGAGGAGGGGGAGAGAGACAGCTGCGAGGCGCTATTATACTCCATGTTGTAAACCATACCATTAACCGTGGTGTGAGAGGTATTAAGAGTCAATGCTGGTGAAAGAGCTGCGGTCTGAAGATCATCGTAAAATACAATTAATTAAGAACGGAATTGGTTTAAAACATCTTTCCAATGGTTACTAAGCCAGAATCCATCTTCTCGGTTGAAATTGTCTCTGTGCTTGTATATGTGAATGGCCTCATGAACGAATCTCTCATGGTAGCCGGTTGGTTTGCAAAGAACCTCCGTCTTGGAGAAGTCAATGTCATGTGAGCCCACTGAATTATAACAGTGATCTGCCATGGCAGAGGAGTTCGTCCTACCGTGTTTCAAGTCTGCTTTATGTTCACGGATGCGGTCCGAGATATGTCGTTTGGTTTCTCCAATGTAGCTACTACCACAGAGGCACTTTAGTTTGTAAATGCCCGGGTACTGTATGTCTGGAACAGCATCTTTTACAGATGGAACTAGATCACGGATTTTATGTATTGTGTTGAATCGGACCTGGATCTTGTGTTTATTCAGGATTTTGGAGATCTTTTTAGTGACCCCTGCAATGTAGGGTAAGGTGAAGGTTTTGAGTGGCTCCACAAGAGGATCCTTCTTCATGACTGGAGTGATGGCTTTGCGGATTGTGTAGTCGGAGTAACCATTAGCCCTGAGAGCCTGGTGTACGTGCTTGAGTTCACTGGTAATGTGTTCCTGGTCGGAAATGCATTGGGCTCTATGGTATAGAGTCTTGATGAGGGAGTTCTTCTGGGATGGATGGTGGTGGGAATCCGGTTTCAAGTGAGCATCTGTATGGGTGGCTTTCCTGTAGACAGAGTGGCTCATTGAACCATCATGTCTCCTTTTAATTAAGACATCCAAAAAGGGTAGTTTGCCATCTTTTTCGACCTCCATGGTAATTCTGATGGCTGGGTGTATGGAATTGATGTGGTCGCGGAATTGGTCTAGAGCAGGCTGGCCATGTGGCCAGATGACAAAGGTGTCATCCACGTACCTCTTCCATAAGGTCGGGCGTAGAGTGGCAGTCTGGATGGCGTCAGTTTCAAAATTTTCCATGAATACGTTGGCTACAACCGGAGATAGGGGGGGGGCCCATTGGGGTGCCCTCAGTTTGTTTGTAGAAAGTTCCATTCCAGGTGAAGTATGTGTTGGTTAAGCAATGTCTCACCAGGGGGGGTACATCAGTGTGCAGTCCTTGATGAACCAGGTCTTCAATGATAGCGATGGTGTCAGGTACCGGGACTTTGGTGAACAAGGACACCACATCAAAACTGACAAGCAGGTCGTCTGGAGACAGGGAAATGCCTTTGATTGTCGATACCAGGTGAGTAGAATTTAGTACCGCAGAGGTGGTTTTTCCAGTGAAAGGTCGCAGTATATCAGCAAGAAAACGTGCCAGTTTATAGGTGGGGGAGTTGATAGTAGAGACGATGGGACGAAGGGGTGTATCTTCTCTGTGTATCTTTGGAAGGCCATATAATCTTGGTGGTCTGGCAGCAGAGGGTTTCAACGAGAACTGTTTGGTCTCATCAATTAATGCTGTTGAATCAGAGATGATTTTGTTCGTTTTGGTAACCAGGCTGTTGGTGGGATCTCTTTTTATTTTTGTATAGCTGCCATCGTTGAGTAGTTCTTGAATTTTGTTGTTATATTCTGTTTTGTCCATGATGACAGTGGCATTGCCCTTGTCGGCTGAGAGGACGACAATATCATCCCTCTTTTTTAATTGAGATAATTCAAAACGTTTGTCTTTGCTGATGTTGCTGGGTGGCAACTTAGCGTTTTTGAGGGTTGCAGCGATTTCAGATCTTGCTATGTCTGCAGCGATGGGACTCAAGCCCTTGAGTGCAACGTCGACATGGGCAATGATATCATTTACCGGTAAGTGTCTCGGTGTGACAGCAAAGTTTAGACCTTTAGCTAAAACGGATTTCAGACCATCAGAAATGGAACTGTTACTGCGATTAATTACGACTTTGTTGACGTCTATCTTTTCGGTGTGTGGGTCCGATTTTTAGCTGGAGAGGTGATTAAATTTGGAAATCAAATTGTCCCTACATTTGGTCGACATAGTGGCAGCCGAAGAGGTAGTCATATTGTCTACATGTTCCCAATCCGATGTAGAAGAACTCCCTCATCAAGACTCTATACCATAGAGCCCAATGAATTTCCGACCAGGAACACATTACCAGTGAACTCAAGCACGTACACCAGGCTCTCCGGGCTAATGGCTACTCCGACTACACAATCCGCAAAGCCATCACTCCAGTCATGAAGAAGGATCCTCTTGTGGAGCCACTCAAAACCATCACCTTACCCTACATTGCAGGGGTCACTAAAAAGATCTCCAAAATCCTGAATAAACACAAGATCCAGGTCCGATTCAACACAGTACATAAAATCCGTGATTTAGTTCCATCTGTAAAAGATGCTGTTCCAGACATACAGTACCCGGGCGTTTACAAACTAAAGTGCCTCTGTGGTAGTAGCTACATTGGAGAAACCAAAAGACATATCTCGGACCGCATCCGCGAACATAAAGCAGACTTGAAACACGGTAGGACGAACTCCTCTGCCGTGGCAGATCACTGTTATAATTCAGTGGGCTCACATGACATTGACTTCTCCAAGATGGAAGTTCTTTGCAAACCAACCGGCTACCATGAGAGATTCGTTCATGAGGCCATTCACATATACAAGCACAGAGACAATTTCAACCGAGAAGATGGATTCTGGCTTAGTAACCACTGGAAAGATGTTTTAAATCTTTTCTGTTCTTAATTAATTGTATTTTTACGATGACCTTCAGACCGCAGCTCTTTCGCCAGCATTGCCTCTTAATACCTCTCACACCACGGTTAATGGTATGGTTTTACAACATGGAGTATACTAGGGCCTCGCAACTGTCTCTCTCCCCCTCCTCTGTTCCGACCATGGACGAACTCGTCCGTCTGAACGGGGCCCGTAGCTATCCGTGGTGCTGAAGTTGAGGGTAAGAATCCACCCATTTTTTCGCCATATAGCATGGTGATATATAACGACTTATTGTTGGTAGCTTAGCTGATTGGAGAATATAGAGTTTATTGATAACATGAAGGTAATTTATATTTTAGTTTTTATTGGTTCACTATATAGTACTGTGAATAGCTCAGATGTGTAGGCCTTGACTTCAACATAGTCATTTCTGTGACCAGTCACTAGCTAATCACTCAGTTATTTCAATGCTAAATTCGCCTAGTTATTTCAATGCTAAATTCTCCTGTTTGATTTGTACTAAGTGCCTCGGTGAATGTGTATGGTCTGACTTTAACGTAGCTATTTCTGTGAGCAGTTACAAGCTAATCACTCAGCTATTTCAATGCTAAATTCTATGCTAATTCCATTGTCAAGGGGTGCCTCTGCGGATGTGTATGATTTAACTTAGCTATTTCAATGCTAAATTCTATGCTAATTCCATTGTCAAGGGGTGCCTCTGCGGATGTGTATGCTTTAACTTTTAACATAACTATTTCTGTGACCAGTCACAAGCTAATCATTCAGCCATTTCAATGCTAAATTATATGCTAATTCCTTTGTCAAGGCGCTTTGTTCCTCTCACACAGCTTAAAGGCCGTGATCTGAACGTGGCTCTTTCACTCCAGCGCTGTCCTACCAGACAGTCTCGTCCCTTCACCTGATGAAGGCCGCTTGTGTTGTGGCCAAAACGTCGTGAGAATATTATTGTGTTATTTTATTTTATCAATTTATTATTTTATTCTCATTCTACGTGACTTTACCGAAAGAACCAAAGAAGATGAAACATTGGGGTAATTTATATTTTAGTTTTTTATTGGTTTACTATGTAGTATTCATTATATAGTGTAGTGTATACCCAGTTACTGTGAATTGCTCAGATGTGTAGGCTTTGACTTTAACATAGCCATTTCTGTGACCAGTCACAAGCTAATCACTCAGTTATTTCAATGCTAAATTCTCCTAGTTATTTCAATGCTAAATTCTCCTGTTTGATTTGTACTAGGTGCCTCTGTGAATGTGTATGCTTTGACTTTAACATAGCCATTTCTGTGACCAGTCACAAGCGAATCACTCAGCTATTTCAATGCTAAATTCTATGCTAATTCCTTTGTCAAGGCGCTTTGTTTCTTCTCACACAGCTTAAAGGTCGCGATCTCAGCGTGGCTTTGTTCGCTCCAGCGCTGTCCTCCAGACAGTCTCGTCCCTTCACCTGATGAAGACCGCTTTGTGTTGTGGCCGAAACGTCGTGAGAATTTTATTGCGTTATTTTATTTTATAAATGTATTATTTTATTCTCATTCTACGTGACTTTACCGAAAGAACCAAAGAAGACCCATAGACTACTCACACAGAGACCCATAGACTACTCACATAGAGACCCATAGACTACTCACACAGAGACCCACAGACTCACACAGAGACCAATAGACAACTCACACAGAGACCCATAGACTACTCACACAGAGACCCATAGACTCAGACAGAGACCCATAGACTCATCACACAGACACCCATAGACTGCTCACAGAGAGACCCATCGACTCACACAGAGACCCATAGACTCATCACACAGACACCCATAGAATACTCACACAGAGACCCATAGACTCACACAGAGACCCATAGACTCATCACACCGAGACCCATAGACTACTCACATAGAGACCCATAGACTACTCACACAGAGACCCATAGACTCACCACACAGACACCCATAGACTACTCACACAGAGACCCATAGACTACTCGCACAGAGACCCATAGACTCATCACACAGACACCCATAGACTACTCACACAGAGACCCATAGACTACTCACACAGAGACCCATAGACTCACACAGACACCCATAGACTCACACAGAGACCCATAGACCACTCACACAGAGACCCATAGACTCACACAGACACCCATAGACTCACACAGAGACCCATAGACTACTCACACAGAGACCCATAGACTACTCACACAGAGACCCATAGACTCACACAGAGACCCATAGACTCATCATACAGACACCCATAACCTACTCACACAGACACCCATAGACTCACACAGAGACCCATAGACTACTCGCACAGAGACCCATAGACTCATCACACAGACACCCATAGACTACTCACACAGACACCCATAGACTTCTCAGACAGAGACCCATAGACTCACACAGAGACCCAAAGCTGATGTAGATGCTACTGGTTCTTCACGTTCTGCAGATGTAGATGCCACTGGTTCTTCACGTTCTGCAGATATAGATGCCACTGGTTCTTCACGTTCTGCAGATGTAGATGCCACTTGTTCTTCACCTTTTACAGATGTAGATTACACTAATTCTTCACGCTCTGCAGATGTAGATGCCACTGGTTCTTCACGCTCTGCAGATGTAGATGCCACTAATTCTTCACGTTCTGCAGATGTAGATGCCACTGGTTCTTCACGTTCTGCAGATGTAGATGCCACTGGTTCTTCACGTTCTACAGATGTAGATGCCGCTGGTTCTTCACGCTCTGCAGATGTAGATGCCACTGGTTCTTCACGTTCAGCAGATGTAGATGCCACTGATTCTTCACGTTCTGCAGATTAGATGCCGCTGGTTCTTCACGCTCTGCAGATGTAGATGCCACTGGTTCTTCACTGTCTGCAGATGTAGATGCCACTGGTTCTTCACGCTCTGCAGATGTAGATGCCACTGGTTCTTCATGTTCTGCAGATGTAAATGACACTGGATCTTCACGTTCTGCAGATGTAGAGGCCACTGGTTCTTCACGTTCTGCAGATGTAGAGGCCACTGGTTCTTCGCGTTCTGCAGATGTAGATGCCACTGGTTCTTCACGTTCTGCAGATGTAGAGGCCACTGGTTCTTCGCGTTCTGCAGATGTAGATGCCACTGGTTCTTCACGTTCTACAGATGTAGATCCCACTGGTTCTTCACGTTCTGCAGATGTAGATGCCACTGGTTCTTCACATTCTGTAGATGTAGATGGCACTGGTTCTTTACATTCTGCAGATGTACATGTCACTGGTTTTTCGTATTCTGTTGATATTAATGTCACTGGTTCTTCTCGTTTTGCAGATGTAGATGCCACTGGTTCTTCACCTTCTGGAGATGTAGATGCCACTGGTTCTTCACCTTCTGGAGATGTAGATACCACTGGTTCTTCACGTTCTACAGATGTAGAGGCCACTGGTTCTTCACGTTCTGCCACTGGTTCTTCATGTTCTACAGATGTAAATGACACTGGATCTTCACGTTCTACAGATGTAAATGACACTGGATCTTCACGTTCTACTGATGTAGACGCCACCACCGCCGTCTGTTGCACGCCGGTTGAACTCACGACTTTCGGTCTGAACAGGCAACTGGACACACGAACAGGTTTGTTCGCATCTCTGAATGTTGCATGTGTGTGTGTCCGTGTACGTTTGTGCGTGCATGCACGTGTGTTGGTGCGTGTCTGTCCGTGTGCGTGTGCATGGTTGTCTGTCCATATGCGTGCGTGTGCATGTGTGTGTGTGCGTGCGTGTCCGCGTGCGTGTGTGTGTGTGTGTGCGTGCGTGTCCGTGTGTGTGTGTGCGTGTCCGTGTGTGTGTCCGTGTGTGTGTCCCTGTTCTGGCCACCCATCCCCTCGTTTGTCACAATCACGGCCTTCACAGCTGCTGATACTCGCTAACGGCACACGCCCCGACAGTCCGCCGGGGCCTTTACGGGGGAGACTTTGTCTCCGTCCGTCCCTTCGTCTCGCTCCCTCGACCCGCAACGCCCGGGTGCGAGCGCCACGAGCCTCAAAGCGCACCTAGCCTGGCGCGTGTGGTCATCGAGGCGGTTGTCGTCGTCGTGCTACGGCGGCACGCTGACGCCACGCGGGGGATCGTTGTTGTGCCACGCAGAGAAGGCGGCGGCGGCGGGCCGGGCCAGCTGGGCCGCTCCGGCCGCGATCCTCGCCGTGTCCCTCGCCCTGGTGGCCACGCTGCTGCTGCTGCTGCTCTACCGCCGCCGACGCCGCCGGCAGCAGCAGCATTGGCAGGAGCCCTGGGGCCCCACGTGAGTCGCTCGCTTCTCTCGGACGTGGGGCGGACGTCGGCGGTGCCCGCGGGGTCATCTTTGTGACGACCTGCCGTTGTGCCCCCCCCCACCACCCCCCCCACTACCCCCTCACTACCCCCCCACTACCCCCCCACTACCCACATGCGTGCAGGGAGGATCCCCCCACTCTCCCCAAGGCACCGCAGAGAAACGCGGAGGGCGACCGTGGCTACGTGAGTGGCACACCGCCAGGACACAGAGGGGTGTATAGTGTAGTGTATAGTGTAGTGTGTAGTGTAGTGTATAGTGTAGTGTGTAGTGTAGTGTATAGTTTAGTGTGTAGTGTAGTGTATAGTGTAGTGTATAGTGTAGTGTATACTAGTGTAGTGTATAGTGTAGTGTATAGTAGTGTATAGTGTGTAGTGTAGTGTATAGTGTAGTGTGTAGTGTATAGTGTAGTGTATAGTGTAGTGTATACTAGTGTAGTGTGTATAGTATAGTGTAGTGTATAGTAGTGTAGTGTATAGTAGTGTGTAGTGTAGTGTATAGTGTAGTGTATAGTGTAGTGTATAGTGTAGTGTATAGTAGTGTATAGTAGTGTAGTGTATAGTAGTGTGTAGTGTAGTGTATAGTGTAGTGTATAGTGTAGTGTATAGTGTAGTGTATAGTAGTGTAGTGTATAGTGTAGTGTATAGTGTAGTGTATATATAGAGACACACTTAGACTCGACCTAAAGCTTTCGTGACTGCAGGAATTCATTTTCTTTGGGTCTTTCGGTAAAGTTGTGCCCACTTCGTTTATGACCCTTGGGCTACACCCAACTTTAAAACTTTAAAACAGCCTGCTGCCTGCTCAGCAACTTTCTTCCCCCTCGTTTCGCCTCCTGATGACGATTGCCAAATTAATACCCACAGACTCACCACACAGAAACCCATAGACTCACCAGACAGATACCCACAGACTCACCACACAGAGACCCACAGACTCACCAGACAGATACCCACAGACTCACCACACAGAGACCCACAGACTCACCAGACAGATACTCACAGACTCACCACACAGAGACCCACAGAGTCACCAGACAGAGACCCACAGACTCACCACACAGAGACCCACAGACTCACCACACAGAGACCCACAAACTCACCACACAGAGACCCACAGACTCACAACACAGAGACCCACAGACTCACCACACAGAGATCCACAGACTCGCCACACAGAGACCCACAGACTCAGCACACAGAGACACCCACAGACTCACCACACAGAGACCCACAGACTCACCACACAGAGACCCACAGACTCACCACACACTGTGCGTGTTGTGGGGATGCTCCGTGTGTAGTTGCTAATGCTAGAGAGTGGCAACAAGGCGGATATGGAGCTGCACGAGTTGCCACCGCAGCCTCAGCACCAAGACAGCGGAGCTGGCAGCTACGACTACACGGTGAGGAGGGGTGGGTGGCGAGCGAGCGAGCGGTGAGCGAGTGTCCGCCCACTGCTTAGGCTGAGTGAGCGATCCGCTTCTGGCCACCCCAGTGGGTGGGGGGTGGGGGTGGGGTCGGTCACCGTCTCTCTAATTTATTCCGACCCCCGCAGGTTTTCACAGACGAAGATGACGATGAGGAGTGGAAGGAAGATTTTTGAGAAGCGGCTCGGGGTGGGGCGGGGGGGGGGAGGAGCGAGAGTGCTCCACCTTGCCGTGTTCCGCCTTGCCGTGCTCCACCTTGCCGTGCCCCGCCTTGCCGTGCCTCCGGTTGCCGGCGGCAACGCCGGGGATTGTCGCTTCGCGAGCGGGTGAACCCCCCCCCCGTAAGAACCAAGAAGAATTGTTGTTGTTGTTTGATCCCAACTGAGCGATGTTTTTCAGCATTGGGGGATATTTGCCTTGTGCCGGTTACAATCGGTGCCCCGAGTTTGGCTTTTCACTTTTTTTTGGGTGGGGTGGGGGTGGGAATTTTGTTTTACAAAAGAGCTCTCCGTTACCGGACGCAGTTTTTTGTTATTTTATTTTAGTCTTCGCGACGGTCTCTCACCTCCCAGCGCTTTCCCCCGGCGTTGTGCCGCTGGACGGGAGGCGACCAGGCGTCGTGCCAGGGAGCCAGGGAGAAGGGGGTGGGGGGAGAATTTAAATTCGCCCTCGCGTGGCCGGGGGTCGACGAGCGGCGACATCGGCACGGTCCGTCACGACGTCCGGCACCGAGAGGGAGTTCCGCGTGTTTATATTATTGTTTTACCGGGGCGACAGGCGGCGTCACGATGGCGCGTACAATGTCGTGAGCCTTCGTGCGCCACGTCAGCGTCTCGGTTTTTTTATTTCTCCCCGAACCCGGCCAGTTTCATCGGCCGCTCCCACGATGCCGCAGCACTTTCGTAGTTTGACGCTGTTGGTTTTCGGCGAGCCGATATCATCCGGGTTAGATTGTGTGAATGAATAAATGCACAAATGTGGCTGTCGCCTGACGAAGCTGGTTGTTGTGATTGCTGGCGAAATGTCACGGTATCCAGAGTGCTCGCTAACCCACCAGTGTGCTGTACTAGTGTACTACACTACACTATGCATTACACTATATACTACACTATATACTACTATACACTACACTATATACTACACTATACTATACACTACACTATACACTACACTATACATTACACTATACACTACACTATACACTACACTATACTCTACACTATACAATACACTGTACACTACACTATACACTACACTATACACTACTATACACTACACTATACACTACACTATACACTACACTATACACTACATGATACACTACACTATACACTACACTATACACTACACTATATACTACACTATACTATACACTACACTATACACTACTATACACTACACTATACACTACACTACTATACACTACTATACACTACACTATACACTACTATACACTACACTATACACTACACTACTATACACTACTATATACTACACTATACACTACTATACACTACGCAACAAAATGGTCGACAATTTTGTTCCATCACCGAATCATTCCGAGTCCTGGGGCGTTCCATCTCCGCGGTTCTCACCGTTTATATAAAGGTTTGCAGATGGGCGTAGCCCAAGCGCGTCAGCAGCGTGGGTGCGGCAGCAATGCCGACGCAGTAGCAAAGGGATTGCCAGGATATCACTGCACCCTGCTCCACACAGCACGCTGCTGATGGTTGAGGTTGATTGACAAGAAACACACAAATTTTGATTCAAAGCTTTCGTGACTGCAGTAATTCATATTCTTAGCTCTTTCGGTAAAGTCACGTTGAAGGGAAACAATAAAAAGTTTATATATTTTATTATTTTTATTGTTTCCCTTCAACGTGACTTTACCGAAAGAGCTAAGAATAAGAAAACACAAGTCAAGTCACGACCCAAAGTGGTTTGATTACATCTTTCCAATGATTGCCGAGTTTATAACCACCATCCTCCACAGGTTGATATTGTGTCTGCTGTGTACATGGATGGCTTCGTGAACGAATCTTTTTTTGATTTAAAGCTTTCGTGACTGCAGTAATTCATATTCTTAGCTCTTTCGGTAAAGTCACGTTGAAGGGAAACAATAAAATAATAAAATATATAAAAATATAAAACATTGTTTTATATATGCTTTATTATTTTATTGTTTCCCTTCAACAATGTTTTATATATATTTTATTATTTTATTGTTTCCCTTCAACGTGACTTTACCGAAAGAGCTAAGAATATGAACGAATCTTTGTTGATGGCCATCGTCTTAGAGAAATCAACTTCGTGTGAGCCAGCCGTAGTATTAAAATAATCATCAGCCACGGTAGAAGCGTTGGTCCTACCGTGTTTCAAATCTGCCTTCTGCTCACGAACACGGTCCGAGACACGTCGCTTAGTTTCCCCAATGTAACTGCAGACACAGCTTAGTTTGTAGACGCCGGGATATTGCATGTCAGGAATCTTGTCTTTCACAGATGGGATCAGATCGCGAATTTTATGTACTGTGTTAAATCGTACCTGGATCTTGTGTTTGTTCATGATTTTGGAAATCCTTTTGGTTACCCCTGCTATGTATGGCAGGGTGATGGTTTTTATTGGATCCTCAGATGGCTCCTTCCTCACGGGTGGGGTGATTGCTTTGCGGATTGTCTAGTCAGAATATCCATTCGCCTTGAGGTCCTGGTGTACGTGTTTTGAGTTACTGGTCAGGTGTTCGTGGCCGGAGATGCACTGAGCTCTGTGGTGTAGCGTTGTGACGAGGGAATTCTTCCGGGATGGATGGTGGTGGGAATCGGGTCTTAGGTAGGCGTCAGTCTGGGTTACTCTCCTGTAGACAGAATGGCTCATTGAGCCATCTGGTCTCTCTTTGATTAAGGCATACAAGAAAGGTGGCATGCCATCCGTTTCTACCTCCATGGTGAATTTGATGGCTGGGTTTATGGAATTGATGTGGTTGAGGAATTAGTTTTGAGCCGGTCGGCCAAGTGGCCAGATGACAAACGTGTCATTCACGTAGCTCTTCCACAAGGACGGACGTAGAGTGGATGCCTGGATGGCGTCCGTCTCCAAAATTTTTCATGAAAATATTTGCCACAACCGGTAATAAGGGAGAACCCATTGGGGTGCCTTCAACTTGTTTGTCGAATGTTCCATTCCGGGTGAGTATTGGTGAGGCAGTGTCTCGCCAGGGCCGGTACATCGGCATTCAATCCTCGATGGACCAAATCCTCAATGATTGCAATGGGTATCGGGCACAGGAACTTTGGTGAACAAAGAAACTACATCGAAACTGACGAGTAAGTCACCTGGGGACAGTGAGATGTCTTTAATTGAAGATACCAGGTGATCTTCTTTGGTTCTTTCGGTAAAGTCGCGTAGAATGAGAATAAAATAATAAATTGATCAAATGAAATAACACAATAATATTCTCACGACGTTTCGGCCACAACACAAGCGGCCTTCATCAGGTGAAGGGACGAGACTGTCTGGTAGGACAGCGCTGGAGTGAAAGAGCCACGTTCAGATCACGACCTTTAAGCTGTGTGAGAGGAAACAAAGCGCCTTGACAGGTGAGCTGAGTTAAGTACAGAAGAGGTGGTCTTACCAGTGAATGGCTGCAAGGTCTCAGATATCGGGCCAGTTCGTAGGTGGGTGAGCCAATGGTGGAGACGATGGGACGGAGTGGTGTACCTTCTTTATGGATTTTTGGTAAGCCATATAATCTGGGTGGTCTAGCAGCAGAAGGTTTTAAGGAAAACCGTTTGGTCTGTTCAATTAATGAAGCTGAATCAGTGATGATGCTGTTCGTTTTTGTAACGAGGCTGTTGGTGGGATCTCTTTAAATTTTTTGTGTAGCTACCATCATTAAGTAGCTCCTGAATTGTTATTGTTCTATGTGATTTTGTCCATGATGACCGTGGCATTGCCCTTATCGGCTGAGAGGATCATGATATCATCTCTCTTTTTCAATTGAGATAACTCAAAACTCTCATCCTTACTGACATTGCTGACTGGCATCTTAGCGCTCTTGAGGGTTGCAGCGATCTCAGATCTCGTCGCGTCTGCAGCGACGTGCCCCCAAACCCTTAAGAGCGACATGGACCTGGGCAACGATATCATCCGCTGGTTTGTGGTGACTACAAAGTTTAACCGTTAGCCAAAGCCGGCTTCAGACCGTTGCAAATAGGGCTATTACTCAAGATTAATAACAACCTCGTCAACGTCAAACTTTTTAACGTGTTGATCTGACTTCTTCTTGGAAAGGAGGTTGAACTTGGAAATCAGGTTATCTTTACATTCAGCTGACACGTTATCTACATGTTCCCAATCAGACGTAGACATTTTATTTCCCCCCCGTCATTGTTAAGTGCGATTTCCAGAGTGTCTCGTCCGCGTGATCTAGTTCAGCGCGTAGCAGTCTAATTCTCTCTTAGATCAGGGGCCAAGCTATAGGCCCCTGAACAAGATTCGTTTGGCATTGGAAGACGTGATGTGTGGTGCCACCGGAGCGGGGCAGCTCGGCCTCCCCCCCCCCACGAACGCACGCACGCCCCCACTAAACACTCGCATGCGCCCCCCGTAGGGTCTCGAGGAGGGATCACGTGGTATGATGGGTTTCCACCCGAGAACTCCATTAGCAGGGATCACGTGGTACGATGAGTTTTCACCCGAGGACCCCGCTAGCAGGGATCACGTGGTACGATGGGTTTTCACCCGAGGACCCCGCTAGCAGGGATCACGTGGTACGATGGGTTTTCACCCGAGGACTCCACTAGTAGGGATCACGTGGTACGATGGGTTTTCACCCGAGGACCCCACTAGCAGGGATCACGTGGTACGATGGGTTTTCACCCGAGGACCCCGCTAGCGGGGACGTTCCACGGTTTCCCCGAACCAGGAAATTTTCCGAGCCCCCCCAGACAGGATTATGTGGCGCCCTCCCCCCACAAAAAAGGGGGGCATAGAGCTTAGAGCTTTACAGGCCGGCCGCGATGAAGCATACACAACACGTGGGGGTGGTGGGAACTTCATCCAGCACCCAGTGTCGGAGTAAACAGCGGGCTGGGAGGGTTAAAGCAATGGGCCGATAATAAGTAGACACAGAGAGACAATGGGGAGGGGGGTGGATGACGCGACCACCCCCTCCCCCCATTCCCAACGGCCAGAGCGCTCCTAACGGCCCCAAAGAGGATTCGATTGGATGCGCAGGATGACGTCACATGACCCGGGGGAGGGGGTGGGGGGGATTCGATTGGATGCACAGGATGACGTCATATGACCCGGGGGGGTGGGGGGCGGGGTTAAGGGGCTTGGGACATATATAAGGGTGGTGCAGGAGGGAGAATTTGTGGCAGAGTCCTTCTGGAGCGGCGGCGGCGGCGGGAGACAAGCTAGCCGTCCTCAGGGTCCGCGCTCGGGACGCCCGCAGGGTGGAGCTGAGAGCGATCGACGAGACAAAGTCCTCCAAGGCGAGAGAGAGAGAGAGAACATCTCCCTTGGCCCCGTCGGGCAGCAGCAGCAGCGGCCGCAGAGGTGAGCGGCGGACACGGACAAGGGAGGCCAGTTCGGTCGGCTCGGGCTTAGGCGGTAGACGCACTCTGAGACGGGTAGGTGAGAGAGGAGGAAGGGCTGCTGCTGGCTGGAGGGAGACATACACGGGAAATAAATCTTAGCGCAGACTGCTGACTTTGTGACGCGTGTGTGCGTGTGTGTGTGAAGAGCGGTTACGGCCTTCATAGGTGCTGCTCGCTAACAGCACTTGCCCCTACAGTCTGTTAAGGCTATATGGGGGCTCTTTGTGAAGAGCGGTGAGACAGCGATCGGCGTACCACGCTGTGTGTGTGTGGGTGGTTTAATCAGCATAGGCACCCATAAATAAATAATTAAACAGAGGGACGTTTGACCTTCACCGCGAGCGAGCGCGCAGAGATTAATTAATTAATTGCTTACCCAGCGCGCGCAGAGATTAATTAATTAATTGCTTACCGAGCGCGCCCCGCGCATTAAACAACCCTACTGCGGCTGCCCGCACCCACGCGCGTGGGGCGGGGGGGTCACGTGGGTGGGGGAGGGCCGTCCAGCGCCCGTTGGCTGTTGACACAACGGCTTCGTATAAATAAATAATTAACTCTGAGCAGCCGCCAGCGGCGAGTGGGGGGGTGGTGGAGGGGTGCTGACGTCACACCCCACCCGCTCGCGGGGGAGTGAGGAGGGGGAGATCAGCCCCCCCCCCCACCTAGTGGTGAGTGTGGAGGGGGGCATTAGCCCCCCACAGATGGAACCAGGGGGGTCGGTGTGTAAATGAGATCGGCGTTCCCTTTGAGAATGGCTCACATCTCTTCAGGACATGCGAGCGACTCGATCGGGATGGGCTTTCTTGTGCTCGGGAGTTTGTTAAAAGATCTTCACGGCGACGTGGAGACGCTCCCCGTAGAGGCTTCACAGCTCTTGGGATTCTCCTCTTGCAAGCTGAACACAACAGCAGCCTCCATCTGTCACGCACCGGGGCTGTGGGCGGGGCTGTGGGTGGGGCTGTGGGCGGGGCTGTGGGTGGGGGAGGAGCCTGTGAGGGGCGGGGCTTTGTGGGGTAGTGAGTGTGTGTGGAGTGTGACCTCTGTGGAGGAGTAGGCTCGTGAAGGACGCTGCTGCTGCTGGGTAGTTGGAGGCAGTCGCCCTCCAACAACAACGAAGGGTGGAGGAGCGACGCTCACAACAACGAGCGGAGCGCCAGCTGGATAAAGCACAGCAGGTTGGCACAGTAGGGGGCACAGGTGGTGCATCAGCCACTCATCTCGGTCACCCGTGGCACCTGCTGGGTCTGCCCCGTGACCTCCTGCCAGCGGGCGTTCGACACTTCACGTGACTGCCTCAATGTGCACCTAGCCTGGCACAAGCGTCGTGGTGACGTCACGTTGTGTAGTGTGAGACAGGGGGTGTGGTGTGAGGCTGTGTGTGTAGTGTGAGGCTGTGTGTGGTGTGAGGCTGTGTGTAGTGTGAGGCTGTGTGTGTAGTGTAAGGCTGTGTGTGTAGTGTGAGGCTGTGTGTGGTGTGAGGCTGTGTGTGTAGTGTGAGGCTGTGTGTGTGTAGTGTGAGGCTGTGTGTGTTTAGTGTGAGGCTGTGTGTGTACTGTGAGGCTGTGTGTGGTGTGAGGCTGTGTGTAGTGTGAGGCTGTGTGTGGTGTGAGGCTGTGTGTGGTGTGAGGCTGTGTGTGTAGTGTGAGGCTGTGTGTTGCCCTGGCTTGCCCTGGCTTGCCCCGGCAACGTCACGTGGTGTGCCTCGTCACTGCTGCTGCTGCTGCCACCACAACACGCTTAGGGCTTTAAGGCTTTTCTGTTTATTATTAATCTGTCATTTTCCATGATTAGTCTGTGGTTTTCATTATTAATCTGTCATTGTTCATTATGAGTCTGTCATTAATCTGTCATTTTTCATTATTAACCTAATTTGTGTGTATTATTAATCTGTCATTTTTCATTATTAACCTAATTTTTGTTTATTATTAATCTGTCATTTTACGACGGCAAAAACGTGGTAGTCACGGCGACATTTGTCATCAGTGTTGTGAGTAGCCCGCAGTGAGAGCACGACTACACACACACAGACATACACAGACACACAGGTTGTGTGTCTGTGTGTGTGTGGGGTGAGGTTGCACAAGAGACACACACACAGACACACAGAGACACACACACAGACACACAGGTTGTGTGTCTGTGTGTGTGTGGGGTGAGGTTGCACAAGAGACACACACACAGACACAGGTTGTGTGTGTGGGGTGAGGTTGCACAAGAGACACACACACACACAGACACACACAGAGACACACACAGACACACAGGTTGTGTGTGTGTGTGGGGTAAGGTTGCACCACAGACACACACAGAGAGACACAAACCCACACAGACACACAGAGGTGGTTGTGTGTGTGGGGTGAGGTTGCACCAGAGACACATACACACAGACACACACAGACAAACACACAGACACACAGAGAGACACACACACAGACACACAGAGGTTGTTGTGTGTGGGGTGAGGTTGCACCAGAGACACACACACAGACACACACACAGACACACACACAGACACACACACAGACACACAGAGAGACACACACACAGACACACAGAGGTTGTTGTGTGTATGTTTGGGGTAAGGTTGCACCAAAGACACACACAGACACACACACACAGAGACACAGGTTGTTGTGTGTGTGTGTCTGTGTGTGTGTCTGTGTGTATCTGTGTTTGTGTATCTGTGTGTGTGTCTGTGTGTGTGTGTCTGTGTGTGTGTCTGTGTGTGTGTGTCTCTGTGTGTGTGTGTGTGTCTGTGTGTGTGTGTATGTGTGTGTGTCTCTGTGTGTCTGTATGTGTCTGTCTCTGTGTGTGTGTTAAGGTTGCACCATGTCGAGCCCATTGAAGCTGATCGTGAGCGCCGATTCCAACCGTGGGGGGCGGCGCTACATGGAGAACATCACAGAGGTGGGCGGAGTCTCTGTGTGTGTGTGTCTGTGTGTCTGTGTGTGTGTCTGTGTGTCTCTGTGTGTCTGTGTGTGTCTGTGTGTGTCTCTGTGTGTGTGTGTCTGTGTGTGTGTCTCTGTGTGCCGGACGGGCAACTCTGTCGTGGACAGCGCTGTGGGGGGAGATCCAATTTTGATTGGCTCCTCCCCTCATGGCATATGTGTCCACCACAGGGGCTAAACGGGGGCTCTGGACGGGTGCGAGGGGCTGGTAACCCCTCCACCTTCAATTAATTACCACGAAACCACGAATTAAACTGAAATATGTAACTAATAAGCTTGTGCCGGAGGCCCCGGGGGGCCAGGCGTCTATGACGTCTCCTGGCCAAACCCCAATTGGCGGAGCCAGGAGATTGAATACCTACCCTCGGGGCTACTCCAGAAACAATGAAAAGCCACTACGGGTGGCCACGTGGAATGTTCGAACGCTCACTGCAGATGAGAGGCTGCCACTCCTCTGTCGGAAGCTGGACCGGTACCGCCTGGATCTATATGGCATTCAGGAGGTCCGGTGGACCGGCTCTGGCTCCTGCCACCATGAGGGGTGGACAGTCCTCTACTCGGGGCAGCAGACTGCCAAACAACAGGGTGTGGCTCTTCTTTTGAACAAAAGAATGAAGGGGGCGTGGGAGCGTGGCGGTGAGGTGTGGGAAGCTGTAAGCCCCAGGCTACTTTGGGCTCGCCTTCCCATCAACCGGAGGCAAGGAATGGTGGTCGTGGTTACTTATGCCCCCACCGAAGATGAACATCCGTGGAGGGATGCAGGCAAAGCCGATGAGTCAGATGCCTTCTATGACATCCTGTCACAGGTGCTGGCTAAAGTGGCCCCTCGGGATAGAGTCATCATGTTGGGTGACTTCAATGCCCGAGTTGGTCATGATACTGGCACCTGGTCTGGAGTGATTGGAGGGCATGGGCCAGATCAGCTCAATAACAACGGTAGGAGGCTGCTAGATTTTTGTGCAGCCCATGGGCTTGTAATTACCAACACGCTGTTCCGGCATCGGCGCATCCACACAACATCATGGATGCATGCCGGGTCCAAGCAAGAACATCTGCTGGACTACATAGTGACGGACCAGCGAATGCGAGCCCATGTCCTTGACACCAGGACCTACCGTGGAGCTGATCTGCCCTCTGACCATCGACTAGTCATCTGTAAGATGCGCCTGCCATTCTTCCACTCCGGTGGTGGGTGTACACACAGGACCCCATTCCAACATAAAGTGGCCTGGTCTCAGTTATCTGATGAAAGTTGCAAGCGAGAATTTCATCATCGCTTGCGGCTGGGATTGGCATCGTCCCCGACTCCTCCTGATGTCGAGGGTAAATGGGCGAGGTTTAGGACTGTGACTCATGCAGCTGCAATGGCTGCTTTGGGTACGCGGTCCAGACCTCCCCAGAGACCCTGGCTGACAGAGGAGGTGTTCAGGATGGTTGAGAAAAAGCGACAGGCCCACTATCATCGGCTACAGAATCCCACGTCAGAGAATGAGGAGGCTTACCGCAGCCTTCGCTCGGAGGTTCGGAGAGCCGTGAGGCGCTGCAAGGATGGGTGGTGGTCGCGGGTTGCTGAGGAGATGGAGTCTGCCTCAGTGGCCCGTGATCACAAATCTCTATTTAACTCCATCAAAAAAGTAACCTGCAGCGCCACACCTATTACCATCATTAGGGGAAAAAACGGTGATCCAATCTCCGACCCCCAGGAACAGGTTCGCAGATTTGCTGAGCATTTCTGTGAGGTCCTGGGGGAGGGAAAATCCCTCAGCCAGGAAAACATCGTGGCACAAAGTGAGGATGACCCTGCTGAGGCTGCGGTGCCTCAAATATTGGAAGAAGTCACCCCCTGTGAGTGGCTGGCTGAGGTGCCATCTGCTGAGGAAATATTGAAGGCGATCCGGAGTCTGAGACCAGGAAAGGCAGCGGGCAGAGATGATCTCCCAAGCGAAATGCTGAGGGAGGGTGGCGTTTGTGCACAGACTGCCCTATATGACATCATAACAACAGTCTGGACCACTGGACGGGTTCCGCAGGATTGGAAGATGCCCTGGTGGTCCCCCTTTTTAAGAAGGGGGACCGCACAGACTGTAACAACTACAGGGCCATCTCACTCCTCAGTGTGCCGGGAAAGGTCCTGGCAAGGATTATTCAGCATCGCCTTGCCAGGCACGCTGAGGAGAGGCTTGCGGAGCCCCAATGCGGTTTCAGGAAAGGGCGGTCCTGCACAGATGCCATATTTTCTGTCCGTCTGCTACAGCAGAGCTGTAGGGAATTCCAACAAGACCTACATCTCTGCTTTATTGACCTGGTCAAGGCCTATGATACCATCAGTAGGCCTGGGCTCTGGGTCGTTCTTCGTGCTTTTGGAGTACCTGACCCTCTGCTCACGATCATTAAGGACCTTCATGATGGTGAGCGGGCCCGGGTAAAACTGCGTGGCCGGGAGTCAGAGCCATTCCCTGTACACCTTGGGGTGCGACAGGGATGTCCTCTGGCTCCCACATTATTTAACATCTATTTTGACCACGTAGTTCGTGAAGCCTTCAATAGCTGTACCGGGGGAATCTCCATATGGTACAGATATAATGGGAGGCTAATCGATGCCCGGGTGCGGTCAAGGGATGGCTCCCTATTGCTCAACCACGTTATGTATGCTGATGATTTGGTAATAGCTGCTCAGTCAGAGGAGGAGTTGGTGACGCTGCTGCTGAGACTGGAGCGTGCCACTAAGAGGTGTGGCCTTACCATCAGCCCCACCAAAACTAAGCACCTGCCTGGGTATTTTGTACCATCGGACACTCCACCCCCACAACTCCCAATCGGTGATGGGGCAGTTGTGGAGATAGTGGAGAGTTTCCCATACCTGGGCAGTGTGCTTATGACTGGCTCCAGTTTAATAGCAGAGGTCTCACTCCGAATCAGTCGAGCGGCAATATCTTTTCATCGGTTGCGTAACGCTGTGTGGAAGCTACCTGGTCTGTCGCTCCGCACTAAGCTTCAGATCTTCTCGGCCACGGTCATTCCCTCCCTTCTCTACGCTTGTGAAACGTGGACCCCACTAGTGGAACATCTTCGCCGGTTAGAAACATTTAGGCTGGCCTGCCTACGATCCATCCTGGGTTTAACCAGACTGGATTGTGTGAGGAGCTCACAAATCCTTGAAAGATCTGGGCAGGGTCCCATCGGTGAGCTCCTCCGGCAGGCAAGGCTGCGATGGCTGGGTCATGTAGCCCGCATGCCCAGCCACCGCATGCCGAAACAGCTTTTGTTTGGCCGGATTGAGGGGGCTAAGCGGGCGCGGCACGGGCTAGAGAAGAGATAGAGTGATGTGGTACAGGAGGACGTGGAGCTGAGTGGACTTGCCGATGACTGGTACCAGCGGTGTCAAGATCGGCCTCTGTGGAGGAGGCTCGTGAAGGATGCTACTGGGCAGTTGGAGGCAGTCGCCCTCCAACAACAACGGAGGGCGGAGGAGCGACGCTCAGAACAAAGAGCGGAGCGCCGGGTGGCTAAAGCACAGCAGGTTGGCACAGTAGGGGCACAGGTGGTGCATCAGCCAGTCATCTCAGTCAGTCGACCCGTGGCACCTGGGTCTGCCCAGTGACCTCCTGCCAGCGGGCGTTCGACACTTCACGTGGCCTCACGGTGCACATAGCCTGGCACAAGCGTCGTGGTGACGTCACCGCCACTTAGTGGCGAATGGCGGTTGTTGTTGTTATTGCTGTGTGTGTATGTGTGTGTGTCTGTGTGTGTCTGTGTGTATATGTGTATGTGTGTGTGTCTGTGTGTGTCTGTGTGTATGTGTGTATGTGTGTGTGTGTCTGTGTGTGTCTGTGTGTGTGTCTGTCTCACGGCCAACACCAGTGACGATTATCTGAACCGGTCCCGGGCCTCCCCTAGGTCGACTCAGCCTCAAATGAGTACCTGGTGCGGTGTGTAAACATTGCCACTAGGGAGACAAAGGCGGTCGGGCGTGGTGCTGGCCACCCACCCCCTCGTGTACCGTTCCGGCCTTCATAGGTGGTGCTGCTACTTGCTAACAACACTTGCCCCAACAGTCTGTTAAGGCTACACGGGGGATCTTTGTCTTTGTATCACCACCCAGGAGTCACGGAGCTTTTGAGGCTCCGAGCCACGTGGGAATCCACAACAGCGTGAGGCGGTGCCACTCACAGGTGAGACTCGGGGATATGTGATTTCTAATCGATAGCCATCCGTCGGTTAACCCATTGCACCTGCTGAGTCTGTCACGCGACTTCCTCCTTCCAGCGAGCCTTTGATGCTTCACGTGGCCTCAAAGTGTACACAGTGTGTACGTATACACAATAATGTCCACGTTGTTGTTGCTGAGTTCACGCACTCAAGGGAGGGGGCAATGGAAAATGAATCTGAATCAACTTAAACTCCATCCCCATGACCTCATGAAGTGCCAGCGGGAGGTGTACCCCGCTAGTGACGTCATGTCACCAAAGTATTCACACTCCCCCAACCCCCGTCCACCGCGCCCTTGAGCGTGACGTCACCTCCGCTTGGGTCACTGCCGATATCAATCCAGTGCCAATCCTTATTTGGGCAAAGCTACGCCCAGTGACTGGCGGTACATTAACATAATGTATTCGTTGAAACCGTCGAGAGTTTATTGCGACGGGTTCAGCAGCCACGCCCCATCCCTCGACATATGGGCCGGACTCATTAACATAATTTATTCAGTTACAGCCGCTCATTGTGGGAGGGGCGCGTCTCTTAACCCGGAAGTGACGTCATGTTACCAGCTTACCCGCGTGACGTCAGGAGGCTGCCGATCCACGCTTGCACTGAAATCCGAGGTGAGAAATTCTCATGGTTGTGGTGGTTGTTGTTGTTGTTTACCAAGGTAGAGCCTCTCTCTCGTAGGGATGTCAGTTGAGTAGCAGCGAGCATGGGAATCGATGTCCAGGTTGGAACTTTACAACGCGGGGCCTAGCCACGCGGGGCCTTGCCTCCTGCCCTCGCCTGATTGCGTTTGCTTTAATTATCTCGCTTAAGTTTAATTTGTCTTCACCCGGCTCGCCACTTTGTAACTTTGTTTTATTGTAAATATTCACGCAGTTTTTATTTTCGTTCTTTTGTTACCAGGCCAAGCCCGCTTGAGCTGCTATACCGCTCTTGTTATCAGAAGCGACCTGCCCACAACAACACAAGGTGAGGCTTTGTCAACGTGTGTGAATGTTTTGACTTAAAACTTTGGTGACTGCAGGAATTAATATTCTTGGTTCTTTCGGTAAAGTCACGTAGATAGAAAATAAAATAAGAATAAAATTAAATGAATAATTGAAAATAAATAAAAAACCCACGAGGTTTTGATCGCAACACAAGTGGTCTTTATCTTATTAAATTTAATCTGTTATTTTTATTTTCTATCTACGTGACTTTACTGAAAGAACCAACAATACGTGTGTCAATGTATCTATCGGTCAAAGACGCTAAGCGCGTGCCGCTGTTGACTCTGAATGTGTGGAGGGGAACACCTTCACCACGGGGAGAGAGAGACAGAGACACGGATAGCCTCGGCTATGTTGATGATCCTCGATTCATTGGTGGAGTGAGGAAGAATTAATGCTGAGCTGATGAAGGTGGCCAGGCATGGTTCTGGTCACACTGCCACCTGTTTACTCATGGCAGTGTGTGACAGTGTCAAGTTTGTGTTTGAAGTAAAGTCTATTAACTCTGTTGAACACGGAGGTTATATCAAAACAATAGTTGATTTTTGTTTTCCTCTGGAACTCTTACTAAGAATGGAAACAGGATGTGAACACAGCACACACATGCAGCTGAAGTCGGAACTGTTCATCCCCAGCATTCAAGGACATATGAGCTTGGATTCACACCTGAGTTGCAATTGAACGTTGATTAATGCATTTCTGCATAACAGAAATGGTATTGTTTTCAACACCCTTTGCTATGTCAGCCGAATTTAGCTTTCATAAATATTCCTTTTGTAGTCAGACAGCCCAAATTGTGTGCTCGGAGTTTTGGGTTAACATTCATTTTGAAGATATGAGGGCTTCCAGGCATATTTATGACATTTGCCCTCTCGTGATGAATTTGGAAAACGTTTTCACTGCATCATGAATATAGTAATAAGTATAGATGTGTAAGTCACTGTGTATATATGCATTCCTCTGTGCCTCGAAACTGACTTGTAAATGGCGTGGATAATCTTATTTTCTGTCTGCAGCTGACGCTTCCTCTGACGCTTCCTCTGCAGAATTGGTTTCATGGAGCAAAGGCAGCAGCTCGGTACGACAAGTGAACAATGCGACCAGCGTGCATACAGCACGCACCGGACTGGAATCTTAACACAGCACCAGAGAACTCGCACAGGAGAGAAACCCTTCAAGTGTACTGTGTGTGACAAGGCATTTTCATGGTCATCTGTTCTTAAAAAACACCAGAGAACACACACAGGAGAGAAACCCTTCAAGTGTACTCTGTGCGGCAAGGCGTTTTCAGATTCATGTTATCTTGTAATTCACCAGAGAACACACACGGGAGAGAAACCTTTCAAGTGCAGTGTTTGTGGGAAGGCATTTTCACGGTCATCTGCTCTTAAAAAACACCAGAGAACACACACGGGAGAGAAACCCTTCAAGTTTACTCTGTGCGGGAAGGCGTTTTCAGATTCATGTCATCTTGTAACACACCAGAGAACACACACGGGAGAGAAACCCTTCAAGTGCAGTGTGTGTGGGAAGGCATTTTCACGGTCATCCGCTCTTAAAAAACACCAGAGAACACACACGGGAGAGAAACCCTTCAAGTGCAGTGTTTGTGGGAAGGCATTTTCACGGTCATCCGCTCTTAAAAAACACCAGAGAACACACACGGGAGAGAAACCCTTCAAGTGTACTCTGTGCAGGAAGGCGTTTTCAGATTCATGTTATCTTTTAATACACCAGAGAACACACACGGGAGAGAAACCCTTCAAGTGCAGTGTGTGTGGGAAGGCATTTTCACGGTCATCTGCTCTTAAAAAACACCTGAGAACACACACAGGAGAGAAACCTTTCAAGTGCAGTGTGTGTGCGAAGGCGTTTTCAGATTCATGTCATCTTGTAACACACCAGAGAACACACACGGGAGAGAAACCCTTCAGGTGCACTCTGTGCGGGAAGGCGTTTGCACATTCATCAAATCTTCAAGTACACCAGAGAACACACACGGGAGAGAAACCCTTCAGGTGCACTCTGTGCGGGCAGGCGTTTGCACGTTCATCAAATCTTGAAGTACACCAGAGAACACACACGGGAGAGAAACCCTTCAGGTGCAGTGTGTGTGGGAAGACATTTGCACATTCATCTGATCTTGTAAAACACCAGAGAACACACACAGGAGAGAAACCCTTCAAGTGTACTCTGTGCAGGAAGCCGTTTGCAGATTCATCAACTCTTCGAAGACACCAGAGAACACAAAAGCATCAGAAGATCCACAAGGAGCGGAGTCGGAGTCTGAAATCAGCTTGTGAAAGTCAAAGTTCCGCAATGAGCCCATCCCTCATGAAACAAGAACCGGACGAAAATCCCAGCTTGGACACTTTTAAAGGTATCAAGGTGAAATATGAAGAGGTGACGGTGAAATGTGAAGAAGCGATGAGCAACGAAGTGAAGGTAAAATGTGAAGATGAAGATTCAACTCCAAAATGGGACCTTCACATCGTAAAGCTGGAGGAGAATTCTGACTGTGAGTCAGAGTGAGGCAACTCCCAGCAGTTTGTGGAGGTGGAGGTGTGGGTGGACTTGCTCCTAGACAATACAAAGTCAAGTGGAGACCCGGTAGATGTGTAAGCCAGAGACGATGTTGCCCCAATAGATGCACCTTTGTCACAGGCCTTTAATGACAAGAATGTGAAGTTGAACACTTTGTGGGCCCGTGGGTTGGGTAAATCTCTAACCAGGAGCAAGAGCCAATAAGCTCCCAAGCATTCACTATGTAATCATAATAATTGCTTTTACATGGTGCTTGCTTAATCCCCTCAGCAACTCGGAGTTTCGTGTCGTACCTCGTCTGAAACACTCAAAGAGCATCCCCAAGTAGCAGCTGCCCCTGTGTGGTACAAGGTTGTGGCCCTGCACCGGCCTGCATGTGGACAAGAGCCTGTCAGTAGGGGGCGATGATTGATGTGTCATCTCAGTTGTGTAGTTTGTAGGTAATGTTTAGAATTTGCTACATTTTCACTCAGACGCCAGCATGCAATGGCCAAACTCGTTTTGAATGACACAATAGTATGTTTTACATACACTGTGAAGCAGACTGCATTTTTTTAAAAGCTTCTTGTTAATACGATGTAACGTGATGCAGTATATTTCACTGCAGTAATCCAATTTTGTTAATATGCCTGTCAATAATTTAGAATGAATACTTGTCTGATTTTGTGCATACTTGTAACATTTGATCTGTAAGGGTCAAACATTGAATAAGGACAAAGTGTGTCTGTTTGGAAGTAACCTGTACAGAGAACTCAGGTGAGACCCGTTGTTCTTGTGATACAGGTCAAACGGTGTTTTTGTGTTCCACGAAGCATCTGGAGCAACTCATTGTCTTTGAAATAGGTAGCACACTCGGATCATTCATCAGTTACAAGGCATACCACTTGAAAGTTACACGTATAGGAGGAGGTACATTCTCTACAACACGAATTGTAGTTTTGTCTTACGTGTTGACGTAGATTTTGTCTAACTAGGACTAGAAATGCACCTTGCTGATTCACGTCTGGATGTTCGTACCTATCGGTTGAAGCAAACCCCACTGCTGTTGTTGAGACGCTGTGCACCAATAATGGTCCAACACATTGACGGCCTTCAGGCCAGGAAAGTCACAACATTTGCACACGAAGGACGCATTCACGCAAGTACCCCATGCTCCGTTTTGAAGTTTTAAAATGAAACATTTGAATTGTGTTGTGTTTTGAATTAGATGATTTTATTTCTTCATTAAAAGTTTGTATCAATTTACATCTGGAAGACTTCATTGAAAAGGACATTTCGTGTGAATTTTCTCTCGTCGTTAAGTAGATGGCCTTGCCGGAGGTTCGGTTCGATGCGGACTTTCACCTGTTTGGGATTGCGGGATCGAGATAAGGCGCCACGGAGCTGGCCGTAAGAGAAGACCGCCGTCTGCAGATCGATTCCAATGTAATCGAACGTCTGTCCCTGCGCCTCCGTCGTCCATGCAGGGGGTGCGTAGGTTTGCAGTTCCCCCTGCATGAAAACAACGGAAAATGCAGCTCTCATCACAGATAGATAAAGTTGTGCGCTTATATTTAAAATGTTATTCTTTTATAAGGTGATGTTGAAATCGGAAAGTGTTTGATGATTTCAATCAGATTGATTCATTATTATGCAACACATCTGAGCTTTTGTGGTCCTGTTGAGATCAAGTTGGAAAGAGTCCGTGACTATAACTTCGCTCAATATTGTAAACGTGTTTCTATTATTTAGTTATTGTTGTTTAATGCCAACTACTTCAGATAATGGGTTTCAAGATGTACTTGAATGGCACGTTCGTTGTTCCGGTGTTTAATGGCTTGGACGTCATGGCAAATGGCTTCCATCGATGTGGAAGTCAATGGTGGATGATGATTTGACATTTCGGTGTTGATTTGGAGTAGATTGTTTAACTGTTGCATATCGGGTGGTGAAATGCTTTGCCGAGTACCTGAACTGTTTGACCAAGTGAATTCATGAAGAGTTCGATACGAGTTTGAGCGTTAATATTCTTGCGGAACAACAAAGATCTGATATTTTAAAGATTCCTGATCGTACGTTTATTGCGACAATGTTCAAGGGGAACACGTGTGGAGGAGAGTTCCGGGTGAAGTCTCCCCTTACCTGGCAACCATGGTGGCTGTCCGCTGATCACTCTCGCTCCGTCACAGCTACGAGCTGTAGGGACGGGATTCTCCACCCTGGCGCTGTTTTAATTCACGGCACCAAGAGTGGAGAGCCTCATCCCTGTAGTGCCCTCCTGTTGTGCCGCAGCATTTACCGCGTAACGAGGCAATACAACACACACAGAGACACACAGAGACACACACAGAGACACACAGAGACACACAAAGACACACACACATTACACACAGAGACAACAACCGCCATTCGCCACTAAGTGGCGGTGACGTCACCACGACGCTTGTGCCAGGCTATGTGCACCCTGAGGCCACGTGAAGTGTCGAACGCCCGCTGGCAGGAGGTCACGGGGCAGACCCAGGTGCCACGGGTCGACTGACTGAGATGACTGGCTGATGCACCACCTGTGCCCCCTACTGTGCCAACCTGCTGTGCTTTAGCCACCCGGCGCTCCGCTCGCTGTTGTGAGCGTCGCTCCTCCGCCCTCCGTTGTTGTTGGAGGGCGACTGCCTCCAACTGCCCAGTAGCATCCTTCACGAGCCTCCTCCACAGAGGCCGATCTTGACACCGCTGGTACCAGTCATCGGCAAGTCCACTCAGCTCCACGTCCTCCTGTACCACATCACTCCATCTCTTCTCTAGCCCGTGCCGCGCCCGCTTAGCCCCCTCAATCCTGCCAAACAAAAGCTGTTTCGGCATGAGGTGGCTGGGCATGCGGGCGACATGACCCAGCCATCGCAGCCTTGCCTGCCGGAGGAGCTCACCGATGGGACCCTGCCCAGATCTTTCAAGGATTTGTGAGCTCCTCACACAATCCAGTCTGGTTAAACCCAGGATGGATCGTAGGCAGGCCAGCCTAAATGTTTCTAACCGGCGAAGATCTTCCATTAGGGGGGTCCACGTTTCGCAAGCGTAGAGAAGGGAGGGAATGACCGTGGCCGAGAAGACCTGAAGCTTAGTGCGGAGCGACAGACCAGGTAGCTTCCACACAGCGTTACGCAACCGATGAAAAGATATTGCCGCTCGACTGATTCGGAGTGAGACCTCTGCTGTTAAACTGGAGCCAGTCATAAGCACACTGCCCAGGTATGGGTAACTCTCCACTCTCTCCGCAACTGCCCCATCACCGATTGGGAGTTGTGGGGGTGGAGTATCCGATGGTACAAAATACCCATGCAGGTGCTTAGTTTTGGTGGGGCTGATGGTAAGGCCCCACCTCTTAGTGGCACGCTCCAGTCTCAGCAGCAGCGTCTCCAACTCCTCCTCTGACTGAGCAGCTATTACCAAGTCATCAGCATACATAACGTGGTTGAGCAATAGGGAGCCATCCCTTGACCGCACCCGGGCATCGATTAGCCTCCCATTATATCTGTACCATATGGAGATTCCCCCGGTACAGCTATTGAAGGCTTCACGAACTACGTGGTCAAAATAGATGTTAAATAATGTGGGAGCCAGAGGACATCCCTGTCGCACCCCAAGGTGTACAGGGAATGGCTCTGACTCCCGGCCACGTAGTTTTACCCGGGCCCGCTCACCATCATGAAGGTCCTTAATGATCGTGAGCAGAGGGTCAGGTACTCCAAAAGCACGAAGAACGACCCAGAGCCCAGGCCTACTGATGGTATCATAGGCCTTGACCAGGTCAATAAAGCAGAGATGTAGGTCTTGTTGGAATTCCCTACACCTCTGCTGTAGCAGACGGACAGAAAATATGGCATCTGTGCAGGACCGCCCTTTCCTGAAACCACATTGGGGCTCCGCAAGCCTCTCCTCAGCGTGCCTGGCAAGGCGATGCTGAATAATCCTTGCCAGGACCTTTCCCGGCACACTGAGGAGTGAGATGCCCGTGTAGTTGTTACAGTCTGTGCGGTCCCCCTTCTTAAAAAGGGGGACCACCAGGGCATCCTTCCAATCCTGCGGAACCCGTCCAGTGGTCCAGACTGTTGTTATGATGTCATATAGGGCAGTCTGTGCACAAACGCCACCCTCCCTCAGCATTTCGCTTGGGAGATCATCTCTGCCCACTGCCTTTCCTGGTCTCAGACTCCGGATCGCCTTCAATATTTCCTCAGCAGATGGCACCTCAGCCAGCCACTCACAGGGGGTAACTTCATCCAATATTTGAGGCACCGCAGCCTCAGCAGGGTCATCCTCACTTTGTGCCACGATGTTTTCCTGGCTGAGGGATTTTCCCTCCCCCAGGACCTCACAGAAATGCTCAGCAAATCTGCGAACCTGTTCCCGCGGGTCAGAAATTGGATCACCGTTTTTTCCCCTAATGATGGTAATAGGTGTGGCGCTGCAGGTTACTTTTTTGATGGAGTTAAATAGAGATTTGTGATCACGGGCCACTGAGGCAGACTCCATCTCCTCAGCAACCCGCGACCACCACCCATCCTTGCAGCGCCTCACGGCTCTCCGAACCTCCGAGCGAAGGCTGCGGTAAGCCTCCTCATTCTCTGACGTGAGATTCTGTAGCCGATGACAGTGGGCCTGTCGCTTTTTCTCAACCATCGTGAACAACTCCTCTGTCATCCAGGGTGTCTGGGGAGGTCTGGACCACGTACCCAAAGCAGCCATTGCAGCTGCATGAGTCACAGTCCTAAACCTCGCCCATTTACCCTCGACATCAGGAGGAGTCGGGGACGATACCAATCCCAGCCGCAAGCGATGATGAAATTCTCGCTTGCAACTTTCATCAGATAACTGAGACCAGGCCACTTTAGGTTGGAATGGGGTCCTGGGTGTACACCCACCACCGGAGTGGAAGAATGGCAGGCGCATCTTACAGATGACTAGTCGATGGTCAGAGGGCAGATCAGCTCCACGGTAGGTCCTGGTGTCAAGGACATGGGCTCGCATTCGCTGGTCCGTCACTATGTAGTCCAGCAGATGTTCTTGCTTGGACCCGGCATGCATCCATGATGTTGTGTGGATGCGCCGATGCCGGAACAGCGTGTTGGTAATTACAAGCCCATGGGCTGCACAAAAATCTAGCAGCCTCCTACCGTTGTTATTGAGCTGATCTGGCCCATGCCCTCCAATCACTCCAGACCAGGTGCCAGTATCATGACCAACTCAGGCATTGAAGTCACCCAACATGATGACTCTATCCCGAGGGGCCACTTTAGCCAGCACCTGTGACAGGAGGTCATAGAAGGCATCTGACTCATCGGCTTTGCCTGCATCCCTCCACGGATGTTCATCTTCGGTGGGGGCATAAGTAACCACGACCACCATTCCTCGCCTCCGGTTGATGGGAAGGCGAGCCCAAAGTAGCCTGGGGCTTACAGCTTCCCACACCTCACCGCCACGCTCCCACGCCCCCTTCATTCTTTTGTTCAAAAGAAGACCCACACCCTGTTGTTTGGCAGTCTGCTGCCCCGAGTAGAGGACTGTCCACCCCTCATGGTGGCAGGAGCCAGAGCCGGTCCACCGGACCTCCTGAATGCCGCATAGATCCAGGCGGTACCGGTCCAGCTCCCGACAGAGGAGTGGCAGCCTCTCCTCTGCAGTGAGCGTTCGAACATTCCACGTGGCCAACCGTAGTGGCTTTTCGTTGTTTCTGGAGTAGCCCCGAGGGTAGGTATTCAATCTCCTGGCTCCGCCAATTGGGGTTTGGCCAGGAGACGTCATAGACGCCTGGCCCCCCGGGGCCTCCGGCACAAGCTTAGTTGTTACATATTTCAGTTTAATTCGTAGTTTCGTGGTAAATAATTGAAGGTGGAGGGGTTACCAGCCCCTTGCACCCGTCCAGAGCCCCCGTTTAGCCCCTGTGGTGGACACATATGCCATGAGGGGAGGAGCCAATCAAAATTGGATCTCCCCCCACAGCGCTGTCCACGACAGAGTTGCCCGTCCGGCACCGCGAGGAGGTAGGGGGTTGTTTTGCCGGACACACAGAGACACACACATACAGACACACACACAAAGACATCACACACACAGAGACACACACACGAAACACACAGAGACACACACACATCACACACACATCAAACAGAGATACACACACAGAGACACACACACGGAGACACACCACACACAGAGACACACACCACACACACGTACACACACGGAGACACAGAGACACACACAAACAACAACCATCATTCGCCACTAAGTGGCGGTGACGTCACCACGACGCTTGTGCCAGGCTATGTGCACCCACACAGACACAAAGATCAAAGAGACACACACATCACACACGGATACACACACAGAGATGTACACACAGATACATACACACAGATAAACGTACATACACACACATACACACGTACATACAGATACACAGATACATACACACACATACACACAGATACACACACACAGATACACACATACACACACATACACACACACATACACACAGATACACACAGCTACATACACACAGATACACACACACACTATTACACTATTCAACTATAGACGAGAGACCTTCTGCAGTGATCTATCAGTGCAGGAGCGGAGCTGCTGTGAGGCGAGGCGCTTGGAGCTCTCTGATTGGTCCAAGCGGCGACTTGGAGCCAATCAGATTTGGTTCCTCCATAGCCACGTGACGCGGGATTTTTTTTCCCGCCAAATTTTTGAGACTCCTCCTCGGCCAGGCGCCATTTTGAGAGTCGTGAGGTGCGGATTTGAATTTTTTTTTTATTTCAGAGCAGAAATTAACGACGATGACGACCCCCCAGGGGTGTGAGATCGCCTCTCGTGAGGGAAAACGTGAGGTAAAAAGTGGCCTCAAATGTCCAGCCCGTGATTCGCAGATAGTTTAAATATACACTGTTGAATTTATGGGCAGTGATGAGTCTATTGCTGAGTCTATGGGGCAGTGCTGAGTCTATGGGGCAGTGCTGAGTCTATGGGGCGGTGCTGAGTCTATGGGGCAGTGTTGAGTCTATGGGCAGTGTTGAGTGTATGAGACAGTGCTGAGTCTATGGGACAGTGCTGTGTCTATAGGACAGTGCTGAGTCTATGGGGCAGTGCTGAGTCTATGGGACAGTGTTGAGTCTATGGGACAGTGCTGAGTCTATGGGACAGTGTTGAGTCTATGGGGCAGTGCTGAGTCTATGGGGCAGTGCTGAGTCTATGGGGCAGTGTTGAGTCTATGGGACAGTGCTGAGGCTATGGCCATTGACAAAATACAAACGATTTAATTTGTGAATAATAATGTAGACTGGTTATTAAGTATGGTGAGTGTACTGACAGTCTATAATGTAGACTGTAGCCTGGTTATTAAGCTGGGTGAGTGTACTGACAGTCTATAATGTAGACTGTTGTAATGGTTATTAAGTATGGTGAGTGTACTGACAGTCTATAATGTAGACTGTTGTAATGGTTATTAAGTATGGTGAGTGTACTGACAGTCTATAATGTAGACTGTAGTAATGGTTATTAAGTATGGTGAGTGTACTGACAGTCTATAATGTAGACTGTTGTAATGGTTATTAAGTATGGTGAGTGTACTGACAGTCTATAATGTAGACTGTAGTAATGGTTATTAAGTATGGTGAGTATAATGACAGTCTATAATGTAGACTGTAGTAATGGTTATTAAGTATGGTGAGTGTACTGACAGTCTATAATGTAGACTGTAGTAATGGTTATTAAGTATGGTGAGTGTACTGACAGTCTATAATGTAGACTGTAGTAATGGTTATTAAGTATGGTGAGTGTACTGACAGTCTATAATGTAGACTGTAGTAATGGTTATTAAGTATGGTGAGTGTACTGACAGTCTATAATGTAGACTGTAGTAATGGTTATTAAGTATGGT
Organism: Petromyzon marinus; assembly: GCF_048934315.1. Taxonomy (NCBI): domain Eukaryota; kingdom Metazoa; phylum Chordata; class Hyperoartia; order Petromyzontiformes; family Petromyzontidae; genus Petromyzon; species Petromyzon marinus. Next base: position 2,212,108 of record NW_027422939.1, on the reverse strand, counting down.
GAGTGTACTGACAGTCTATAATGTAGACTGTAGTCATGGTTATTAAGTATGGTGAGTGTACTGACAGTCTATAATGTAGACTGTAGTAATGGTTATTAAGTATGGTGAGTGCACTGACAGTCTATAATGTAGACTGTAGTAATGGTTATTAAGTATGGTGAGTGTACTGACAGTCTATAATGTAGACTGTAGTAATGGTTATTAAGTATGGTGAGTGTACTGACAGTCTATAATGTAGACTGTAGCCTGGTTATTAAGTATGGTGAGTGTACTGACAGTCTATAATGTAGACTAGTAATGGTTATTAAGTATGGTGAGTTTACTGACAGTCTATAATGTAGACTGTAGCCTGGTTATTAAGTATGGTGAGTGTACTGACAGTCTATAATGTAGACTGTAGTAATGGTTATTAAGTATGGTGAGTGTACTGACAGTCTATAATGTAGACTGTAGTAATGGTTATTAAGTATGGTGAGTGTACTGACAGTCTATAATGTAGACTGTAGCCTGGTTATTAAGTATGGTGAGTGTACTGACAGTCTATAATGTAGACTAGTAATGGTTATTAAGTATGGTGAGTTTACTGACAGTCTATAATGTAGACTGTAGCCTGGTTATTAAGTATGGTGAGTGTACTGACAGTCTATAATGTAGACTGTAGTAATGGTTATTAAGTATGGTGAGTGTACTGACAGTCTATAATGTAGACTGTAGTAATGGTTATTAAGTATGGTGAGTGTACTGGCAGTCTATAATGTAGACTGTAGTAATGGTTATTAAGTATGGTGAGTGTACTGACAGTCTATAATGTAGACTGTAGCCTGGTTATTAAGCTGAGTGAGTGTACTGACAGTCTATAATGTAGACTGTAGTAATGGTTATTAAGTATGGTGAGTGTACTGACAGTCTATAATGTAGACTGTAGTAATGGTTATTAAGTATGGTGAGTGTACTGGCAGTCTATAATGTAGACTGTAGTAATGGTTATTAAGTATGGTGAGTGTACTGACAGTCTATAATGTAGACTGTAGTAATGGTTATTAAGTATGGTGAGTGTACTGACAGTCTATAATGTTGACTGTAGCAATGGTTATTAAGCTGAGTGAGTGTACTGGCAGTCTGTAATGTAGACTGTAGCGGTACGACCTGAAATGATTTCCATTGAGAATGTCAATCTCTTGACGCGTAAGGGGAAAATGTCCCGGTGGGTTATGACCACGCGATGCCTCGCATTCACCAAGACAATGCAGTGAATGTGCTGGGGGAAAGTAAGCACATTAAGAGCAAATATCCTAAAAAAAATGTTTTGATAAAACTTTACCATAACGTACTCTTTGGCTTTTTCGGTGAAGTCACATAACAGCCAGCATGTTTTTTTTTCCCTCCAAATGTTTTTGTAATCTGTGCACATGACCTGATGAAACGAATAACCTTTTTTTAAAATAACACACGTGACAGATCCAGCTCATCTCTCTTAAACTATGAACTAGTTTTTCTATTTTATTGTACAAGGTAAGGCCCACTGAGCTATGTAGCTTTTTTTCACAAGCGACCTGGCCATCACGAATGAAAGCTCAACACAAAGTGACTTTATCGTGTGGAAATGTATCGCAGTTAAATATTTTAAATGCGTGACGTTAATTCTAAATCTGGAGGGGGGGAAACCGGAGGAACCAGAAACAAATCCATGCAACCACGAGGCAGAGACACGCACACTCCAAATATACTACCAGCAGCTCCACTATCAACAACAACAACCGCAGTTCGCCACTAAGTGGTGGTGACATCACCACGACGCTTGTGCCAGGCGATGTGCACCTTGAGGCCACGTGAATTGTCGAACGCCCGCTGGCAGGAGGTCACGGGGCAGACCCAGATGCTACAGGTCGACTGACTGAGACGACTGGCTGATGCACCACCTGTGCCCCCTACTGTGCCAACTTGCTGTCCTCAACGGATGGCACCTCAGCCAGCCACTCACAGGGGGTGACTTCCTCCAATATTTGAGGCACCGCAGCCTAAGTAGGGTCATCCCCACTTTGTCCCATGTTGTTTTCCTGGCTCAGGGATTTCCTCTTCCCCAGGACCTCAGGAATGCTCAGAAAATCTGCAAACCTGTTCCTGGGGGTCGGATATTGGATCACCGTTCTTTCCCCTAATGATGGTAACAGGTGTGGCGCTGCAGGTTACTTTTTTGATGGAATTTAAGAGCGATTTGTGATCGTGGGCCACTGAGGCAGACTCCATCTCCTCAGCAACCCGCCACCACCACCCATTCTTGCAGTGCCTCACGGCTCTCCGAACCTCCGAGCGAAGGCTGCGGTAAGCCTCCTCATTCTCCGACGTGGGATGCTGTAGCCAACGAGAGTGGGCCTGTCGATTTTTCTCAGCCGGCTTGAACACCTCCTCTGTCAGCCAGGGTCTCTGGGGAGGTCTGGACCGTGTACCCAAAGCAGCCATTGCAGCTACATGAGCTACAGTCCTAAACCTCGCCCATTTCCCCTCGACATCAAGAGGAGTGGGGGACGATGCCAATCCCAGCCGCAAGCGATAATGAAATTCTCGTTTGTAACTTTCATCAGCTAGCTGAGACCATGCCACTAAGGGTTTGAATGGGGTCCTGGGTGTACACCCACCACCGGAGTGGAAGAATTGCAGGTGCATGTTACAGATGACAAGTCGATGGTCAGTGGGCAGATCAGCTCCACGGTAGGTCCTGGTGTCAAGGACATGGGCCCGCATTCGCTGTTCCGTCACTATGTAGTCCAGCAGATGATCTTGCTTGGACCCGGCATGCATCCATGATGTGGTGTGGATGCGCCGATGCCGGAACAGCATGTTGGTAATTACAAGCCCATGGGCTGCACAAACATTTAGCAGCCTCCTGCCGTTGTTATTGAGCTGGTCTGCCCGATGCCTTCCAATTACTCCAGACCAGGTGCCAGCATCATGACCAACTCGGGCATTGAAGTCACCCAACAAGATGACTCTATCCCGAGGGGCCACTTTAGCCAGCACCTGTGACAGGTCATAGAAGGCATTTGGCCTTGCTTGCATCCCTCCACGGATGTTCGTCTTTGGTGGGGGCATAAGTTACCGTGACCACCACTCCTCACCTGTGGTTGATGGGAAGGCGAGCCCAAAGTAGCCTGGGGCTTACAGCTTCCCACACCTCATCACCACGCTCCCACACCCCTTCATTCTTTTATTCAGAAAAAGAGCCACACCCTGTTGTTTGGCAGTCTGCTGCCCCGAGTAGAGGACTGTCCACCCCTCATGGTGGCAGGAGCCAGAGCCGGTCCACAGGACCTCCTTATTACCACAGAGATCCAGGCGGTACCGGTCCAGCTCTTGACAGAGGAGTGGCAGCCTCTCCTCCACAGTGAGCATTCGAACATTCCACGTGGCCACACGTAGTGGTTTTTTGTTGTTTTTGGAGGAGCCCCGAGGGGAAGGATTCAGTCTCCTGGCTCCGCCAAATGGGGTTTGGTCAGGAGACGTCATAGACGCCTGTCCCCCAGGGGCCTCCGGCACAAGCTTATTTATAAAATGTTGTGGTCGTGGTTTAGTGGTAATTAATTGGAGGTGGAGGGGTTACCAGCCCCTCACACCTGTCCAGAGCCCCCACTTAGCCACTGTGGTGGTTACAAACGCCATGAGGGGAAAGGCCAATCCGAATTGGCCCTCTCCCCCGGCACTGCCCACGGCAGCGTTGCCCGTCCGGCACCACAAGGAGGTAGGGGGTTGTTTTGCCGGACACCACCACCATTACCACCACTACTACCACCAACACTACCACCACCATTACACCACCACTACTACCACCACCACTAGCACCATTACCACCACCACTTCCACCACTTCCACCATTACCACCTCTACTACCATACACTACCATCACTACCACCACCATTACCACCACTACTACCAGCAATGCTACCACCACCATTACACCACCACTACTACCACCACCACTAGCACCATCACCACCACCACTTCTACCACCACTTCCACCATTACCACCACCACCACTACTACCGTACACTACCATCACTACCATCACCACCACCATTACCAACATCACTACAATCACTGGCCACCACCGCTACCACCAATACCACTACCAGGACGTTTGCGTGCTGAATACTGGAATCTGATCCCGCGTCTCCTCCCTCTCCTCCGGCCCTCCCCCCTCACCAGCGGCCTCCCAGACAGCCTCCACTGGCCCCGGCCCCGGCCACGGCTACAGCCGCCCCCTCCGTGAGGGCTCGCTCCTCCTGGCCCATCCGGGTGCCCAAGCACTCCGCGGACGACGCCGGAGGAGGAGGAGCCGAGTCCCACGCGGCGCCCTCCAAGGTCGCTCGCCCGCTCCACGACGACGCCGGGGGGCCGGGGCCCGCGCTGGGGCCTCCCCGCCGCGGCCGTCGTCTTCGTCGCCCCGTGACGTTCCGGGCTCTCGAGGGGGGGCGCCGCCGCCAGGAGACTCCGGCGGCGCTCCCCTGGGAGAGCTCCCACGGCGGCGGCGGCGATGGCAGCGGCGGCGCCCGGACGACGCCGACGCCGCCGGGAATCGGCCCGAGGGTCGCCCCGGAGCGCGGAGACGGCGGCGGAGAGTCGGGGCCGGCGCTCGGCGCTGACGAGGCAGCGGGCGAGGAGGAGGCGGAGGAGGCGGAGAGACGCAGGGAGGCCGCGGTTGGACCGCGTGCGGCGCGGAAGAGACACTTCGACTTTTGGTGGCAGGGCGTGGGCAGGAGGGGGAGCAGCAGGAGGGGCGGAGGAGGAGGCGGAGCGAGAGGAGGAGGAGGGGAAGAGGAGGCCGAGGCGGCGTTGAAGGCGGAGGAGGAAGAGGAGGAGGTTTTGACCGGGCGGTCGCCGCTAAGCAAGCGGCGGGAGGCTGCGGCGGCGGATTGCCCGGCGGGACCGAATCCCGATCCCTGCCCGGGCTCCTCTACCTGCCGCGCTCCTCCGCCTCCTCCGCGCTCGGCCCCGCGTGGGGCGACGTTCCACTTCTTCTCGCTGATGCCGTGGCCGCTGGCTGAGCCGCCACCACCGCCCACCGGGAGTCGCCGGGGTCGCGCTCTGGAGAAGCAGCGGCAGCGACGGAGACAAATTCAGCAACAATACCGGCAGCAGAGAGCGTCGTCATCGTCGTCCAACTGTTGGTCGTTCTCGGACGCATCGTCGTCATCGTCTTCATCGCCGGAGGAGGTGGTGGAGGGTGACGAGGCGAAAGAGCGGAGGGGCGAGGAGGAGGAGGGGGAGGTGGTGGTGGAGGGTGACGAGGTGAAGGAGCGGAGGGACGAGGAGGAGGTGGTGGAGGGTGACGAGGTGAAGGAGCGGAGAGACGACGAGGAGGAGGAGGGGGAGGTGGTGGTGGAGGGTGACGAGGTGAAGGAGCGGAGGGGCAAGGAGGAGAAGGAGGGGGAGGTGGTGGTGGAGGGTGACGAGGTGAAGGAGCGGAGGGACGACAAGGAGGAGGAGGTGGTGGAGTCTACAGGGGGCGTCCGCAGGCTGCTGCTGAAGTTTCGCGCCAGTCGCCTGCAGCCGAGCGTCGACAGAGCACGAGACGATGAGGAGGTGGCGGACAACGAGGAGGAGAACGAGGAGGAGGAGAGGAAGACGAGGAGGAGGAGGAGGAGAAAGAAGAAGAGGAGGAGGAGGAGGGGACTACGGAGATCACGCAGTGCAACCGATGATGGCGACTGTAAGTCGGGCGACGAGGAGGAGGTGGAGGAGAGGGTGGCGAGTCTCAAGAGGGTGGAGGAGTGCTGGATTCTCAAGCAGATAGACGACATCATGGCTGAGATACCCCAGCTGGAGGGGAGATGCAGGGTGAGGAGGAGGAGATGAGGTGTAGGGTGTTGAGGAGGGGCTGGGTGGTGAGGTGTAGGGTGGTGAGGAGGGGCTGGGTGGTGAGGTGTAGGGTGGTGAGGAGGGGCTGGGTGGTGAGGTGTAGGGTGGTGAGGAGGGGCTGGGTGGTGAGGTGTAGGGTGGTGAGGAGGGGCTGGGTGGTGAGGTGTAGGGTGGTGAGGAGGGGCTGGGTGGTGAGGTGTAGGGTGGTGAGGAGGGGCTGGGTGGTGAGGTGTAGGGTGGTGAGGAGGAGGGTGAGGAGACTCCAGGGCAGCGGGTGAGGGCGTTGGGAGTGGTTCACTCGCTCGCTCGGACACTCAGTCACTCAGTTACTCAATCAGACACTCACTCAGTCACTCGCTCAGTCACTCACTCAGACACTCAGTCACTCACTCAGTCACTCACTCAGACACTCACTCAGACACTCACTCAGACACTCACTCAGACACTCAGTCACTCAGACACGTACTCAGACACTCAGTCACTCACTCAGACAGTCACTCAGTCACTCCCTCATACACTCAGTCAATCAGACACACACTGACACACACACACTGACACACACACTGACAACAACAACCGCCATTCGCCACTAAGTGGCGGTGACGTCACCACGACGCTTGTGCCAGGCTATGCGCACCCTGAGGCCACGTGAAGTGTCGAACGCCCGCTGGCAGGAGGTCATGGGGCAGACCCAGGTGCCACGGGTCGACTGACTGAGATGACTGGCTGATGCACCACCTGTGCCCCCTACTGTGCCAACCTGCTGTGCTTTAGCCACCCGGCGGTCCGCTCGTTTTTCTGAGCGTCGCTCCTCCGCCCTCCGTTGTTGTTGGAGGGCGACTGTCTCCAACTGCCCAGTAGCATCCTTCACGAGCCTCCTCCACAGAGGCCGATCTTGACACCGCTGGTACCAGTCATCGGCAAGTCCACTCAGCTCCACGTCCTCCTGTACCACATCACTCCATCTCTTCTCTAGCCCGTGCCGCGCCCGCCTAGCCCCCTCAATTCGGCCGAATAAAAGCTGTTTCGGCATGCGGTGGCTGGGCATGCGGGCTACATGACCCAGCCATCGCAGCCTTGCCCGCCGGAGGAGCTCACTGATGGGACCTTGCCCAGATCTTTCAAGGATTTGTGAACTAACACAATCCAGTCTGGTTAAACCCAGGATGGATCGTAGGCAGGCCAGACTAAATGTTTCTAACTGGCGAAGATGTTCCATTAGGGGGGTCCACGTTTCGCAAGCGTAGAGAAGGGAGGGAATGACCGTGGCCAAGAAGACCTGAAGCTTAGTGCGGAGCGACAAGACCAGGTAGCTTCCACACAGCGTTACGCAACCGATGAAAAGATATTGCCGCTCGACTGATTCGGAGTGAGACCTCTGCTGTTAAACTGGAGCCAGTCATACCCAGGCAGGTGCTTAGTTTTGGTGGGGCTGATGGTAAGGCCCCACCTCTTAGTGGCACGCTCCAGTCTCAGCAGCAGCATCTCCAACTCCTCCTCTGACTGAGCAGCTGTTACCAAATCATCAGCATACATAACGTGGTTGAGCAATAGGGAGCCATCCCTTGACCGCACCCGGGCATCGATCAGCCTCCCATTATATCTGTACCATATGGAGATTCCCCCAGTACAGCTATTGAAGGCTTCACGAACTACGTGGTCAAAATAGATGTTAAATAATGTGGGAGCCAGAGTACATCTCTGTCGCACCCCAAGGTGTACAGGGAATGGCTCTGACTCCCAGCCACGTAGTTTTACCCGGGCCCGCTCACCATCATGAAGGTCCTTAATGATCGTGAGCAGAGGGTCAGGTACTCCAAAAGCACGAAGAACAACCCAGAGCCCAGGCCTACTGATGGTATCATAGGCCTTGACCAGATCAATAAAGCAGAGAGTTAAACACACACTGACACACACACTGACATACACACACTCAGACACACACTGACACACACACTGACACACACACCATGATACACACACTGACTGGAGGAGGTGGAGTGTGGTCAACACATCTACGCCTGAAACATTTTAGAAAGAAGTGGAGAATACGGAACAACCCACCTGTTGTCCATTTCGATTTCTGCGTTGCCTCTAATCTTCAGTCTTGCTGTGTATCCACCGTCTGCTGGAGCTCACCTTCTATAGCGAGGATATCCATCATCTCCAGTTTGTGTGTCTTTAATAAATTGTCTCGGATATTTCTTGCTGCTCTCTATGTCCCCTTCATACATGCTGCTGCATTGACATTAAGGTTTCCGCATGGTCCATGAATCATATTTGCGGTCACTACTGCAAACAGATTTTGGGTCTTCCTCTGGATTTGGAAACTCGGCAAATATAACATCGATTTGGATTGGATGATTTTTTTCTTTCAGCCAGATTAAAATATGAGCGTGGGCAAGTCATCTACATCATTAGACCTCCTTTGCCAGTACCAAAATATAATAATAGGGGTTTTTCTCCTTTTTTCTGGCAACAAAACTGAAACCTTTTTTACAAGGATTCATGTCTACTGCATTAACCACAATACCTGCAGTCAAAATGCAAACAAAACACACGCACTATGATAATATATGTGGCATTGTCCTTGAAACCGATTGGTCCACACCAAGGGACGGCTTTCTTGAGAGCCTCGACCCAATTGGTGCTCGACCAGAGGACGCCAAAAGGTTTCAGTTTTGTTGCCAGAAAAAAAGGGGAAACCCCTATGATGTGGAAGTCCTCGTTTCTGCCACTCAATTGAGTACATCCAGCATCTTGTTTCTCCAAAAAACACGACTCTCAGTGAATGCTCTCGATGAATTTAACTTGCTTTTGTCTGAACACCCTGGCTGTGAAGTCGTATCGACGGCTGGGTGTCTGGCCGAATGAAAGTTATTACTTTTTTTGTTTTATCTGAGGCCAAGTTGGATTACATGTAAAGGTAATAAATAAGTCGGGGACATCCATACGCTCGAACGTATGACATGGCACCTTGAGCATATTCGTGCATGCGTCTAGGGCTTCCTTTGAACGTAGCAGACGCCTGGATGCTACAAGGGGGGGGGGGATGATGTAGCGCCATGTTGGGCTGTATGCGTATTACCACGGGAGCTGACCTGTAATAGCGGACATGCGTCAACAGGGGGTGGTGTACAGACCAGGTGGGACGAACAGGGCCCCCAGACCCCAAGAGGGGGGGGGGGGGGCTGGGGGATGTTCCAGGGCCCCCTAGAGAGTTCCAGAAGGCTTGGCCAGGGGCGGAGAGACCCTGGAACGGGGATAAAAGCCGGACCCCTGAACGGGTTTGGCGGTCCTCGTCCACCTGAAGCTCTGAAGAAGACTCTTGAGCGCTACCCTGAAGACCCTGAAGCGAAGAGCCCAGTGACCCTGGCTAGGGTATGGGTTCAGACATAACCAGTGTAGGGTTAGCGCTAGAACCAGAGTAAGGGCACTGTAATGTGGAGGGACTGCCTCCTGAGGTTATCGGCTGTGAGGGGTCGTCACCCCTCTGTGTTGTGGTTCCCTTGTTGAATAAACGTGTTGCCTCCAGCGAACCGTCTCGCCTCATCTTGGGCCCACTGCACGTGTAACCTGTGATAATGAAACCTCTTGTCGCAAAAAATTAGCGGCGTGCGAAAGTGAAAGATGTTAACAAAGTAAAAATAAATTTTGATTTAAAGCTTTCGTGACTGCGAGGAATTCATATTCTTGGTTCTTTCGGTAAAGTCACCACCACGTAGAAGGGAAACAATAAAATAAAAATATAAAACAATAAAATTCTCACGACGTTTCGACTGCAACACGAGCAATCATCATCAGGTGTGAAAACCACAGCAAGAAATTTTGAAAAAAAGTGGCGGGTTTTTTTTACGTTAGCACCACAGAGAGCGATTTGACAGTTTATTTAGAAGGACTAGTCCATCTATGTTCGGAATAGAGGGGGGAGACGAAAATAATGGAATGCGGTCTGAAAGCCACCGTAAGCGTGAACAACAATTAAGACCCGAAATGGTTTATCAAATCTTTCCAATGATTGCTAAGCCAGAATGCATCTTCCCGGTTGCAATTGTCTCTGTGTATATGTGGATAGCCTCATGAACGAATCTCTCATGGTAGCCAGATGGCTTACAAAGAACCTCTGTCTTGGAGAAGTCAATGTCATGTGAGCCTACTGAATTATAACAGTGATCTGCCAGGGCTGAGGTGTTGGTCCTACCGTGTTTTAGGTCTGCATTCTGTTCACGAATGAGGTCCGAGACATGTCGTTTGGTTTCTCCAATGTAACTACTACCACAGAGGCAACTTAGTTTGTAGACGCCAGGGTACTGTATGTCCGGAATCACATCTTTTACAGACGGAACCAGATCACGGATTTTATGTAATGTGTTGAATCGGACCTGGATCTTGTGTTTACTCAAGATTTTGGAGATCTTTTTTGTGATCCCCGCAATGTAGGGCAAAGTGATGGTTTTGAAAGGCTCCTCAAGAGGGTCCTTCTTCATGGTTGGAGTGATAGCTTTGCGGATTGTAGTCGGAGTAACCATCAGCCTTAAGAGCGTGGTGTACGTGCTTGAGTTCACTGGTTATGTGTTCCTGGTCGGATATGTATTGGGCTCTATGGTGCAGAGTCTTGATGAGGGAATTCTGGGATGGATGGTGGTTGGAATCCGGTTTCAGGTAAACATCCGTATGGGTAGCTTTCCCGTAGACGGAGTGGCTCATTGAACCATCAATTTTTTTTTACCAATTCCACTTTACAGTAAAATTGTAGACACGGCACAATATATATTTCTGAATCTTTATTTTTACCAACATTTAAAAAAATATTCTCCGTTAAGGCAAAATTCTGAAATATTGGATTTTTAACAAAGCTTTGTGAATTCACCTTGTATCTGAACAAGTTCAATTTATGCAAATATTTTTTTTCAAACGTATAAATAAAAAAGACATTGCTTACAAATATCAGCTCTATGTTTTCAAGTAAATTCATTTTGGGTAGTGAATAAATTATAGTCTAAATAAGCTACACATGACGAATTGTAGGCAATCATAGTTATAATCAAAGACATTTTTAAACAATCAGGTGGTCCCTGTAGTCGCCGTTAGAGACAAAATCTACTTGAAAAGTGTATCAACATATACGAATACATTGATTCAAATAAGCAGAGTTAATTTCCTATTTATGGCATGCCAGTTATGTGTCAGTTTTCGATATTAACATCACCTTATAAAAGAATAACATTTAAAATACGCACAGACAAGTATTCATTCGTAATTATTGACAAGCATATGAACAAAATTTAATTACTGCAGTGAAATATACTGCATCAGGTTACATCGTATTAAGAAGCTATTTTAAAAATACGCACCGCCTGCTTAACAGTGTATGTACAACGTACTATTGTAGTGTCACTCAAAACGAGTAGGCCATTGCATGCTGGCATCTGGGTCAAAATGTAGCAAATTATAAACATTAGCTACAAATAATAGATCACGGAGTTTAGATCGCAACACAAGCAATCGTCATCAGGTGAGACAACCACAGCAGCAAGAAGACAAAACTGCTGAAGTAGGCGCCTACTTCAGCGTCTTCTTTTTGCTGTGGTTGTCCCACCTTATGACGATTGCTTGTGTTGTGATCTAAACGCCGTGATCTGTTATGTTTCTACCCACGTGGTGACTTTACCGAAATAACTAGAGAGTGTGGATTCCTGCGGTCACAAAAGCTTCGAATCAAGATTGCCGACAAACTACACAACTGAGATGATGCATCAATCATCGCCCCCTACTGACAGGCTCTTGTCCACATGCAGGCCGGTGCAGGGCCACCACCTTGTGCCACACAGGGGCAGCTGCTACTTGGGGATGCTCTTCGAGCGTCTCAGACGAGATACGAAACTCCGAGTTGCCGAGGCGATTAAGCAAGCACCATGTAAAAGCAATTATCATTAAAACAGATTTGACGTCACAGCTCACTAGCCGTGCAAAAAATCTATACATTATTGAACTCCCCCCCCCCCAAAAAAAACCCACAAAAGTGTATTTGTATAATGTTTGTATGGTGTACAGTCTGGAAAGTACCCACATGGTAAATTTCCAGTTTGTTGCATGTCGGGAAGTACGCTAAACATTTTGAACAGACAACACACAATCACAACTTTGACTTTTATATATATTTGGAGATGCAGTGAAAAACTTCCCCAAAATTCATCACGCGGTTTCAGTTTTTTTGATTTTCAGTTTGATTTATTTTGGTTATAGTCCCGTGAGCCATTCGGCTCTTGAATCGGGTGCAACCACAACAAGCAAAAATACAAAAACACGACCGAGAAAATCATCTTACAGTGACTATGTGTGACTGTGCAAACAGCACTGTCATGGCACGCAATGAGCGGGCAAATGTCATAAATATTCCTGTAAGCCCTCGCATCTTCAACATTAATGTTGCCATAGAAACGTGGGGTTTTTTGCTTCATTGTAAAAAATAAAAATTATTATCTGTTATTTTTATTTTAATTTCTATCTACGTGATTTTACCGAAAGAACCAAGAATATTAATTCCTGCAGTCACCAAAGTTTTAAGTCAAAACATTCACACACGTTGACAAAGCCTCACCTTGTGTTGTTGTGGGCAGGTCGCTTCTGATAACAAGAGCGGTATAGCAGCTCAAGCGGGCTTGGCCTGGTAACAAAAGAACGAAAATAAAAACTGCGTGAATATTTACAATAAAACAAAGTTACAAAGTGGCGAGCCGGGTGAAGACAAATTAAACTTAAGCGAGATAATTAAAGTGAATGCAATCAGGCGAGGGCAGGAGGCAAGGCCCCGCGTGGCTAGGCCCCGCGTTGTAAAGTTCCAACCTGGACATCGATTCCAATGCTCGCTGATACTCAACTGACATCCCTACGAGAGAGCGAGGCTCTACCTTGGTAAACAACAACAACAACCACCACCACCACAACGACCACCACCACAACGATGAGAATTTCTCACCTCGGATTTCAGTGCAAGCGCGCACACGGCAGCTTCCTGTTACCTCGCGACAGCAGGAAGTAGTATGACGTCACTTCCCTCCACCCGAGCTGCTCTGTAACTGAATAAATTATGTTAATGAGTACGGCCCATATGTGGAGGGATGGGGTCGTGGGCGCTGAACCCGTCGCAACAAACTCGCAACGGCTTAAGGATACATTATGTTAATGAGCCACCAGTCACTGGGCGTAGCTTTGCCCAAATAAGGATTGCCACTGGAACGATATCGCCAGTGACCCAAGCGGAGGTGACGTCCCGCTCAAGAGCACGGTGGACGGGGGAGGGCTGAATACCTTGGTGACATGACGTCACTAGCGAGGTACACCTCACCCTGGCGTTTCACGCCGATGAGGTAATGCAGAGTGGTGACGTCACAGAGTTGGAGTTTAAGTTGATTTAGATTCATTTTCCATTGCTCCCTCCCTTGGGTGTGTGAGCCCAGCTACAACAACGTGGACATTATTGTGTATACACTGTGTGTGTGTACACTGTGTGTGTGTACACTGTGTGTGTACACTGTGTGTACAGTGCGTGTGTACACTGTGTGTATACACTGTGTGTGTGTACACTTTGTGTGTATACACTGTGTGTGTGTACACTGTGTGTGTATACACTGTGTGTACACTGTGTGTGTACACTGTGTGTGTGTACACCGTGTGTATACACTGTGTATACACTATGTGTGTATACACTGTGTGTGTGTACACTGTGTGTGTGTACACTGTGTCACTGTGTGTCGCTCTGTGTCACTGTGTGTGTGTCACTGTGTCACTGTGTGTGTGTACACTGTGTGTGTGTGTGTGTACACTGTGTACACTGTGTGTACATTGTGTGTGTACACTGTGTGTACACTGTGTGTGTACACTGTGTATACTGTGTGTGTGTACACTGTGTGTGTGTACACTGTTTGTGTCCGCATTGAACCGAACCCCCGGCAAGGCCATCTACTTAACGTTGAGAGAAAATTCACACGAAATCTCCTTTTCAATGAAGTCTTCCAGATGTAAATTGAAACAAGCTTTTAATGAAGAAATACAAATTATCTAATTCAAAACACACACAATTCAAAGATGTTTCATTTTTTTACTTCAAAACGGAGCATGGGGTACTTGCGTGAATTCGTCCTTCGTGTGCAAATGTTGTGACTTTCCTGGCCTGAAGGCCGTCAATGTGTTGGACCATTACATGGCGCACAGCGTCTCAACAACAGCAGTGGGGTTTGCTTCAACCGATAGGTAACGAACATCCAGACGTGAATCAGCAAGGAGCATTTCTAGTCCTAGTTAGACAAAATCTACGTCAACACATAAGACAAAACTACAATTCGTGTTGTAGAGAATGTACCTCCTCCTATACGTGTAACTTTCAAGTGGTATGCCTTGTAACTGATGAATGATCCGAGCGTGCTCCCTATTTCAAAGACAATGAGTTGTTCCAGATGCTTCGTGGAACACAAAAACACCCTTTGACCTGTATCACAAGAACAACGGGTCTCACGTGAGTTCTCTGTACAGGTTACTTCCAAAACACACACACATACTTTGTCCTAACATCACTTATTCAATGTTTGACCCTTACAGATCAAATGTTACAAGTATGCACAAAATCAGACAAGTATTCATTCTAAATTATTGACAGGCATATTAACAAAATTGGATTACTTCAGTGAAATATCCTGCATCACGTTACATCGTATTAACAAGAAGCTTTTAAAAAAAATGCACAGTCTGCTTCACAGTGAATGTAAAACATACTATTGTGTCATTCAAAACGAGTAGGCCATTGCATGCTGGCGTCTGAGTGAAAATGTAGCAAATTCTAAACATTACCTACAAACAACACAACTGAGATTACACATCAATCATCGCCCCCTACGGACAGGCTCTTGTCCACATGCAGGCCGGTGCAGGGCAACCACCTTGTGCCACACAGGGGCAGCTGCTACTTGGGGATGCTCTTTCAGTGTTTCAGGCGAGGTACGACACAGAACTCCGAGTTGCTGAGGCGATTAAGCAAGCACCATGTAAAATAAATTATTATGATTACATAGTGAATGCTTGGGAGCTTATTGGCTCTTGCTCCTGGTTAGAGATCTACCCAACCCATGGGCCCACAAAGTGTTCAACTTCACATTCTTGTCATTAAAGGCCTGTGACAAAGGTGTATCTATTGTAGCGACATCGTCTCTGGCTTACACATCTACCAGGTCTCCACTTGAGTTTGTATTGTCTATGAGCAAGTCCACCCACACCTCCACTTCCACAAACTGCTGGGAGTTGCCTCGCTCTGCCTCAGTCAGAATTCTCCTCCTGCTTCACGATGTGAAGGTCCCATTTTGGAGTTGGATCTTCATCTTCACATTTTACCTTCACTTCTTCGCTCATCACTTCTTCACATTTCACCATCACCTCTTCATATTTCACCTCGATACCTTTAAAAGTGTCCAAGCTGGGATTTTCGTCCGGTTCTTGTTTCATGAGGGATGGGCTCATTGCGGCACTTTGACTTTCACAAGCTGATTTCAGACTCCGACTCCGCTCCTTGTGATGCTTTTGTGTTCTCTGGTGTCTTCGAAGATTTGATGAATCTGCAAACGGGTTCCTGCACAGAGCACACTTGAAGGGTTTCTCTCCTGTGTGTTCTCTGGTGTTTTACAAGATCAGATGACTGTGCAAATGCCTTCACGCACACACTGCACTTGAAAGGTTTCTCTCCCGTGTGTGTTCTCTGGTGTTTTTTAAGAGCAAATGACTGTGAAAATGTCTTCCGACACACACTGCACCTGAAGGGTTTCTCTCCTGTGTGTGTTCTCTGGTGTCTTTTAAGAGTAGATGAATCTGAAAATGTCTTCCCACACACACTGCACTTGAAGGGTTTCTCTCCCGTGTGTGTTCTCTGGTGTGTTTTAAGAGCGGATGACCATGAAAATGTCTTCCCACACACACTGCACCTGAAGGGTTTCTCTCCCGTGTGTGTTCTCTGGTGTGTTTTAAGAGTAGATGAATCTGAAAATGTCTTCCCACACACACTGCACCTGAAGGGTTTCTCTCCCGTGTGTGTTCTCTGGTGTTTTTTAAGAGTAGATGAATCTGAAAATGTCTTCCCACACACACTGCACTTGAAGGGTTTCTCTCCTGTGTGAGTTCTCTGGTGCTGTGTCAAATTTCCAGTCCGATCCGTGCTGTATGCACGCCGGTCGCATTGTTGACTTGTCGTACCCAGCTGCTGTGCTGAGTGCATTTGCTCCATCAGACCAGCGTCAGCTGCAGACAGAAAATAAGAATATCCACACCATCTACACGTCAGTATCGAGCCATGGAGGAATGAATATATACAGTCACACGTGACTTACACGTCTATATTCATTCATGTATTCATGACTAGCTGTCCTACCCGGCTTCGCCCGGGACTTGGATCCACCACGTCCGGCCGCCTTTGTCTCCCCAGTGGCGATGTTCACACCACAACAGTTACTCGTTTGAGGCTGAGTCGACCTAGGGGAGGCCCAGAAGCGGTTCAAATAATCGTCACCGGTGGTGGCCGTGAGCGGGAATTGAACTCGGGTCGCCGAGTTCGTAGCGCGGCGTAGCGCTAATCGCTACACTACAATGCGTTAGGCTTCCACACAGACACACACAGACACACACAGACACACACACAGACACACAGACACACACAGACAACGCTAACCACTACACTACAATGAGTTACGCTTCCACGTGCGAGGGTCACGTGACAGATTTGACGTCACAGCTCACTTGCCGTGCAAAAAATCTATACATTATTGAGCTCCCCCCCCCCCCAATAAAACACAAAAGTGTATTTGTATAATGTTTGCACGGTGTACAGTCTGGAAAGTACCTACATGGCAAATTTCCAGTTTGTTGCATGTCAGGAAGTACGCTAAACATTTTGAACAGACAACACACACAATCACAACTTTGCCTTTTATATATATTTGGAGATGCAGTGAAAAACTTTCCCAAATTCATCACGCGGTTTCAGTTTTTTGATTTTCAGTTTGATTTATTTTGGTTATAGTCCCGTGAGTCATTCGGCTCTTGAATCGGGTGCAACCACAACAAGCAACACAACAAAAACACGACCAAGAAAAACATCTTACAGTGACTATGTGTGACTGTGCAAACAGCACTGTCATGGCACGCAATGAGAGGGCAAATGTCATAAATATTCCTGTAAGCCCTCGCATCTTCAACATTAATGTTGCCATAGAAACGTGGGGTTTTTTGCTTCATTAAAAAAATTATTATCTGTTATTTTTATTTAATTTTCTATCTACGTGACTTTACCGAAAGAACCAAGAATATTAATTCCTACAGTCAGGAAAGTTTTAAGTCAAAACATTCACACACGTTGACAAAGCCTCACCTTGTGTTGTTGTGGGCAGGTTGCTTCTGATAACAAGAGCGGTATAGCAGCTCAAGCGGGCTTGGCCTGGTGAAAAAAATAAAAACTGCTCGCTGCTACTCAACTGACATCCCTACGAGAGAGAGAGGCTCTACCTTGGTAAACAACAACAACCACCACCACCACCATGAGAATTTCTCACCTCGGATTTCAGTGCAAGTGCGGATCGGCAGCCTCCTGTTACCTCGCGACGTCACGCGTGTAAGCAGGTAACATGCCGTCACTTCCGGGTTAAGAGACACGCCCCTCCCACAATGAGCTGCTCTGTAACTAAATAAATTATGTTAATGAATTCGGGCCAAATGTCGAGGGATGGGGCGTGGCTGCTGAACCCGTCGCAATAAACTCTCGACGGCTTCAACGGACACATTATGTTAATGAACCGCCAGTCACTGGGCGTAGCTTTGCCCAAATAAGGATTGCCACTGGATTGATATCGGCAGTGACCCAAGCGGAGGTGACGTTACGCTCAAGAGTGCTGTGGACGGGGTTGGGGGAGTGTGAATACCTTGGTGACATGACGTCACTAGCGAGGTACACCTCTTGCTGGCACTTCATGCCGATGAGGTCATGCTGACTGGTGACGTCACAGAGCGGGGATGCAATTTAAGTTGATTTAGATTCATTTTCCATTGCCCCCTCCCTTGGGTGCGTGAACTCAGCAACAACAACGTGGACATCATTGTGTGTACAGTGTGTGTGTGTACGTACACACAGTGTGTGTGTGTAGTGGGGGGCAATGGCGGTGCATTGGCCAGTCATCTCAGTCAGTCGACCCTCATAGGCCAAATCGCTTCTGAAAAATAAGTTAATAGCAGCTCACTGGGCTTTGCCTGGTAGGATGGGGATGGTTTAGTTGCGTGTGTGTGTGGGCGATTTATTTACCATTGTTGTACTTTGCACTACCATCACGTGTTCTACTTTGTGTTGTTTTAACGTTCTTACCCCGTGCGCCTACTGGACATCTGTGAAAAAGAGCTTCATAGCTCATCGGATTTCTCCAGTATAAATAAACATTCTGCTTCCGAGGTGCTCGCTAACGGGCACTTGCCCCAACAGTCTGTTAAAGGTTACCACGGGGGGGATCTGCGTCTTTTGTTGCCCGGGCTAATGCCACGTTAATTCCCGATGCTTCAGAGACATTGCACACGAGGTTTCTTTGCTAGTGGGAGTCATCAAGTGAGTACCTCTCAGTCAAGCGTCTCAGCCGTGCCACTGCAAACTGCAAGGGAGGTCCCCCCCGCCCCCCACAAGACTTGTAGGTCAATTCATCGCGGTGTGTCACGATATTTGTTGCGATATTTCATATTGTGTGAGTGATTAATGTAATTATTGACGAGTGATTAATGTGATTATTGACGAGTGATCAATGTGATTATTGACGAGTGATCAATGTGATTAATGACGAGTGATCAATGTGATTATTGACGAGTGATTAATGTTATTAATGACGAGTGATCAATCTGATTATTGACGAGTGATCAATGTGATTATTGACGTGTGATCAATGTGATTATTGACGAGTGATCAATGTGATTAATGACGAGTGATTAATGTGATTATTGACGTGTGATCAATGTGATTATTGACTTGTGATTAATGTGATTATTGACGTGTGATCAATGTGATTATTGAAGAGTGATCAATGTGATTAATGACGAGTGATTAATGTGATTATTGATGAGTGATTAATGTGATTAATGACGAGTGATCAATGTGATTATTGACGAGTGATCAATGTGATTAATTACGAGTGATCAATGTGATTATTGATGAGTGATTAATGTGATTAATGACGAGTGATCAATGTAATTATTGACGGGTGATCAATGTGATTAATGACGAGTGAATAATGTGATTATTGATGAGTGATTAATGTGATTAATGACGAGTGATTAATGTAATTATTGACGAGTGATCAATGTGATTAATGACGAGTGATCAATGTGATTAATGACGAGTGATCAATGTGATTATTGACGAGTGATTAATGTTATTAATGACGAGTGATCAATGTGATTATTGACGAGTGATTAATGTGATTATTGACGAGTGATCAATGTGATTAATGACGAGTGATCAATGTGATTATTGACGAGTGATCAATGTGATTAATGACGAGTGATCAATGTGTTTATTGACGAATGATTAATGTGATTATTGACGAGTGATTAATGTGATTATTGACGAGTGATCAATGTGATTATTGACACGTGATCAATGTGATTACTGACGAGTGATTAATGTGATGCTTCGTACGTAACGAACATGATGATTCAATTGCATCGCCTTCTAAGTTTGACGATGAGATGACCTCACACGACGTCATGCTTTCTGACGTCATCACCTTGGCCAGAAAACGTTTTGGGAAACCCTTTGGTCAATTTGTCTCGTTTTCTTTTTGGGCAAGTCTCTAGTAACGCAAGTTAAAACTAAAGTTGTACGCGTATTGGATCATATTGACAAGAGCAATTGTGAGCCCAAGTTACAGACAGACAGAGCTAAAGTATTAACACCCCCAACCTTAGCCGCAACAAATATTTGTTTAATTGTCTACTTGACCTCCGCCCTTCCTCTCTTACCTACGTTTGGTTCTTCTAATCCTATTTGCAGGTGTATGGAACCAGAACGCTTTTGGAACTCACAGGAATACCTCTGACGTATGAACAAATCAGCTCCAGAGCAGATTTGTGCTCCCAAAAGGAAATAATGAAAATGAGATGTGTGTGTGTGTGCTTGTCCAATCAAATTCCCCAGGAGTTTAAAAGCGAGAACTTTAAGTCATAGATCGATAGTCATTACAAGTGCAGTAGTAAAGACAAGTTTAGAACACGGTGGCAGCCAATCATCCCACTGCTAATGTACCAAAGATAGGTTATATCACACACATATATAAGCATGCCAACCTTGGATGGTACATTACAACGAAACTATTACAACTATTTATTATTTTACCAGGTAAGGCCCAGTGAGCTATGTAGCTCTATTTCAGAAGCGACCTTGCTATCTCAAATGAAAGCTCAACGAATTAAGATTGTACGTGAAAATTTGTAGCAGCCAAAAACTAAACATTAATCTTGCCTTTTTAAAGCTTTCGTGACTGCAGGAATTCATCTTCTTGGTTCTTTCGGTAAAGTCACCACGTAGAATGGAAGTAAAATAATAAAATAATAAAAATAAAATTGAATTCTCACGACGTTTCGGCCACAACACAAGTAGCCTTCCTCAGGTGAAGAAACAGAACAGTCGGGAAGACAGCGCTTTAGTTATTATGTTTTATTTTTATTGTTTTATTATTTGATTCCCATTCTACGTGACTTTACCGACAGAACCAACAAGATTAATCTCGCCATCCCGATTGCTTGGGTTGCCGACTGAAAGCGTCCCAAACATTATGAATAACGCCTGGCCTACGTAACATCAGCGCCAACGTCACGTGGCAATGTGCCTGCAGGAGCTCATCGTTCAAACAGGCGTCCGGCTTTCATGAAAGACTCCTTGAAAACAAAGCTCCATGCGCGTCCCAGTCTCGTGACGGTTCCCATTGCGCACACGGACAGCTGCTCTTCCACTCCGCTGCTGGACGAAGGCCTCCCCACGCCGCACGACGCGCGAGGTTTCAGCGAGTATCCTGCACCATGTCGCCGTGTTGAAGGCCAGGAGCGTAGACACGGGTTAAGTTCAGTTCATTACGAGACCTCCTTTGCCAGTAGCAAGATACGCCTTTTGGTGTCGTCTGGTCCAACACCAGTGGAGACTAGGCTCTAAGAAATGCTGTCTCGGGTGTGGACCAATCAACTTCAAGGACAGTGCCAATATCATTATCAGAGTTGTCTCTTTTTTGTTTGCATTTTTGACTGCTTGTGTTGTGGTTATTGCAAACATGATCCCCTTGTATAAAGGTGTCAGTTTTGGTGCCAGATAAAAGGGTCAAAACCTATTACTAAGTTCAGTTCAGTTTATTTGGTGTAGCCCTGTGAGCCATCAACAAACACAACAACAAAAATAAGAACCCAAAAAACCATCTTATTACAATGGGGGAATTGTTATAAAAAATAATTGACATTTATAATGCGCAATTCGTCCAGGGATCACGTTACAACAATGGATTCTACGACATGTAATTGCTCGTTATTTGGTGATACTGCATCGGCAGTGCGGCAGCGACACAATCGTGTGACGTGTTGCTTTCTTGTTAATGGCTCGACACGGGGCTGTGACGTGACTGTGCGGGACGTGTCACGTGACGGCAACACAATCGCGTATCCGTGACGGCCCGTGTGTTCCAATGACACGCGGGCCTTGTTAGACTGATGGCCTTAATCTTAGTTGTCTTGTTGTTGTTGTTTGACTTGCATCCCACTGGGATTTTTGCACACAGCGTTGGTGTACGGTGCTATTTCAGGAATATTTTTTATTTTTTTCCTGGATTTTCTGTTTGCACAGTCACACAAAGTCACTTTAAGATGTTTTTCTTGTTCGTGTTTGTGTTTGTTGTGGTTGCACTTGATTCAAGAGCCGAATGGCTCACAGGGGTATACCAAAATATATAAACTGAAATTATTGTGTACACACTGTGTGTACACACTGTGTACGTACACGCTGTGTGTGTGCACTGTGTGTGTGTGTACACGTACACTGTGTGTACACTGTGTATGTGTACAGTGTGTGTGTGTGTACACTGTGTGTGTGTACACTGTGAATGTACACTGTGTGTGTACACTGTGTGTGTACACTGTGTGTGTGCACTGTGTGTGTGTGTGCACTGTGTGTGTGTACACTGTGTGTGTGTGTTCACTGTGTGTGTGTACACTGTGTGTGTGTACACTGTGTGACCACTGTGTGTGTGTACACTGTGGGGGGCACAGTCATCTTAGTCGACCAATGGGCATCTTTTCATCAATTTATTATTTTCAAATTTTCTTGTTTTTTTGTTTTCTATTTACGTGACTTTACCGAAAGAACCAGGAATATGGTAGCGCATTCTCTATTTATTGCAGAGGTTCAGGGTTAAAATCCGACAGGCACACCTGGCTACCCCAGTAACATTCACCACAATATGCGCAGTCTGCTAAACGGCAGATGTAAAACAAACCACTGTGTCACTCACAACTGGTGTCACGGTCAAAATTGGGGTAATTCCAAACATTATCCAGCACCCCCTGTACCAACGACGGAGGCGCAGGGACAGACGTTCGATTACGTTGGAATCGATCTGCAGACGGCCAGCAGCTCCGTGTCGCCTTATCTCGATCCCGCAATCCCAAACAGGTGAAAGTCCGCATCGAACCGAACCCCCGGCAAGGCCATCGTCTACTTAACGACGAGAGAAAATTCACACGAAATGTCCTTCTCAACGAAGCCTTCCGGATGTAAAATGAAATAAGCTTTTAATGAAGAAATAACAATCATCTAATTCAAAACACAACACGATTCAAAGATGTTTCATTTTAAAACTTCAAAACGGAGCACGGGGCGCTTGCGTGAATGCGTCCTTCGTGTGCCGTAAATGTTGTGACTTTCCTGGCCGAAGGCCCTAAAATGCTTGGACCCTTATTGGTGCACAGCGTCTCAACAACAGCAGTGGGGTTTGCTTCAACCGATAGGTAGGAACATCCAGACGTGAATCAGCAAGGAGCATTTCTAGTCCCAGTTAGACAAAATCTACGTCAACACGTAAGACAAAACTACAATTCGTGTTGTAGAGAATGTACCTCCTCCTATAGTGTAACTTTTAAGTGGTATGCCTTGTAACTGATTAATGATCCGAGCGTGTTCCCTATTTCAAAGACAATGAGTTACTTCAGAGGCCGACGCTTCGTGAAACACAAAAATACCCTTTGACCTGTATCACAAGAACAACGGGTCTCACCTGAGTTCTCTGTACAGGTTACTTCCAAACACACACACACACACTTTGTCCTAACATCACTTCATCAATCTAGATTTGAACACTTAATCAATGTTTGACCCTCATAGACAAAATGTTACATGTACATGCACAATCAGACAAGTATTCTTAATTATTGACAGGCATATTAACAAAATTGAATTACTGCAGTGAAATATCCTGCATCAGGTTACATCGTATTAACAAGGAGCTATTTTAAAAAATACGCACGGTCTGCTTAACAGTGGATGTAAAACATACTATTGTGTCATTCAAAACGAGTAGGCCATTGCATGCTGGCGAATTCTAAACATTAGCGACAAATTACAAAACTGAGATGAAACATCAATCATCGCCCCCTACTGACAGCCTCTTGTTCACATACTCTTTGGTTCTTTCAGTAAAGTCACGTAGGTAGAAAAAATAATAATAGATCACAACGTTTCGATCGTAACACAAGCGGTCGTCCTCAGGCAGAAAAAAATAATAAATGCAGGCCGGTGCAGGGCCACCACCCTGTGCCACACAGGGGCAGCTGCTACTTGGGGATGCTCTTCGAGTGTTTCAGACGAGGTACAAAACTCCGAGTTGCCGAGGCGGTTAAGTAAGCACCGTGTAAAAGCAATTATTATGATAACATAGTGAATGCTTGGGGGCGTATTGTCTCTCGCTCCTGGTCAGAGATCTCCCCAACCCACAGGTCCACAAGGACTGGCCACTCGTTCTTACTCTGCAGGTTGAACCTAGGAATTAAGTGTTCAACTTCACATTCTTGTCATTAAAGGCCTGTGACAAAGGTGCATCTATTGTAGCGACATTGTCTCAAGCTTACACATCTACCGGGTCTCCACTTGACTTTGTATTGTCTCGGAGGAAGTCCACCCACACCTCCACTTCCACAAACTGCTGGGAGTTGCCTCACTCTGCCTCACAGTCAGAATTCTCCTCCTGCTTCGCGTTGCCTCCATCGATGTGAAGGTCCCATTTTGGATTTGAATCTTCATCTTCACATTTTACCTTCACTTCTTCCCTCTTCACCATCACTTCTTCACATTTCACCTTCACCTCTTCATATTTCACCTCGGTTCCTTTATAGTGTCAAAGCTGGGATTTTCCTCCGGTTCTTGCATCATGAGGGATGGGCTCATTGTGGAACTTTGACTTTCACAAGCTGATTTCAGACTCCACTCCTTGCAGATATTCTGATGCTTCTGTGTTCTCTGGTGTACTTGAAGATTTGATGAAACTGCAAACGCCATCCCGCACAGAATGCACCTGAAGGGTTTCTCTCTTGTGTGTGTTCTCTGGTGTACTTTAAGATTTGATGACTGTGCAAACGCCTTCCCACACACAGTGCACTTGAAGGGTTTCTCTCCTGTGTGTGTTCTCTGGTGTGTTTTAAGAATAGATGACTGTGAAAATGCCTCCCCACACACACTGCACTTGAAGGGTTTCTCTCCTGTGTGTGTTCTCTGGTGTCTTTTAAGAGCAGATGACCGTGAAAATGCCTTCCCACACACACTGCACTTGAAGGGTTTCTCTCCCGTGTGTGTTCTCTGGTGTATTACAAGAGCAGATGACCGTGAAAATGCCTTCCCACACACAGTGCACTTGAAGGGTTTCTCTCCTGTGTGTGTTCTCTGGTGTTCTACAAGAGTAGATGAATGTGCAAACGCCTTCCCACACACACTGCACTTGAAGGGTTTCTCTCCCGTGTGTGCTCGCTGGTGTTCTACAAGTGTAGATGAATGTGCAAACGCCTTCCCACACACACTGCACTTGAAGGGTTTCTCTCCTGTGTGTGTTCTCTGGTGTTCTTTAAGAACAGATGACTGTGAAAATGCCTTCCCACACACAGTGCACTTGAAGGGTTTCTCTCCTGTGTGTGTTCTCTGGTGTTCTTTAAGAACAGATGACTGTGAAAATGCCTTCCCACACGCAGTGCACTTGAAGGGTTTCTCTCCTGTGTGTGTTCTCTGGTGTACTTGAAGATGTGGGGACTGTGAAAATGCCTTCCCACACACAGTGCACTTGAAGGGTTTCACTCCCGTGTGTGTTCTCTGGTGTGTTACAAGAACAACCGACTGTGAAAATGCCTTCCCACACACACTGCACTTGAAGGGTTTCACTTCCGTGTGTGTTCTCTGGTGTGTTACAAGAGCAGATGAACGTGCAAACGCCTTCCCACACACACTGCACTTGAAGGGTTTCTCTCTTGTGTGTGTTCTCTGGTGTTCTTTAAGAACAGATGACTGTGAAAATGCCTTCCCACACACAGTGCACTTGAAGGGTTTCTCTCCCGTGTGTGTTCTCTGGTGTATTTTAAGAGCAAATGACCGTGTAAATGCCTTCCCACACACACTGCACTTGAAGGGTTTCTCTCCCGTGTGTGTTCTCTGGTGTCTTTGCAGCTGTGATGAATGTGCAAACGCCTTCCCGCACATCGTGCACCTGAAGGGTTTCTCTTCTGTGTGAGTTCTCTGGTGCCGTGTCAAATTTCCAGTCCGATCCGTGCTGTATGCACGCTGGTCGCATTGTTGACTTGTCATACCGAGCTGCGCTGACTGCATTTGCTCCATCAGACCAATTCTGCGGAGGAAGCGTCAGAGGAAGCATCAACTGCAGACAGAAAAAAATAATATCCACACCATCTACACGTCAGTATCGAGGCACAGAGGAATGCATTTATAGTCACATGTGACTTACACATCTATATTCATATATTCATGATGTAGTAAAAACGTTTCCCAAATTCATCACACGGGCTGTTATGGCACACAATGAGAGGGCAAATGGTCATAAATATGCCTGGAAGCCCTTGTATCTTCAAAATTAATGTTCACCCAAAACTCCGAGCACACAATTTCAGCTGTCTGGCTACAAAAGGAATATTTATGAGAGCTACATTCAGCTGACATAGCAAAGGGTGTTGAAAACAATACTATTTGTGTTAGGCAGAAATGCATAAATTAACGTTCAATCGCAACTTAGAGGTGTGAATCCAGGCTCAGATGTCCTTAAATGCTGGGATGAACAGTTCCGACTTCAGCTGAATGTGCGTGCTGTGTTCACCTCCTGTTTCCATTCATATAAAGAGTTCCAGAGGAAAACAAAAGTAAACTATTGTTACGCTATAACCTCAGTGTTCAACAGAGTTAATAGACGTTACTGCAAACACAAACTGTACACTGTCACTGGGTAAACAGGCGGTGGCGTGTCTAGATTCACGTCTGGCCACCTTCATCTGCTTGGCATGAATACTTCCTCACTAAACCAAGTAATTAATTGAGGATCAACGAACATATCCGAGGCTAACTGGAGTTTGCGTGTCTCTCTCCGTGGTGGGATGTTAACTACCTCACCTGGTACACAGGAAGTCGTGGGTTCGATCCCGACCCTGACGCCTGCTGTAATATTTGGAGTTTGCGCGTCTCTCCGCTGAGTGTCTTTGACCAATAGACATTGACACACGTATTCTTGTTTCTTTCGGTAAAGTTACGTAGATAGAAAATAACAATAACAGATAATACAATTACATTAAATAAAGACCACTTGTGTTGCGATCAAAACGTGAGTTTTTTTGCTTTATTTACAATTATTTTTATTGGCTGTTATTTTCATTTAATTTTCTATCTACGTGACTTTACCGAAAGAACCAAGAATATTAATTCCTGCAGTCACCAAAGTTTTAAGTCAAAACATTCACACACGTTGACAAAGCCTCACCTTGTGTTGTTGTGGGCAGGTCGCTTCTGATAACAAGAGCGGTATAGCAGCTCAAGCGGGCTTGGCCTGCTAACAAAAGAAAATAAAAACTGCGTAAATATTTACAATAAAACAAAGTTACAAAGTGGCGAGCCGGGTGAAGACAAATTAAACTTAAGCGAGATCATTAAAGTGAATGCAATCAGGCGAGGGCAGGAGGCAAGGCCCCGCGTGGCTAAGCCCCGCGTTGTAAAGTTCCAACCTGGACATCGATCCCCATGCTCGCTACTACTCAAATGACATCCCTACGAGAGAGAGCGAGGCTCTACCTTGACAAACAACAACAACGACCACCACCATGATAATTTCTCACCTCGGATTTCAGTGCAAGTGCGGATCGGCAGCCTCCTGTTACCTCGCGACGTCACGCGGGTAAGCAGGTAACGTGACGTCACTTCCGGGGTAAGAGACACGCCCCTCCCATAATGAGCGGCGCTGTACACACGCACGGTACACACACACGGTGCACACACGCGCACGACACACACACAGTACACACACACGCAGGGTACACACACACTGTGCACACACACACACGCACGACACACACACGCACAGTACACACACACACAGTACACACACACGGTGCACACACACGCACGACACACACGCACAGTACACACACAGTACACACACATGCACAGCACATACACACGGTGCACACACACGCACGATACACACGCACACACACGCACGGTACACACGCACGGTACACACACACGGTGCACACACACGCACAATACACACGCACGATACACACGCACACACACAGTACACACGCACGGTACACACACGCACGGTACACACACACACACATGGTACACACACGCACAGTACACACACACATGCACGGTACACACACACAGTACACACACGTACGTACGGCACACCCACACTCCTTCAGTCACGTGACTAAGGTTGACGCGCTGCCCCGTCTCCCGAGGTGACCTCTGGGCTCTCTCGTCTCTCCTCGACATGTAGATTCATTTCTTACTCTTACCTAGAAGCGTCATTGTCTGTCTGTCTGTCTCTGTGGACGCAACTTGCGAGGAATTGTACTCACAAACTGTGGGGTTTACGTTTCAAATAAAGTGCCCAGATACCACGCGATAAGCCCCGTGGTGAGCCAGTGCTATTCCTATTTCCAATCCGTCAACATGAAAGTAGTTAAATTAACAATTTATTACTAATCTCCATATATACCAAAGGCAAAGTTGTGAATGTGTGCGTCTGTTCAAAATGTTTAGCTTACTTCCCGACACGCACCAAGCTTGAAATTTGCCATGTGGGTAATTTCCAGACTGTACACCGTGCAAACATTATAAAAATAGACTTTTGTATAATTTTTTGTGGGGGGGCGCGCAATAATGGATAAGCATGAAAACACCACGATACATAGGACTTACTTTGATTAGAATCTTGGAATTGATTGTGTACATGTTGAAATTGTTAAATGAGCATTTTCAGCACACTGCTGTTTTAATAAATGTTCATGATTCTGAGAATGTGTAATTCTGGGCATCATAATGACCATATTGGAATTGTCATCATGAATGGGGGTACAATGATTTTTTATAACAATAGGAATGCAGTTTGAGCATGACTATTCATATTTCAGACTCATTCATGACAATAGATTCACGATTAAATTGCGATTTTGTTTTGCTCATCAATCAGGATACTGTTAATGATGCGCATGCCCATAAATTGTTGAAATGACTAGAAATGCAAGTTGTGTATACTCTCCAACCCCATTCCTCTACCTACCCATTCCCTTGACGGGCTCCGTGGCCCACTTAAACCCATGACGATGGCGGTGACGATTCCACCTCTCGCTGTAACAATCAAAGCACCTCCAACTTCTGAATGCAAAGGTGCTGGTTGGTGCAACGCCAAAACACATCGTCAACGCCGTTCCCAAGCCCGCCCTACGTTAGTTAAAGCGTTATGATCAACAAAATAAAAAGTTCCACAGAGGAAACTAAAATGACATTACGCAATCCCCAAAGTCGCATGCGGTAGGCTACACGACTCGGAGAACAGCGTCAGACTTCAAGACTTGCATCGCCACCATCATCATTCTTCCTCTCCACAAGTCATCGCACGTCAATATTCAACAAGCTGCACACACGTGCAAGTAACCTCTCGACCCGCCACCTGCACAGTTAACGCGATCAGACCCGGGGGTCAAATTAAAATTGTCTTTGGTGACGTATTGCAATCGGTGTAATTTTAATGATGTACTGCTGTACGTACATAGAATTATATCATTGACAACGGGGTCCGCTTTTGCGATATCTGCGTGCGGTCTTTTAATTATATAGATACGTAGTCAGTTCATTAGTATGGGGTTCCTCTATAAGGAATTGTAATTGTAAAATGTATTACTTAATAATACGCTTCCAGGCCGCACTTGGCTTGTAGCAGTCAGAGCAGTTAAAATGACTGTACATGTGTAGGTATAAAATAAAATAAATTTAATTTAAATAAAATAAATTTTAGTTTTTAAAACATTTAATTTAACGTAGGTATAAAATAAATTCAAATAAAATAAATGTAATTTACTAAAAAATGTAATTTAACGTAGGTATAACATAAATGTAAATGTAATTTATTAAAAATGTAATTTAAAGTAGGTATAAAATAAAATTAATTTTAAAAAATGTAATTTATTAAAAATTTAATTTAACGTGGGTATAAAATAAATTTAAATAAATGTGATTTATTAAAAATTTTAATTAAACGTAGGTATGAAATAAATTTAATGTAAATAAATGTAATTTATTTAAAAAATCAATTTCATTTAACGTATGTACTAAGTCAATTTTTTTTTACAAATTTAGATTAAATTAAACGTAGGTATAAAATAAAATGTATTTAAATTATATAAAAAAATGCATTTATAAAAAATTACGTAGGTATAAAATTAATTTTAATTTACTTCATTAAAAATTTAAATTAAATTTAACGTAGGTATAAAATAAATGTAATTAAATTAAATAATAAATACTTTTTTTTCTACCTCCGTGACTTTACCGAAAGAAGCAAAGAGTGTGGACCCACGTGACATCAAGGCTGTCCTAGTCTAGGCAAGGCCTCAGGGTGTACCGGGCCTTTCACAACAACAGCAGCAGCAACAACGGTTCTCTTGAGAAAATGCTTTTAAAAAAAGTCAACGTAGCTTACCTTGACACTCGCGAACTTTAATGATTAAAATAATTAAAACAAAACTAAACACTCACACGCACATGGGCGCGCGGCATTCAGCGTGTACGGCATTAAAAATGGTAGCGTCCTCCCGCAATCTGATTGGTCGCCGCGTGCCAAAGTGGGGAGGGGGGGAGGGGCAGCGATCCGATTGGTCGAGAGGCAAACCTGGGCGCGTCTCCGGCGATGGTGCGCAGCGATTGGTCAACGGTTGTCCTATGCTAATTTTGGTATGCTAATTAATTTTAATCTGTATGCTAATGCTGTACATTTATCCATACTCATTAAGTTTAATGTTTATCCTAAATTAGTAAAAAAAGTTATGCTCGTTTAGTTAACATTCTATGATAGTATCGTTATATTTTTTTTATTCTATAACAGCAGTGCATACTGACTGTGGTGGTACCTGCTATGATTACAGCAGTACATATTGCGGTGGTTACCTACTTCCACTACAGCAGTGCATAGTGCTGTGGTGGTACCTGCTATAACAGCAGGCATACCGACTAGTGGTACCTGCTATAATTACATCAGTGCATACCGTGGTGGTACCTGCTTTCACTACAGCAGTGCATACTGACTGTGGTGGGTACCTGCTAAGGTTACAGCAGTGCATACTGCTTATATGCTTTATCACGTGTCGTGAATGTGATAGTTTCATCCCAGAAATGGTGTCCTTGACCGGCCCAGAGCAGACATTTCACTTTACCTTAGAACCTGAGGTGGCACAGCATTAGCAATTCCAAGTTCTTTATGTTACCAATAGCGACGAAAAATGTGGCAAACATTTGCAATGAGTGGGTTATGACGTACCGTACTTCACTCTTATCGAACATTAACATAAGTCTGTGTTACTGGCGTTGTGCTGCCTCGGCTGGTACTAACTTCTTCTTTGACCACGTGGACCACGCGGATGAATGGTCTACGCGGGTCGAGCGACCGATGGAGAAGACCTATGGGGGCACGCGGGGGGAGACTCTCAGGCGAAATCGTGGAAGTGGCGTGACAGAAGCCACGCGTGGAGGATAGATGCATGCTGGCGAGACGTCGTCTTCAGTTTAATTTAAGTTTCACGTGTCAGGTGTAGAGCCCTGTGAGCCGTGCGGCCCTTGACTCGGGTGCAACCGCAACAAACAAAAACGTGAACATATTCATGTTGTGGGTCACTGTTGACGATGTGGGTCCCGATTGAAGATATGGGTCCGGATTAAAGAGGTAAGCGTCCCTTTTGATGTGGGTTTCTATTGACGAGGCGAGCATCCCTGTTGACGATGTTGGTCCCTCATGACGATGTGGGTCCGTGTTAACGATTTTAGCACTGAATTGGTCCTCGTCTAATAGCCTATATGTTCTACCATATGTAAACCCATACGACAATGTTACAATACATAGCATAAGAATTCAAATTCATGTCAACCACCACTCACCCTCCCCTCGACTCACTCCCACGCTCAGCCCTCCACTAGGGTACCCCCCCCCCCGCCCACACCGGTGGCAGAGGGCCTTGTTTGAGCCAAGACACCTCTCCTTCTTTCCACAGAGCTACAAGACAATCAGAGTCTAGTCGTCCTACACATCGTCAGCAAGACGGATGAGGTGAGCTACGTCTGGCTGTGTGTGGCGCCGAGCGTGAAGATTTTCTTCTCTTCTGCAGCGTGCGTCCACGTCAACTTTCACCATCAAGCGCGCCCAGACTCCTCCACGGCTCCGCTGCCTCTCCTGCCCTCGTCTTCCTGCTTCCGCTCCGTCCGATCGCCCCCCTCTCCTCCCGCCCCTTGCCGTCTCTCTTCACACGCGCTCCGACCTCCCTCGCCTTCCACGTCAGGAGGTACGCCCGAGATCACTCGTCCTGCCCGCACCAGCGGCTCACCCATCGTCTGACCGCGTCTCCGTTCATGCAGGTAAGGGCACCATCACGGCGTAGCGGTTAGCGGCGCTGCGCCATTCTCGCTCACGGCCAATACCAGCGACAATTAGGGGCCGTCCGTGAATGACGTCACGCACCTAGAGGGGGGGGGGGGGGGCGGGGTCAGACGTTTGTGACGATGTGTGACAAGGGGGGGGAGGGGGGTTTGAGAAATGTGACGTCACATCAAATTGCGCAACTTTAAATAGACAACACGTTCTACTTACATTTTGATTTAAAGCTTTCGTGACTGCAGTAATTCATATTCTTAGCTCTTTCGGTAAAGTCACGTTGAAGGGAAACAATAAAATAATATATATTATTTTATTGTTTCCCTTCAACGTCACTTTACCGAAAGAACTAAGAATACGTTCTACTTTATTAAAGACTTTGTAATGTTTTCTCCTACATCAGAGTGCAGCGCCACATTAACAATGCACTACAATGACAACAATAGTTTAAAGAGATTTGAAGCATGTTTTATATATATTTTTTGGGGGGGGGCAGAGCTTTGTGACGTCATAATTGAGGGGGGAGGGGTCTGACTTTGTGACGTCGTGTGACGATGGGGGGGGTCAAAAATCCTCTAAAATCACGTGATGTCATTTAAGGTTGGCCCCTTACCTGAAGCAGTCCTGAGCGTCACTTAGGTGGACTCAGCCATAATTAAGGAGGTGGTGAGGTGGGTGGGGGTGCTAACATCAGAATTTGAGAGACGAGCGGCCAGCCGTGGTTCGGTCCACACCAGCCCCTGGTGTTGTTCCATCGCGACCCTCACCGGTGCTCGCTAACAGCGCACGCCCAGTGGGAGTCGATGAGTCCGTGGGTTTCTGTGCGAGTCCGTGGGTCCATGTGTGGGTCTGTGGATGCGTCAGTCTACATTGGGGAGCCTTTGTCTTTGCAGTTTGGGGACTAGTGCAGCACTAGTGTATAGTAGTGTATAGTGTAGTGTATAGTAGTGTAGTGTATAGTAGTGTATAGTGTAGTGTATAGTAGTGTAGTGTATAGTAGTGTATGGTGTAGTGTATAGCTTAGTGTATAGTGTAGTGTATAGTGTAGGGTATAGTAGTGTATAGTGTAGTATATAGTAGCGTAGTGTATAGTGTAGTGTATAGTAGTGTATAGTGTAGTATATAGTAGCGTAGTGTATAGTGTAGTGTATAGTGTAGTGTATAATAGTGTTTAGTGTAGTGTATAGTGTAGTGTATAGTAGTGTAGTGTATAGTGTAGTGTATAGTAGTGTATCGTGTAGTGTATAGTGTAGTGTATAGTTTAGTATACTAGTTATCACGTGACTAGTGTAGCTAGCCAGGTGGTGACCACACTCGTGCGTGCATCTCCACTCGTCCGTGTTTGCAAGTAAGCTCTCGTGTGTATGTGCACCCGCGTGTTTGTTTGTGTCTGTATGTACGCACACTGTTGCACGTGGTTCGCTCGTGTGGGTGTGTAGTAGAACGCACTGCTCATGAAAACGTTGCCTCGTTACGCGGTAAGTGATGCGGCACAACAGGAGGGAACTGCAGGGATGAGGTTCTCCGCTCTTCGTGCTGTGAATTAAAACAGCGTCAGGGTGGAGAGTCCCGTCCCTACAGCTCGTAGCTGTGACGGAGTGAGACAGCCACCATGGTTGCCAGGTAAGGGGAGACTTCACCCGGAACTCTCCTCCACACGTGTTCCCCGTGAACATTGTCGCAATAAACGTACAATCAGGAATCTTTAACATATCCGACCTTTGTCGTTCGGCAAGAATATTAACGCTCAAACTCGTATCGGACTCTTCAGGAATTCACTTGGTCAAACAGTTCAGGTACTCGGCAAATGATTTCACCACCCGGTATGTAACAGTTAAACAATCTACTCCAAATCAACACCGAAGTGTCAAATTATAATCCACCATTGACTTCCACATCGATGGAAGCCATTTGCCAAGACGTCCAAGCCATTAAACACCGGAACAACGAACGTGCCATTCAAGTACATCTTGAAACTCATTATCTGAAGTAGTTTGTATTAAACAATAACTAAATAATAGAAACACGTTTACAATATTGAGCAAAAGTTATAGTCACGGACTCTTTCCAACTTTAGCTCAACAGGACCACAAAAGCTCAGATATGTGGTGCATAATAAATGAATCAATCTGATTGAAATCATCAACTGGCCAAACACTTTTCGATTTCAACATCACCTTATAAAAGAATAACATTTTAAATATGTTGTTTTATTTTTTACCTACGTGACTTTACCGAATAGAACCAAAGAGTATGGATCCTTGCAGTCACGAAAGCTTCAAATCTAGAAATAAGCGCGCAACTTTATCTGTGATGAGCGCTGCACTTTACGTTGTTTTCATGCAGGAGGCGCTGCAAACCGACGCACCCCCTGCATGGACGACGGAGGCGCAGGGACAGACGTTCGATCACGTTGGAATCGATCTGCAGACGGCGGTCTTCTCGCACGGCCAGCTCCGTGTCGCCTTATCTCGATCCCGCAATCCCAAACAGGTGAAAGTTCGCATCGAACCGAACCCCCGGCAAGGCCATCTACTTAATGACGAGAGAAAATTCACACGAAATGTCCTTTTCAATGAAGTCTTCCACATGTAAATTGATACAAGCTTTTAATGAAGAAATAAAATCATCTAATTCAAAACATAACACAATTCAAAGATGTTTCATTTTAAAACTTCAAAACGGAGCATGGGGTACTTGAGTGAATGCGTCCTTCGTGTGCAAATGTTGTTACTTTCCTGGCCTGAAGGCCGTCAATGTGTTGGACCCTTATTGGTGCCCAGCATCTCAACAACAGCAGTGGGGTTAGCTTCAACCGATAGGTACGAACATCCAGACGTGAATCAGCAAGGTGCATTTCTAGTCCCAGTTAGACAAAATCTACGTCAACACGTAAGACAAAACTACAATTCGTGTTGTAGAGAATGTACCTCCTCCTATACGTGTAACTTTTAAGTGGTATGCCTTGTAACTGATGAATGATCCGAGCATGCTTCCTATTTCAAAGAAAATGAGTTGCTCCAGAGGCAGACGCTTCGTGAAACACAAAAGTACCCTTTGACCTGTATCACAAGAACAACGGGTCTCACCTGAGTTCTCTGTACAGGTTACTTCCAAAACACACACACACTTTGACCTAACATCACTTATTCAATGTTTGTTCCTCATACAAAATGTTACACGTACGCACACAATCAGACAAGTATTCATTCTAAATCATTGACGGGCATATTAACATTGGATTACTGCAGCGAAATTGACTGTATCACGTTACATCGTATTAACAAGAAGTTATTTAACAAATACGCACCGTCTGCTTAACAGTGTATGTACAACGTACTATTGTTGCGTCATTCAAAATGAGTAGGCCGTTGCATGCTGGCGTCTGGGTCAAAATGTAGCAAATTTAAAACATTACGCTACAAATAATAGATGACGGCGTTTCGATGGCAACACAAGCAATCGTCATCAAGTGGGACAAGCACAACAGCAATAAGAAGAAACTACTGGAGTAGGCGCCTACTACTTCAGCAGTTTCTCTTGCTGTGGTTGTCCAACCTGATGACGATTGCTTGTGTTGTGATCTAAACGCCGTGATCTGTTATGTTTCTACCCACGTGGTGACTTTACCGAAAGAACTCAAGAGTGTGGATTCCTGCAGTCACGAAAGCTTCGAATCAAGATTACCTACAAACTACACAACTGAGATGACGCATCAATCATCGCCCCCTACTGACAGGCTCTTGTCCACATGCAGGCCGGTGCAGGGCCACCACCTTGTGCCACCCAGGGGCAGCTGCTACTTGGGGATGCTCTTCGAATGTTTCAGACGAGGTACGACACAAAACTCTGAGTTGCTGATGCGATTAAGCAAGCACCGTGTAAATGCAATTATTATTATAACATAGTGAATGCTTGGGGGCTTATTGTCTTTCCCTTCTGGTTAAAGATCTACCCAACCCACAGGTCCACAAAGATTGGCCGCCCTTACTCTGCAGGTTGCACCTAGGAACTGAGTGTCCAACTTCACGTTCTTGTCATTAAAGGCCTGTGACAAAGGTGCATCTATTGGAGCGACATCGTCTCTGGCTTACACATCTACCGGGTCACCACTTGACTTTGTATTGTCTAGGAGGAAGTCCACCCACACCTCCACTTCCACAAACTGCTGGGAGTTGCCTCGCTCTGCCTCACAGTCAGAATTCTCCTCCTGCTTTACGTTGCCTCCATCGATGTGAAGGTCCCATTTTGGAGTTGATATAGTAATAGGTTTTACCCTTTTAACTGGCACAAAAACTGACACCTTTATTCAAGGCATCATGTTTGCAATAACCACAACACAAGCAGTCAAAATGCAAACAAAAGGGTAAAACCTATTTCTGTATCTTGTTACTGGCAAAGGTTTCATAATGTAAATGCTCACCCTGAGCCCTCAATACTCTGATAGTGCGCTGTTTTTGAGTTGTACGCCTTTTGGCGTCTTCTGGTCCAACACCAGTGGAGACTGGGCTCTTAAGAAAAGCCATCTCGGGTGTGGACCAATCAAATTCAAGGACAGTGACAATATTATTATCAGAGTTGTCTCTTTTGTTTGCATTTTGCCTGCTTGTGTTGTGGTTATTGCAAACATGACGCCTTGAATAAAGGTGTCAGTTTTTGTGCCAGTTAAAAGGGTAAAACCTATTTCTATTGACACGTATTCTTGGTTCTTTCGGTAAAGTTACGTAGATAGGAAATAACAATAACAGATAATACAATCAAATTAAATAAAGACCACTTGTGTTGCAATCAAAACGTGTTTTTTTGCTTTATTTAATATATTTTTATTATGTTATTTTATTTTATTTTCTATCTACGTGACTTTACCGAAAGAACCAAGAATATTAATTCCTGCAGTCACCAAAGTTTTAAGTCAAAACATTCACACACGTTGACAAAGCCTCACCTTGTGTTGTTGTGGGCAGGTCGCTTCTGATAACAAGAGCGGTATAGCAGCTCAAGCGGGCTTGGCCTGCTAACAAAAGAAAATAAAAACAGCGTGAATATTTACAATAAAACAAAAGTTACAAAGTGGCGAGCCGGGTGAAGACAAATTAAACTTAAGCGAGATAATTAAAGTAAACGCAATCAGGCGAGGGCAGGAGGCAAGGCCCTGCGTGGCTAGGCCCCGCGTTGTAAAGTTCCAACCTGGACATCGATTCCCATGCTCGCTGCTACTCAACTGACATCCCTATGAGAGAGAGAGGCTCTACCTTGGTAAACAACAACAACAACCACCACAACCACCACCACCACAACGATGAGAATTTCTCACCTCGGATTTCAGTGCAAGCGCGCACACGGCAGCTTCCTGTTGCCTCGCGACAGCAGGAAGTAGTATGACGTCACTTCCCTCCCACGAGCGGCTCTCTAACTGAATAAATTATATTTTGATTTAAAGCTTTCGTGACTGCAGTAATTCATATTCTTAGTTTTTTCGGTAAAGTCACGTTGAAGAGAAACAACAAAATAATAAAATATATATAAAACAATAAAAAATTCTCACGACGTTACGACCATAACTCAAACGGTCATCTTCAGGTGTGTTGGTTTGCATAAATTTATTTTAAAAAAAGATCTCCAAAATCTTGAATAAACACAAGATCCAGGTCCGTTTTAACACATTACATAAAATCCGTGATCTGGTTCCGTCTGTAAAAGATGTGATTCCGGACATACAATACCCTGGTGTCTACAAACTAAGTTGCCTCTGTGGTAGTAGTTACATTGGAGAAACCAAACGCCATGTCTCGGACCGCATTCGTGAACATAAAGCAGACCTTAAACACGGTAGGACCAACACCTCGGCCGTAGCAGATCATTGTTCTAATTCAGTAGGCTCACATGCCATTGACTTTTCCAAGACAGAGGTTCTTTGTAAGCCATCTGGCTTCCATGAGAGATTCGTTCATGAGGCTATCCACATATACAAGCACAGAGACAATTTCAACCGAGAAGATGGATTCTATCTTAGCAATCATTGGAAAGATTTGATAAACCATTTCAGTTCTTAATTGATTGTTCACGCTTACAGTGGCTTTCAGACAGCATACATTATAAAAAAATTTCGTCTCCCCCCTCCTCTTTTCAAAAAATAGAGATGGACTAGTCCTGGGCAAACTGGCAAATCGCTGCGCGTGACGCTAACGTTTTTTTTATAAATAAATAAATGCGCCGTTTAAAAATAAATTTATGCAAACCAACACACCTGAAGATGACCGTTTGAGTTATGGTCGAAACGTCGTGAGAATTTTTTTAATTGTTTTATATATATTTTATTATTTTGTTGTTTCTCTTCAACGTGACTTTACCGAAAAAACTAAGGATATACATTAACATAATGTTCCGTTAAAGCCGTCGCGAGTTTATTGCGACGGGTTCAGCGCCCACGCCCCCATCCCTCGACATATGGGCCGGCCTCATTAACATAATTTATTCAGTTACAGAGCCGCCCTAGGGAGGGAAGTGACGTCATACTACTTCCTGCTGTCGCGAGGTAACAGGAAGCTGCCGTGTGCGCGCTTGCACTGAAATCCGAGGTGAGAAATTCTCATCGTTGTGGTGGTGGTCGTTGTGGTGGTGGTTGTTGTTGTTTACCAAGGTAGAGCCTCTCTCTCGTAGGGATGTCAGTTGAGTAGCAGCGAGCATGGGAATCGATGTCCAGGTTGGAACTTTACAACGCGGGGCCTAGCCACGCGGGGCCTTGCCTCCTGCCCTCGCCTGATTGCATTCACTTTAATTATCTCGCTTAAGTTTAATTTGTCTTCACCCGGCTCGCCACTTTGTAACTTTGTTTTATTGTAAATATTCACGCAGTTTTTATTTTCTTTTGTTAGCAGGCCAAGCCCGCTTGAGCTGCTATTCCGCTCTTGTTATCAGAAGCGACCTGCCCACAACAACACAAGGTGAGGCTTTGTCAACGTGTG
This sequence comes from Petromyzon marinus, assembly GCF_048934315.1. Classification (NCBI taxonomy): domain Eukaryota; kingdom Metazoa; phylum Chordata; class Hyperoartia; order Petromyzontiformes; family Petromyzontidae; genus Petromyzon; species Petromyzon marinus. The sequence goes on along the minus strand of NW_027422939.1, from coordinate 2,173,065 downwards.
TGAATGTTTTGACTTAAAACTTTGGTGACTGCAGGAATTAATATTCTTGGTTCTTTCGGTAAAGTCACGTAAATAGAAAATAAAAATAACAGATAATAATTTTTTCTTTTTTTACAATGAAGCAAAAAACCCCACGACGTTTCTATGGCAACATTAATGTTGAAGATGCGAGGGCTTACAGGAATATTTATGACATTTGCCCTCTCATTCCGTGCCATGACAGTGCTGTTTGCACAGTCACACATAGTCACTGTAAGATGTTTTTCTTGGTCGTGTTTTGTTTTGTTGCTTGTTGTGGTTGCACCCGATTCAAGAGCCGAATGGCTCACGGGACTATAACCAAAATAAATCAAACTGAAAATAAAAAAAAACTGAAAACGCGGGAAGAATTTTGGGAAAGTTTTTCACTGCATCTCCAAATATATATAAAAGGCAAAGTTGTGATTGTGTGTTGTCTGTTCAAAATGTTTAGCGTACTTCCCGACATGCAACAAACTGGAAATTTGCCATGTGGGTACTTTCCAGACTTTACACCGTGCAAACATTATACAAATACATTTTTGTGTTTTTTGGGGGGGGGAGGGGAGCTCAATAATGTATAGTGAGCTGTGACGTCAAATCTGTCTCGTGACCCTCGCATGTGGAAGCGTCACTCATTGTAGTGTAGCGGTTAGCGTTGTCTGTGTGTCTGTGTGTGTGTGTGTGTCTGTGTGTGTCTGTGTGTGTGTGTCTGTGTGTGTATCTGTGTGTGTGTCTGTGTGTGTGTCTGTGTGTGTGTCTGTGTGTGTAAGCGTAACGCATTGTAGTGTAGCGGTTAGCGCTACGCCGCGCTACGAACCCGGCGACCCGAGTTCTATTCCCGCTCTCGGCCACCACCGGTGACGATTATTTGAACCGCTTCTGGGCCTCCCCTAGGTCGACTCAGCCTCGAACGAGTAACTGCTGTGGTGTGAACATCGCCACTGGGGAGACAAAGGCGGCCGAACGTGGTGGATCCAAGTCCCGGGCGAATCCGGGTAGTACAGCTAGTCATGAATACATGAATGAATATAGACGTGTAAGTCACGTGTGACTGTTTATATTAATTCCTCCATGGCTCGATACTGACGTGTAGATGGTGTGGATATTCTTATTTTCTGTCTGCAGCTGACGCTGGTCTAATGGAGCAAAGGCAGTCAGCGCAGCAGCTCGGTACGACAAGTCAACAATGTGACCAGCGTGCATACAGCACGGATCGGACTGGAAATTTGACACAGCACCAGAGAACTCGCATAGAAGAGAAACCCTTCAAGTGCACTGTGTGTGACAAGGCATTTGCATGGCCATCAGTTCTTGAAACCCACCAGAGAACACACACGGGAGAGAAACCCTTCAAGTGCAGTGTGTGTGGGAAGGCATTTTCACGGTCATCTACTCTTAAAATACACCAGAGAACACACACGGGAGAGAAACCCTTCAAGTGCACTGTGTGTGGGAAGACATTTTCAGATTCATCTACTCTTAAAACACACCAGAGAACACACACGGGAGAGAAACCCTTCAGGTGCAGTGTGTGTGGGAAGACATTTTCATGGTCATCTGCTCTTAAAACACACCAGAGAACACACACGGGAGAGAAACCCTTCAAGTGCAGTGTGTGTAGGAAGACGTTTTCAGATTCATCTACTCTTAAAAAACACCAGAGAACACACACGGGAGAGAAACCCTTCAGGTGCAGTGTGTGTCGGAAGACATTTTCAGGTTCATTTGCTCTTAAAACACACCAGAGAACACACACGGGAGAGAAACCCTTCAAGTGCAGTGTGTGTGGGAAGGCATTTTCAGATTCATCTGATCTTCAAAGACACCAGAGAACACACACGGGAGAGAAACCCTTCAAGTGCAGTGTGTGTGACAAGGCATTTGCATGGCCATCAGTTCTTAAGACCCACCAGAGAACTCACAGGAGAGAAACCCTTCAGGTGCAGTGTGTGTGGGAAGGTATTTTCACGGTCATCTGCTCTTAAAATACACCAGAGAACACACACAGGAGAAAAACCCTTCAGGTGCATTTTGTGTGGGATGATGTTTGCAAAGTCATCAAATCTTCAAGTACACGAGAGAACACACATGGGAGAGAAACCCTTCAAGTGCACTCTGTGCGGGAAGGCGTTTTCACAGTCACCACATCTTAAAGTACACCAGAGAACACACACGGGAGAGAACCCCTTCAAGTGCAGTGTCTGTGTGAAGGCATTTTCATGGTCATCTGCTCTTAAAACACACCAGAGAACACACACAGGAGAGAAACCCTTCAGGTGCAGTGTGTGTGGGAAGACATTTTCAGATTCATCTAATCTTCAAAGACACCAGAAAACACACACGGGAGAGAACCCCTTCAAGTGCAGTGTCTGTGTGAAGGCATTTTCACGGTCATCTGCTCTTAAAACACACCAGAGAACACACACGGGAGAGAAACCCTTCAGGTGCAGTGTGTGTGGGAAGGCATTTTCAGATTCATCTAATCTTCAAAGACACCAGAAAACACACACGGGAGAGAAACCCTTCAAGTGCAGTGTGTGTGGGAAGACATTTTCAGGTTCATTTGCTCTTAAAAAACACCAGAGAATGCACACGGGAGAGAAACCCTTCAAGTGCAGTGTTTGTGGGAAGGCATTTTCAGATTCATCTAATCTTCAAAGACACCAGAAAACACACACGGGAGAGAAACCCTTCAAGTGCACTGTTTGTGGGAAGGCATTTTCACGGTCATCTGCTCTTAAAAAACACCAGAGAACACACATGGGAGAGAAACCCTTCAAGTGCAGTGTGTGTGGGAAGTCATTTGCAAATTCATCAAATCTTCAAGTACACCAGAGAACGCACAAGCATCAGAAGATCCACAAGGAGTGCAGTCTGAAATCAGCTTGTGAAAGTCAAAGTGCCGCAATGAGCCCATCCCTCATGAAACACGAACCGGAGGAAAATCCCAGCTTGGACACTTTTAAAGGTATCGAGGTGAAATATGAAGAGGTGATGGTGAAATGTGAAGAAGTGAAGGTGAAATGTGAAGAAGTGATGGTGAAGAGTGAAGAAGTGAAGGTGAAATGTGAAGATGAAGATTCAAATTCAAAATGGGACCTTCACATCGATGGAGGCAACGTGAAGCAGGAGGAGAATTCTGACTGTGAGGCAGAGCGAGGCAACTCCCAGCAGTTTGTGGAAGTGGAGGTGTGGGTGGACTTCCTCCGAGACAATGCAAAGTCAAGTGGAGACCCGGTAGATGTGTAAGCTTGAGACAATGTCGCTCCAATAGATGCACCTTTGTCACAGGCCTTTAATGACAAGAACGTGAAGTTGGTCACTCAGTTCCTTGGTTCAACCTGCAGGGTAAGAGCGGCCAGTCTTTGTGGACCTGTGGGTTGGGTAGATCTTTAACCAGGAGCGAGAGATAATAAGCCCCCAAGCATTCACTATGTTATAATTGCATTTACACGGTGCTTTCTTAACCGCCTCAGCAACTCAGAGTTTTGTGTCGTACCTCGTCTGAAACATCCCCAAGTAGCAGCTGCCCCTGTGTGGCACAAGGTGGTGGCCCTGCACCGGCCTGCATGTGGACAAGAGCCTGTCAGTAGGGGGCGATGATTGATGCGTCATCTCAGTTGTGTAGTTTGTAGGCAATCTTGATTTGAAGCTTTCGTGACTGCAGGAATCCACACTCTTGAATTCTTTCAGTAAAGTCACCACGTAGTAGAAACATAACAGATCACGGCGTTTAGATCACAACACAAGCAATCGTCATCAGGTGGGACAACCACAGCAAGAGAAACTGCTGAAGTAGTAGGCGCCTACTCCAGCAGTTTCTTCTTCTTGCTGCTGTGCTTGTCCCACCTGATGACGATTGCTTGTGTTGCCATCGAAGTGCCGTGATCTATTTGTAGCGTAATGGTTTGAATTTGCTACATTTTGACCCAGGCGCCAGCATGCAACGGCCTACTCGTTTTGAATGACGCAACAATAGTACGTTGTACATACACGGTTAAGCAGACGGTGCGTATTTGTAAAATAACTTCTTGTTAATACGATGTAACGTGATGCAGTCAATTTCGCTGCAGAAATTCTATTTTGTTAATATGCCTGTCAATAATTTAGAATGAATACTTGTCTGATTGTGCGCGTACATGTAACATTTTGTCTGAGGGTCAAACATTGAATAAGTGATGTTAGGACAAAGTGTGTGTGTGTGTTTTGGAAGTAAGCTGTACAGAGAACTCAGTTGAGGTCCGTTGTTCTTGTGATACAGGTCAAAGGGTATTTTTTTGTTCCACTAAGCGTCTGCCTCTGGAGCAACTCATTGTCTTTGAAATAGGGATCACGCTCGGATCATTCATCAGTTACAAGGCATACCACTTGAAAGTTACACGTATAGGAGGAGGTACATTCTCTACAACACGAATTGTAGTTTTGTCTTACGTGTCGACATAGATTTTGTCTAACTAGGACTGGAAGTGCTCCTTGCTGATTGACGTCTGGATGTTCGTACCTATCGGTTGAAGCAAACCACACTGCTGTTGTTGAGACGCTGTGCACCAATAAGGGTCCAACACATTGACGGCTTTCAGGCCAGGAAAGTCACAACATTTGCACACGAAGGATGCATTCACGCAAGTACCCCATGCTCCGTTTTGAAGTTTTAAAATGAAACATCTTTGAATTGTGTTGTGTTTTGGATTAGATTATTGTATTTCTTCATTAAAAGCTTGTCTCAATTTACATCTGGAAGACTTCATTGAAAAGGACATTTCGTGTGAATTTTCTCTCAACGTTAAGTAGACGGCCTTGCCGGGGGTTCGGACTATCACCTGTTTGGGATTGCGGGATCGAGATAAGGCGACACGGAGCTGCTGGCCATGCGAGAAGACCGCCGTCTGCAGATCGATTCCAACGTAATCGAACGTCTGTCCCTGCGCCTCTGTCGTCCATGCAGGGGGTGCGTAGGTTTGCAGCGCCCCCTGCATGAAAACAACGGAAAGGTGCAGCGCTCATCACAGATAGATAAAGTTGTGCGCTTATATTTAAAATGTTATTCTTTTATGAGGTGATGTTGAAATCGAAAAGTGTTTGGCCAGTTGATGATTTCAATCAGATTGATTAATTTATTATGAACCACATCCGAGCTTTTGTGGTCCTGTTGAGCTAAAGTTGGAAAAACTCCGTGACTATAACTTCGCTCAATATTGTAAACGTGTTCTTTGGTTCTTTCGGTAAAGTCACGTAGAATGAGAATAAAATAATAAATTGATAAAATAAAATAACACAATAATATTCTCACGACGTTTCGGCCACAACACAAACGGCCTTCATCAGGTGAAGGGACGAGACTGTCTACGAGACTGTCTACCAGACAGTCTCGTCCCTTCACCTGATGAAAGCCGCTTGTGTTGTGGCCGAAACGTCGTGAGAATATTGTGTTATTTTATTTTATCAATTTATTATTTTATTCTCATTCTACGTGACTTTACCGAAAGAACCAAAGAAGATGAATCATTGCAGTCACGAAAGCTTTAAATCGAAATTGTAAACGTGTTTCTATTATTTAGTTATTGTTTAATACAAAACACTTCAGATAATGGGTTTCAAGATGTATTTGAATGGCACGTTCGTTGTTCCGTTGTTTAATGGCTTGGACGTCATGGCAAATGGCTTCCATCGATGTGGAAGTCAATGGTGGATGATAATTTGACATTTCGGTGTTGATTTGGAGTAGATTGTTTAACTGTTGCATACCGGGTGGTGAAATGCTTTGCCGAGTACCTGAACTGTTTGACCAAGTGAATTCATGAAGAGTTCGATACGAGTTTGAGCGTTAATATTCTTGCGGAACGACGAAGATCTGATATTTTAAAGATTCCTGATCGTACGTTTATTGCGACAATGTTCACGGGGAACACGTGTGGAGGAGAGTTCCAGGTGAAGTCTCCCCTTACCTGGCAACCATGGTGGCTGTCCGCTGATCACTCTCGCTCCGTCACAGCTACGAGCTGTAGGGACAGGATTCTCCACCCTGGCGCTGTTTTAATTCACGGCACCAAGAGTGGAGAGCCTCATCCCTGTAGTGCCCTCCTGTTGTGCCGCATCATTTACCGCGTAACGAGGCAACGTTTTCATTAGTGCGTTCCACTACACACCCACACGAGCGAACCATGTGCAACAGTGTGCGTACATACAGACACGAACAAACACGCGGGTGCACATACACACACGAGCGCTTACTTGCAAACACGGACGAGTGGAGATGCAAACACGGGTGTGGTCACCACCTGGCTAGCTACACTAGTCACGTGATAACTAGTATACTAAACTATACACTACACTATACACTACTATACACTACACTATACACTACACTACTATACACTACACTATACACTGCAACTATACACTACACTACTATACACTACACTACACTATACACTACACACTATACACTACACTACTATACACTACACTATACACTACTACACACTAGTGCTGCACTAGTCCCCAAACTGCAAAGACAAAGGCTCCCCAATGTAGACTGACGCATCCACAGACCCACACATGGACCCACGGACTCGCACAGAAACCCATGGTCTCATCGACTCCCACTGGGCGTGCGCTGTTAGCGAGCACCGGTGAGGGTCGCGATGGAACAACACCAGGGGCTGGTGTGGACAGAACCACGGCTGGCCGCTCTCAAATTCTGATGTTAGCACCCCCACCCCCCTCACCACCACCTTAATTATGGCTGAGTCCACCTAAGTGACGCTCAGGACTGCTTCAGGTAAGGGGCCGACCTTAAATGACGTCACGCGATTTTAGAGGATTTTTGACCCCCGCCCCCATCGTCATATGACGTCACGAAAAGTCATACCCCTCCCCCTCAAATATGACGTAACAAAGCTCTGCCCCCCCCCCCAAAATAAAACATGCTTCAAATCCCTTTAAACTATTATCATTGTAGTGCGTCGTTAATGTGGCGCTGCGCTCTGATGTTGTAGGTAGAAAACAATACAAAGTCTAATTAAGTAGAACGTGTTTATATTTATTTAAAGTTGCGCAATTTGATGTGACGTCACATTTCTCAACCCCCCCCCCCCCTAGGTGTGTGACGTCATTCACGGATGGCCCCTAATTGTCGCTGGTATTGGCCGTGAGCGAGAATGGCGCAGCGCCGCTAACCGCTATGCTGTGATGGTGCCCTTACCTGCATGAACGGAGACGCGGTCGGACGATGGGTGAGCCGCTGGTGCGGGCAGGACGAATGATCTCGGGCGTACCTCCTGACGTGGAAGGCGAGGGAGGTCGGAGTGCGCGTGTGAAGAGAGACGGCAAGGGGCGGGAGGAGAGGGGGGCGATCGGACGGAGCGGAAGCAGGAGGACGAAGGCAGGAGAGACAGCGGAGCCGTGGAGGAGTCTGGGCGTGCTTGATGGTGAAAGTTGACGTGGACGCACGCTGCAGAAGAGAAGAAAATATTCACGCTCGGCGCCACACACAGCCAGACGTAGCTCACCTCATCCGTCTTGCTGACGATGTGAAGGATGACTAGACTCTGATTGTCTTGTAGCTCTGTGGAAAGAAGGAGAGGTGTCTTGGGTCAAACAAGGCCCTCTGCCACCGGTGTGGGCGGGGGGGGGGTACCCTAGTGGAGGGCTGAGCGTGGGAGTGAGTCGAGGGAAGGGTGAGTGGTGGTTGACATGAATTTGAATTCTTATACATGCTATGTATTGTAACATTTATTCTCGTATGGGTTTACATATGGTAGAACATATAGGCTATTAGACGAGGACCAATTCAGTGCTAACATCGTTATCACGGACCCAAATCGTGATCAGGAACCCACATCGTCAACAGGGATGCTCGCCTTGTCAATAGAGACCCACATCAAAAGGGACGCTCACCTCTTTAATCCGGACCCATATCTTCAATTGGGACCCACATCGTCAACAGTGACCCACAACATGAATATGGACACTCACCTCGTCAGTAGGGACCCACATCGTCAACAGTGACCCACAACATGAATATGGATACTCACCTCGTCATTAGGGACCCATATCGTCAACAGTGACCCACAACATGAATATGGACACTCACCTCGTCAGTAGGGACCCACATCATCAACAGTGACCCACAACATGAATATGTTCACGTTTTTGTTTGTTGCAGTTGCACCCGAGTCAAGGGCCGCACGGCTCACAGGGCTCTACACCTGACACATGAAACTTAAATTAAACTGAAGACGACGTCTCGCCAGCATGCATCTATCCTCCACGCTTGGCTTCTGTCACGCGACTTCCACGATTTCGCCTGAGAGTCTCCCACCGCGTGCCCCCATAGGTCTTCTCCATCGGTCGCTCGACTCGCGTAGACCGTTCATCCGTGTGGTCCACGTGGTCAAAGAAGAAGTTGGTACCAGCCAAGGCAGCACAACGCCAGTCACACAGACTTATGTTAGTGGTCGATAAGAGTGAAGTACAGTACGTCATAACCCACTCATTTCAAATGCTTGCCACGTAATTCGTTGCTATTGGTCACATAAAGAACTTGGAATTGCTAATGCTGTGCCACCTCAGGTTCTAAGGCAAAGTGAAATGTCTGCTCTGGGCCGGTCAAGGACACCATTTCTGGGATGAAACTATCACATTCACGACACGTGATAAAGCATTTAAGCAGTATGCCTGCTGTAATCATAGCAGGTACCACCACAGCAGTATGCACTGCTGTAGTGAAAGTAGGTACCACTAGTCAGTATACCTGCTGTAATCTTAGCAGGTACCACCACAGTATGCCCTGATGTAATTATAGCAGGTACCTCTAGTCAGTATACCTGCTGTAATCTTAGCAGGTACCACCACAGTATGCCCTGATGTAATTATAGCAGGTACCTCTAGTCAGTATACCTGCTGTAATCATAGCAGGTACCACCACAGCCAGTATGTACTGCTGTTATAGCATAAAAAAAGTATAACGATACTATCATAGAATGTTAACTAAACGAGCATAAATTTGTAACTAATTTAGGATAAACATTGAACTTAATGAGTATGGATAAATAAACTACATTAGCATACAGATTAAAACTAACTAGCATACCAAAATTAGCATAGGACAACCGTTGACCAATCGCTGCGCACCATCGCCGGAGACGCTCCCAGGTTTGCCTCTCGACCAATCGGATCACTGGCCTTCCCCCCCCCTCCCCACTTTGGCACGCGGCGACCAATCAGATCGCGGGAGGACGCTACCATTTTTAATGCCCTGCACGCTGAATGCCGCGCGCCCATGTGCGTGTGAGTGTTTAGTTTTGTTTTAATTATTTTCATCATTAAAGTTCGCGAGTGTCAAGGTAAGCTACGTTGACTTTATTTTTTTAATCATTTTCTCAAGAGAACCGTTGTTGCTGCTGCTGCGGCTGTTGTTGTGAAAGGCCCGGTACACCCTGAGGCCTTGCCTAGACTAGGACAGCCTTGATGTCACGTGGGTCCACACTCTTTGCGTCTTTCGGTAAAGTCACGGAGGTAGAAAATTAAATTTATTTATGATTTTATTTAATTACTTTTATTTATACCTACGTTAAATTTTATTTAAATTGTAATAAATAAAATTGTATTTATTTTATTTCATACCTACGTTAAATTAAATTGAATTTTTAATAAATTATATATATTTTATTTACATTTATTTTATTTAATACCTACGTTTAATTTAATTTTTAAAATATATTACATTACTTTATTTAAATTAATTTTATTTTATACCTACGTTAAATTAAATTTGTAATAAATTAAATTTATTTCATTTAAAAAATTTAAATTAATTAAATTTATTTAATTTAAATTGCATTCATTTTATACCTACGTTAAATGAAATGAAATGCTTTAATAAATAAAATTAATTTTATTTAAATTAAATGTATTTTATTTCATACCTACACATGTACAGTCATTTTAACTGCTCTGACTGCTACAAGCTAAGTGCGGCCTGGAATCGTATTTATAAGTAATACATTTTACAATTACAATTCCTTATAGAGGAACCCCATACTAATGAACTGACTACGTATATATATAATTAAAAGACCGCACGCAGATATCGCAAAAAAGGACCCCGTTGTCAATGATATAATTCGATACACGTACAGCAGTTGCTGTACGTACATCATTAAAATTACACCGATTGTAATACGTCAACAAAGACACAATTTTAATTTGACCCCCGGGTCTGATCGCGTTAACTGTGCAGGTGGCGGGTCTAGAGGTTACTTGCACGTGTGTGCAGCTTGTTGAATATTGACGTGCGATGACTTGTGGAGAGGAAGAATGATGATGATGGCGATGCAAGTCTTGAAGTCTGACGCTGTTCTCTGAGTCGTGTAGCCTACCGCGTGCCACTTTGGGGATTGCGTAATGTCATTTTAGTTTCCTCTGTGGAACTTTTTATTTTGTTGATTCTAACGATGTAACTGACGTAGGGCGGGCTTGGGAGCGGCGTTGACGATGTGTTTTGGCGTTACACCAACCAGCACCTTTGCATTCAGAAGTTGGAGGTGCTTTGATTGTTACAGCGAGAGGTGGAATCGTCACCGCCATCGTCATGGGTTTAAGTGGGCACGGAGCCCGTCAAGGGAATGGGTAGGTAGAGGAATGGGGTTGGAGAGTATACACAACTTGCATTTCTAGTAATTTCAACAATTTATGGGCATGCGCATCATTAACAGTGTCCTGATGAGCAAAACAAAATCGCAATTTAATCGTGAATCTATTGTCATAAATGAGTCTGAAATATCAATAATCTTGCTCAAAACCGCATTCCTATTATTAAAAATCATTGTACCCCCATTCATGATGACAATTCCAATATCGTCATTATGATGCTCAGAATTACACTTATATTCTCAGAATCATGAACATTTATTAAAACAGCAGTGTGCTCAAAATGCTCATTTAACAATTTCAACATGTACACAATCAATTCCAAGATTCTTATCAAAGTAAGTCCTATGTATCGTGGTGTTTTCATGCTTATCCATTATTGCGCTCCAAAAAAAATAAACAAAAGTCTATTTGTATAATGTTTGCGCGGTGTACAGTCTGGAAATTACCCACATCGCAAATTTCAAGCTTGGTGCGTGTCGGGAAGTACGCTAAACATTTTGAACAGACACACACATTCACAACTTTGCCTTTGATATATATGGAGATTAGTAATAAATTGTTAATTTAACTACTTTCATGTTGACGGATTGGAAATAGGAATAGCACTGGCTCACCACAGGGCTTATCGCGTGGTATCTGGGCACTTTATTTGAAACGTAAACCCCAGTTTGTGAGTACAATTCCTCGCAAGCTGCCTCCACAGAGACAGACAATGAGGTTTCTAGGTAAGAGTAAGAAATGAATCTACGTGTCGAGGAGAGACGAGAGAGCCAAGAGGTCACCTCGGGAGACTGGGCGGCGCGTCAACCTTAGTCACGTGACTGAAGGAGTGTGAGCGTGCCGTGCGGACGTGTGTGTACTGTGTGTGTGTACTGTGTGTGTGTACCGTGTGTGTGTACCGTGTGTGTGTACTGTGTGTGTACTGTGTGTGTGTACTGTGAGTGTGTGTGAGTACCGTGCGTGTGTGTGTGTGTACCGTGCGTGTGTGTGTGTACCGTGCGTGTCTGTACCGTGCGTGTGTGCGTGCGTACCGTGCGTGTGTGTACCGTGAGTGTTTGTACCGTCCGTGTGTGTGTGTACCGTGCGTGTGCGTGTAACGTGCGTGTGTGTGTAACGTGCGTGTGTGTACCGTGCGTGTGTGTACTGTGCGTGTGTGTACTGTGCGTGTGTGTACTGTGCGTGTGTGTCGTGCGTGTGTGCACCGTGTGTGTGTACTGTGCGTGCGTGTGTAGCGTGTGTGTGTGTAACGTGTGTGTGTGTACCATCTGTGTGTGTACTGTGCGTGTGTGTGTGTACTGTGTGTGTGTGTACTGTGCGTGTGTGTGTACTGTGTGTGTGTACTGTGTGTATGTACTGTGTGTGTGTGTGTACTGTGCGTGTGTGTGTACCGTGCGTGTGTGTGCACCGTGTGTGTGTGTCCCGTGCGTGTGTGTACTGTGCGTGTGTGTACTGTGTGTGTGTACAGTGTGTGTGTGTACTGTGTGTGTGTGTACTGTGTGTGTGTGTGTACTGTGTGTGTGTACTGTGCGTGTGTGTGTGTAACGTGTGTGGCGGTAGTCTAGCGGTTAGTACGCTGCTCTACGAACATAACGACCCGAGTTTGATTCCCGCTCACAGCCAACACCCAGTGACGATTATTTGAACCGGTTCTGGGCCTCCCCTATGTCAACTCAGCCTCAAATGAGTGCCCGGTGCGGTGTGTAAACATCATTACTGGGGAGACAAAGGCGGTCGGGCACGGTGCTGGCCACCCACCCCCTCGTGTACTGTTCTGGCCTTCATAGGTGGTGCTGCTACTTGCTAACAGCACTTGCCCCAACAGTCTGTTAAGGCTACATGGGGGATCTTTGTCTTTGTATCACCACCCAGGAGTCACGGAGCTTTTGAGGCTCCGAGCCACGTGGGGATCCACAACAGCGTGAGGCGGTGCCACTCACAGGTGAGACTCGGGGATATGTGATTTCTAATCGATAGCCATCCGTCAGTTAACCCATCGCAACTGCTGAGTCTGTCACGCGACTTCCTCCTTCCAGCGAGCCTTTGACGCTTCACGTGGCCTCAAAGTGTACACAGTGTGTACGTATACACAATAATGTCCACGTTGTTGCTGAGTTCATGCACTCAAGGGAGGGGCAATGGAAAATGAATCTAAATCAACTTAAACTCCATCCCCGTGACCTCATCGGCATGAAGTGGCAGCTAGTGGTGTCATGTCACCAAGGTATTCAGCCCTCCCCCGTTCACAGCGCTCTTGAGCGTGACGTCACCTCCGCTGGGGTCACTGCCGATATCAATCCAGTGGCAATCCTTATTTGGGCAAAGCTACGCCCAGTGACTGGCGGCTCATTAACATAATGTATCCGTTAAAGCCGTCGAGAGTTTATTGCGACGGGTTCAGCAGCCACGCCCCCAACGCTCGACATATGGGCCGACCATTAACATAATTTATTCAGTTACAGAGCCGCTCATTGTGGAAGAGGCGTGTCTCTTACCCCGGGAGTGACGTCATGTTACTTGCTTACCCGCGTGACGTCGCTAGGTAACAGGAGGCTGCCTATCCGCGCTTGCACTGAAATCCGAGGTGAGAAATTCTCATGGTGGTCGTGGTTGTTGTTGTTTACCAAGGTAGAGCCTCTCTCTCTCGTAGGGATGTCAGTTGAGTAGCAGCGAGCATGGGAATCGACGTCCAAGTTGGAACTTTACAACGCGGGGCCTAGCCACCCGGGGCCTTGCCTCCTGCCCTCGCCTGATTGCATTCACTTTAATTATCTCGCTTAAGTTTAATTTGTCTTCACCCGGCTCGCCACTTTGTAACTTTGTTTTATTGTAAATATTCACGCAGTTTTTATTTTCTTTTGTTACCAGGCCAAGCCCGCTTGAGCTGCTATACCGCTCTTGTTATCAGAAGCGACCTGCCCACAACAACACAAGGTGAGGCTTTGTCAACGTGTGTGAATGTTTCGACTTAAAACTTTGGTGACTGCAGGAATTAATATTCTTGGTTCTTTCGGTAAAGTCACGTAGATAGAAAATAAAATAAAAATAACATATATTTTTTTACAATGAAGCAAAAAACCCCACAACGTTTCTATGGCAACATTAATGTTGAAGATGCGACGGCTTACAGGGATATTTATGACATTTGCCCTCTCATTGCGTGCCATGACAGTGCTGTTTGCACAGTCACACATAGTCACTGTAAGATGATTTTCTTGGTCGTGTTTTTGTTTTGTTGCTTGTTGCGGTTGCACCCGATTCAAGAGCCGAATGGCTCACGGGACTATAACCAAAATAAATCAAACTGAAAATAAAAAAAACTGAAACCGCGTGATGAATTTGGGAAAGTTTTTCACTGCATCTCCAAATATATATAAAAGGCAAAGTTGTGATTGTGTGTGTTGTCTGTTCAAAATGTTTAGCGTACTTTCCGACATGCAACAAACTGTACATTTTCCATGTGGGTACTTTCCAGAATGTACACCGTACAAACATTATGCATATACACTTTTAGTTTTTTTAAGGGGGGGGGAGAGCTCAATAATGTATAGATTTTTTGCACGGCAAGTGAGCTGTGACGTCAAATCTTGCATGTGACCCTCGCACGTGGAAGCGTCACGCATTGTAGTATAGCGGTTAGCGTTGTTTGTGTGTGTGTGTCTGTGTGTCTGTGTGTGTGTGTGTGTCTACGATCCATCCTGGGTTTAACCAGACTGGATTGTGTGAGGAGCTCACAAATCCTTGAAAGATCTGGGCAGGGTCCCATCGGTGAGCTCCTCCGGCAGGCAAGGCTGCGTGGGCTGGGTCATGTAGCCCGCATGCCCAGCCACCGCATGCCGAAACAGCTTTTGTTTGGCCGGATTGAGGGGGCTAAGCGGGCGCGGCACGGGCTAGAGAACAGATGGAGTGATGTGGTACAGGAGGACGTGGAGCTGAGTGGACTTGCCGATGACTGGTACCAGCGGTGTCAAGATCGGCCTCTGTGTAGGAGGCTCGTGAAGGATGCTACTGGGCAGTTGGAGGCAGTCACCCTCCAACAACAACGGAGGGCGGAGGAGCGACGCTCACAACAACGAGCGGAGCGCCGGGTGGCTAAAGCACAGCAGGTTGGCACAGTAGGGGGCACAGGTGGTGCATCAGCCAGTCATCTCAGTCAGTCGACCCGTGGCACCTGGGTCTGCCCAGTGACCTCCTGCCAGCGGGCGTTCGACACTTCACGTGGCCTCACGGTGCACATAGCCTGGCACAAGCGTCGTGGTGACGTCACCGCCACTTAGTGGCGAATGGCGGTTGTTGTTGTTGTTGTGTGTGTGTCTGTGTGTGTGTGTCTGTGTGTGTGTGTGTGTCTGTGTGTTTGTGTCTGTGTGTTTGTGTATGTGTCTGTGTGTGTGTGTGTGCGTCTGTGTGTGTGTGTAAGCGTAACGCATTGTAGTGTAGCGGTTAGCGCTACGCTACGAACCCGGCGACCCGAGTTCGATTCCCACTCACGGACACCACCGGCGACGATTATTTTAACCGCTTCTGGGCCTCCCCTAGGTCGACTCAGCCTCAAACGAGTAACTGTTGCGATGTAAACATCGCCACTGGGGAGACAAATGCGGCTGGACGTGGTGGATCCAAGTCCCGGGCGAAGCCGGGTAGTACAGCTAGTCGTGAATATATGAATGAATATAGACGTGTAATTCACGTGTGACTGTATATATTAATTCCTCCATGGCTCGATACTGACGTGTAGATGGTGTGGATATTCTTATTTTCTGTCTGCAGCTGACGCTGGTCTGATGGAGCAAAGGCCCTCAGCACAGCAGCTCGGTACGACAAGTCAACAATGCGACCAGCGTGCATACAGCACGGATCGGACTGGAAATTTGACACAGCACCAGAGAACTCGCACAGGAGAGAAACCCTTCAAGTGCACTGTGTGTGGGAAGGCATTTTCACAGTCATCTGCTCTTAAAATACACCAGAGAACACACACGGGAGAGAAACCCTTCAGGTGTAGTGTGTGTGGGAAGACATTTTCAGATTCATCTGCTCTTAAAACACACCAGAGAACACACACAGGAGAGAAATCCTTCAAGTGCAGTGTGTGTGGGATGGCATTTTCACGGTCATCTGCTCTTAAAACACACCAGAGAACACACACGGGAGAGAAACCCTTCAGGTGCAGTGTGTGTGGGAAGGCATTTCCTGATTCATTTAATCTTCAAAGGCACCAGAGAACACACACGGGAGAGAAACCCTTCAAGTGCAGTGTGTGTGTGAAGGCATTTTCACAGTCATCTGCTCTTAAAAAACACCGGAGAACACACACGGGAGAGAAACCCTTCAAGTGCAGTGTGTGTGTGAAGGAATTTTCACAGTCATCTGCTCTTAAAACACACCAGAGAACACACACGGGAGAGAAACCCTTCAGGTGCAGTGTGTGTGGGAAGACATTTTCAGATTCATCTACTCTTAAAAAACACCACAGAACACACACGGGAGAGAAACCCTTCAAGTGCAGTGTGTGTGAGAAGGCATTTCCAGATTCATTTCATATTAAAACACACCAGAGAACACACACGGGAGAGAAACCCTTCAAGTGCAGTGTGTGTGGGAAGACATTTTCAGATTCATCTAATCTTAAAACACA
Source organism: Petromyzon marinus (assembly GCF_048934315.1). Classification (NCBI taxonomy): domain Eukaryota; kingdom Metazoa; phylum Chordata; class Hyperoartia; order Petromyzontiformes; family Petromyzontidae; genus Petromyzon; species Petromyzon marinus. The sequence continues at coordinate 2,156,756 of NW_027422939.1, read as the reverse complement.
CCAGAGAACACACACGGGAGAGAAACCCTTCAGGTGCAGTGTGTGTGGGAAGACATTTTCACAATCATCTGCTCTTAAAAAACACCAGAGAACACATACAGGAGAGAAACCCTTCAAGTGCAGTGTGTGCGGGAAGGCGTTTGCACATTCATCTAATCTTGTAGAACACCAGAGAACACACACAGGAGAGAAACCCTTCAAGTGCAGTGTGTGTGGGAAAGCGTTTGCACATTCATCTGCTCTTGTAGCACACCAGAGAACACACACAGGAGAGAAACCCTTCAGGTGCAGTGTGTGTGGGAAGGCGTTTCCACGTTCATGTTCTCTTGTAATACACCAGAGAACACACACGGGAGAGAAACCCTTCAGGTGCAGTGTGTGTGGGAAGACATTTTCATGGTCATCCGCTCTTAAAACACACCAGAGAACACACACGGGAGAGAAACCCTTCAAGTGCAGTGTGTGTGGGAAGACATTTTCAGATTCATCTACTCTTAAAAAACACCAGAGAACACACACGGGAGAGAAACCCTTCAGGTGCAGTGTGTGTGGGAAGGCATTTTCAGATTCATTTGCTCTTAAAACACACCAGAGAACACACACCGGAGAGAAACCCTTCAAGTGCATTCCGTGCGAGATAACGTTTGCACAGCAACAACATCTTCAAGTACACCAGAGAACACAGAAGCATCAGAAGATCCACAAGGAGTGGAGTCTGAAATCAGCTTGTGAAAGTCAAAGTGCCGCAATGAGCCCATCCCTTATTAAACAAGAACCGGAAGAAAATCCCAGCTTGGACACTTTTAAAGGTATAGAGGTGAAATATGAAGAGGTGATGGTGAAGAGGGAAGAAGTGAAGGTGAAATGTGAAGATGAAGATGCAACTCCAAAATCGGACCTTCACATCGACGGAGACAGCGTGAAGCAGGAGGTGAATTCTGCCTGTGAGGCAGAGCGAGGCAACTCCCAGCAGTTTGTGGAAGTGGAGGTGTGGGTGGACTTCTTCCGAGACAATACAAAGTCAAATGGAGACGCGGTAGATGTGTAAGCTTGAGACGATGTCGCTCCAATAGATGCACCTTTGTCACAGGCCTTTAATGACAAGAATGTGAAGTTGGACACTCAGTTGCTAGGTTCAACCTGCAGAGTAAGAGCGGCCAGTCTTTGTGGACCTGTGGGTTGGGTAGATCTCTAACCAGGAGCGAGAGACAATACGCTCCCAAGCATTCACTATGTTATAATAATTGCATTTACACGGTGCTTGCTTAACCGCTTCAGCAACTCGGAGTTTTGTATCTCGTCTGAAACACTCGAAGAGCATCCCCAAGTAGCAGCTGCCCCTGTGTGGCACAAGGTGGTGGCCCTGCATCGGCCTGCATGTGGAGAAGAGCCTGTCAGTAGGGGGCGATGATTGATGCGTCATCCCAGTTGTGTAGTTTGTAGGCAATCTTGATTCGAAGCTTTCGTGACTGCAGGAATCCACACTCTCGAGTTCTTTTGGTAAAGTCACCACGTGGGTAGAAACAACAGATCACGGCGTTTAGATCACAACACAAGCAATCGTCATCAGGTGGGACAACCACAGCAAGAGAAACTGCTGAAGTAGGCGCCTACTCCAGCAGTTTCTTCTTCTTGCTGCTGTGCTTGTCCCACCTGATGACGATTGCTTGTGTTGTGATCTAAACGCCGTGATCTATTATTTGTAGCGTAATGTTTAGAATTTGCTGCATTTTGACCCAGACGCCAGCATGCAACGGCCTACTCGTTTTGAATGACGCAACAATAGTACGTTGTACATACACTGTTAAGCAGACGGTGCGTATTTGTAAAATAACTTCTTGTTAATACGATGTAACGTGATGCAGTCAATTTTGCTGCAGTAATTCAATGTTGTAATATGCCCGCCAATGATTTAGAATTAATACTTGTCTGATTGTGCGCGTGCATGTAACATTTTGTCTGAGGGTCACACATTGAATAAGTGATGTTAGGACAAAGTGTGTGTGTGTGTGTTTTTTGGAAGTAACCTGTACAGAGAAGTCAGGTGAGACCCGTTGTTCTTGTGATACAGGTCAAAGGGTACTTTTGTGTTTCACGAAGCGTTTGCCTCTGCAGCAACTCATTGTCTTTGAAATAGGGAGCACGCTCGGATCATTCATCAGTTACAAGGCATACCACTTGAAAGTTACACGTATAGGAGGAGGTACATTCTCTACAACACGAATTGTAGTTTTGTCTTACGTGTTGACGTAAATTTTGTCTAACTGGGACTAGAAATGCTCCTTGCTGATTGACGTCTGGATGTTCGTTACCTATCGCTTGAAGCAAACCCCACTGCTCTTGTTGAGACGCTGTACACCAATAAGGGTCCAACACATTGACGGCCTTCAGGCCAGGAAAGTCACAACATTTACGGCACACGAAGGACGCATTCACGCAAGTACCCCATGCTCCGTTTTGAAGTTTTAAAATGAAACATTTTTGAATTGTGTTGTGTTTTGGTTTACATTATTTCTTCATTAAAAGTTCATTTTACATCTGGAAGACTTCGTTGCAAAGGACATTTCGCGTGAATTTTATCCCGTTAAGTAGATGGCCTTGCCGGGGGTTCGGTTCGATGCGGACTTTCACCTGGTAGGGGATCGCGGGATCGAGATAAGGCGACACGGAGCTGCTGGTCGTCTGCAGATCGATTCCAACGTAATCGAGCGTCTGTCCCTGCGCCTCCGTCGTTCGCATGCAGGGGGTGCGTGTAGGTTTACAGCGCCCCCTGCAGGAAAACGACAAAGTGCAGCGTTCATCACGGATAAAGTTGTGCGCTTATATTTTAAATGTTATTCTTTTATAAGGTGATGTTGATATCGAAAACTGACACATAGCTGGCATGCCATAAATAGGAAATTAACTCTGCTTATTTGAATCAATATTCATATATGTTGATTAACTGTTTTCAAGCAGATTTTGTGTCTCTAACGGCGACTACAGGGACTACGTGATTGTTTAAAAATGTCTTTGATTATAACTATAATTGCCTACAATTCGTCATGTGTAGCTTATTTAGACTATAATTTATTCACTACCCAAACTGTATTTACTTGAAAACATAGAGCTGATATGTATTCTTGGTTCTTTCGGTAAAGTCACGTAGAAGGGAAACAATAAAATAACAAAAATATAAAACAATTACATTCTCGCGACATTTTGACTGCAACACAAGCAATCATCATCAGGTGTCACACACAGGCACACACGCAGAGACACAGGCACACAGAGATACAGGCACACACACTGTGTATACACACACAGTGTATACACATAGTGTACACGCACACAGTGTGTACACACAGAAACAGTGTGTACACACAGAAACAGTGTGTACACACAGAAACAGTGTGTACACACAGTAATGTCCACGTTGTAGTTGCTGAGCTCACGCACCCAAGGGGTTTCTGTTCAAGAGATGGAACAATGGAAAATGAATCTAAATCAACTTAAACTCCATTCCCGCTCTGTGACGTCACTACTCAGCATGACCTCATCGGTGTGAAACGCCAGGGGGATGTGTGCCTCGCTAGTGACGTCATGTCACCAAGATTTTCACCTCACCCCCGTCCACCGCTTGAGCGTGACGTCACCTCTGCTTGGTCACTGCCGATATCTGTTCCAGTACAATCCTTATTTGGGCAAAGCTACGCCCAGTGACTGGCGGGTCATTAACATATTGAGTTCGTGAAAAGCCGTCGCGAGTTGATTGGGACGGGTTCAGCACTCACGCCCCCATCCTTCGACATATGGCCCTGGCTCATTAACATAATTTATTCAGTTACAGAGCCGCTCGTGGGAGGGGAGTGTCTTGTACCCCCGGACGTGACGTCATGTCACTTGCAGCTGCCGCATATAGTCACGAAGTAACAGGAAGCGATCGCTTCGCTCTTGCACTGAAATCCGAGGTGAGAAATTATCATCGTGTTGGTGGTCGTGGTTGTTGTGGTTGTTGTTGTTGTTTACCAAGGTAGAGCCTCTCTCTCTCACGTAGGGATGTCAGTTGAGTAGCAGCGAGCATGGGAATCGATGTCCAGGTTGGAACTTTACAACGCGGTGCCTAGCCATGCGGGGCCTTGCCTCCTGCCCTCGCCTGATTGCATTCACTTTAATTATCTCGCTTAAGTTTAATTTGTCTTCACCCGGCTCGCCACTTTGTAAGTTTGTTTTATTGTAAATATTCACGCAGTTTTTATTTTCGTTATTTTGTTACCAGGCCAAGCCCGCTTGAGCTGCTATACCGCTCTTGTTATCAGAAGCGACCTGCCCACAACAACACAAGGTGAGGCTTGTGGTGACTGCAGGAATTAATATTCTTGGTTCTTTCGGTAAAGTCACGTAGATAGAAAATTAAATAAAAATAACATAATTTTTCTTTTTTTACAATGAAGCAAAAAACCCCACAACGTTTCCGTGGCAAGATTAATGTTGAAGATGCGAGGGCTTACAGGAATATTTATGACATTTGCCCTCTCATTGCGTGCCATGACAGTGCTGTTTGCACAGTCACACATAGTCACTGTAAGATGTTTTTCTTGGTCGTGTTTTTGTTTTGTTGCTTGTTGTGGTTGCACCCGATTCAAGAGCCGAATGGCTCACGGGACTATAACCAAAATAAATCAAACTGAAAATCAAAAAACTGAAACCGCGCGATGAATTTTGGGAACGTTTTTCACTGCATCTCCAAATATATATGAAAGGCAAAGTTGTGATTGTGTGTGTTGTCTGTTCAAAATGTTTAGCGTACTTCCTGACATGCAACAAACTGGAAATTTGCCATGTGGGTACTTTCCAGACTGTATACCGTACAAACATTATACAAATACACTTTTGTGTTTTTGTTGGGGGGGGGGGGGAGCTCAATAATGTATAGATTTTTTGCACGGCAAGTGAGCTGTGACGTCAAATCTGTCACGTGGAAGCGTCACGCATTGTAGTGTAGCGGTTAGCGTTGTCTGTGTGTGTGTCTGTGTGTGTGTGTCTGTGTGTGTCTGTGTGTGTGTCTGTGTGTATGTCTGTGTGTGTATGTGTGTGTCTGTGTGTGTGTCTGTGTGTGTGTCTGTGTGTGTGTCTGTGTGTGTGTGTCTGTGTGTGTGTCTGTGTGTCTGTAGTCCGGCAAAACAACCCCCTACCTCCTCGCGGTGCCGGACGGGCAACTCTATCGTGGACAGTGCTGTGGGGGGAGATCCAATTTTGATTGGCTCCTCTCCTCATGGCGTCTGTCACCACCACAGGGGCTAAACGAGGGCTCTGGACGGGTGCGAGGGGCTGGTAACCCCTGCACCTTCAATTAACTACCACGAAACCACGAGTTAAACTGAAATATGTAACTAATAAGCTTGTGCCGGAGGCCCCGGGGGGCCAGGCGTCTATGACGTCTCCTGGCCAAACCCCAATTGGCGGAGCCAGGAGATTGAATACCTACCCTCGGGGCTACTCCAGAAACAACAAAAAGCCACTACGGGTGGCCACGTGGAATGTTCGAACGCTCACTGCGGAGGAGAGGCTGCCACTCCTCTGTCGGGAGCTGGACCGGTACCGCCTGGATCTATGCGGCATTCAGGAGGTCCGGTGGACCGGCTCTGGATCCTGCCACCATGAGGGGTGGACAGTCCTCTACTCGGGGCAGCAGACTGCCAAACAACAGGGTGTGGCTCTTCTTTTGAACAAAAGAATGAAGGGGGTGTGGGAGCGTGGCGGTGAGGTGTGGGAAGCTGTAAGCCCCAGGCTACTTTGGGCTCGCCTTCCCATCAACCGGAGGCGAGGAATGGTGGTCGTGGTTACTTATGCCCCCACCGAAGATGAACATCCGTGGAGGGATGCAGGCAAAGCCGATGAGTCAGATTCCTTCTATGACCTCCTGTCACAGGTGCTGGCTAAAGTGGCCCCTTGGGATAGAGTCATCATGTTGGGTGACTTCAATGCCCGAGTTGGTCATGATACTGGCACCTGGTCTGGAGTGATTGGAGGGCATGGGCCAGATCAGCTCAATAACAACGGTAGGAGGCTGCTAGATTTTTGTGCAGCCCATGGGCTTGTAATTACCAACACGCTGTTCCGGCATCGGCGCATCGACACAACATCATGGATGCATGCCGGGTCCAAGCAAGAACATCTGCTGGACTACATAGTGACGGACCAGCGGATGCGAGCCCATGTCCTTGACACCAGGACCTACCGTGGAGCTGATCTGCCCTCTGACCATCGACTAGTCATCTGTAAGATGTGCCTGCCATTCTTCCACTCCGGTGGTGGGTGTACACCCAGGGCCCCATTCCGACCTAAAGTGGCCTGATCTCAGTTATCTGATGAAAGTTGCAAGCGAGAATTTCATCATCGCTTGCGGCTGGGATTGGCATCGTCCCCGACTCCTCCTGATGTCGAGGGTAAATGGGCGATGTTTAGGACTGTGACTCATGCAGCTGCAATGGCTTCTTTGGGTACACAAGTCCAGACCTCCCCAGAGACCCTGGCTGACAGAGGAGGTGTTCAGGATGGTTGAGAAAAAGCGACAGGCCCACTGCCATCGGCTACAGAATCCCACGTCAGAGAATGAGGAGGCTTACCGCAGCCTTCACTCGGAGGTTCGGAGAGCCGTGAGGCGCTGCAAGGATGGGTGGTGGTCGCGGGTTGCTGAGGAGATGGAGTCTGCCTCAGTGGCCCGTGATAACAAATCTCTATTTAACTCCATCAAAAAAGTAACCTGCAGCGCCACACCTATTACCATCATTAGGGGAAAAAACGGTGATCCAATCTCCGACCCCCAGGAACTGGTTTGCAGATTTGCTGAGCATTTCTGTGAGGTCCTGGGGGAGGGAAAATCCCTCAGCCAGGAAAACATCGTGGCACAAAGTGAGAATGACCCTGCTGAGGCTGCGGTGCCTCAAATATTGGAAGAAGTCACCCCCTGTGAGTGGCTGGCTGAGGTGCCATCTGTTGAGGAAGTACTGAAGGCGATCCGGAGTCTGAGACCAGGAAAGGCAGCGGGCAGAGATGATCTCCCAAGTGAAATGCTGAGGGAGGGTGGCGTTTGTGCACAGACTTCCCTATATGACATCATAACAACAGTCTGGACCACTGGACGGGTTCCGCAGGATTGGGAGGATGCCCTGGTGGTCCCACTTTATAAGAAGGGGGACCGCACAGACTGTAACAACTACAGGGGCATCTCACTCCTCAGTGTGCCGGGAAAGGTCCTGGCAAGGATTATTCAGCATCGCCTTGCCAGGCACGCTGAGGAGAGGCTTGCAGAGCCCCAATGCGGTTTCAGGATAGGGCGGTCCTGCACAGATGCCATATTTTCTGTCCGTCTGCTACAGCAGAGGTGTAGGGAATTCCAACAAGACCTAAATCTTTGCCTTATTGACCTTGTCAAGGCCTGTGATACCATCAGTAAGCCTGGGCTTTGGGTCGTTCTTCGTGCTTTTGGAGTACCTGACCCTCTGCTCACGATCATTAAGGACCTTCATGATGGTGAGCGGGCCCGGGTAAAACTACGTGGCCGGGAGTCAGAGCCATTCCCTGTACACCTTGGGGTGCGACAGGGATGTCCTCTGCCTCCCACATTATTTAACATCTATTTTGACCACGTAGTTCATGAAGCCTTCAATAGCTGTACCGGGGGAATCTCCGTATGGTACAGATATAATGGGAGGCTGATCGACGCCCGGGTGCGGTCAAGGGATGGCTCCTTATTGCTCAACCACGTTATGTATGCTGATGATATGGTAATAGCTGCTCATTCAGAGGAGCAGTTGGAGACGCTGCTGCTGAGACTGGAGCGTGCCACTAAGAGGTGGGGCCTTACCATCAGCCCCACCAAAACTAAGCACCTGCCTGGGTATTTTGTACCATCGGACACTCCACCCCCACAACTCCCGATCGGTGATGGGGCAGTTGTGGAGAGAGTGGAGAGTTTCCCACACCTGGGCAGTGTGCTTATGACTGGCTCCAGTTTTACAGCAGAGGTCTCACTCCGAATCAGTCGAGCGGCAATATATTTCATCAGTTGCGTAACGCTGTGTGGTAGCTACCTGGTCTGTCGCTCCGCACTAAGCTTCAGATCTTCTCGGCCACGGTCATTCCCTCCCTTCTCTACGCTTGCGAAACGTGGACCCCCCTAATGGAACATCTTCGCCGGTTAGAAACATTTAGGCTGGCCTGCCTACGATCCATCCTGGGTTTAACCAGACTGGATTGTGTGAGGCGCTCACAAATCCTTGAAAGATCTGGGCAAGATCCCATCGGTGAGCTCCGGCGGGCAAGGCTGCGATGGCTGGGTCATGTAGCCCGCATGCCCAGCCACCGCATGCCGAAACAGCTTTTGTTCGGCCGGATTGAGGTGGCAAAGCGGGCGCGGCACGGGCTAGAGAAGAGATGGAGTGATGTGGTACAGGAGGACGTGGAGCTGAGTGGACTTGCCGATGACTGGTACCAGCGGTGTCAAGATCGGCCTCTGTGGAGGAGGCTCGTGAAGGACGCTATTGGGCAGTTGGAGGCGGTCGCCCTCCAACGGAGGGCGGAGGAGCGATGCTCACAACAACGAGCGGAGCGCCGGGTGGCTTAAATGGTGCACAGCGTCTCAACAACAGCAGTGGGGTTTGCTTCAATCGATAGGTAACGAACATCCAGACGTGAATCAGCAAGGACTATTTCTAGCCCTAGTTAGACAAAATCTACGTCAACACGCAAGACAAAACTACAATTTGTGTTGTAGAGAATGTACCTCCTCCTATACGTGTAGCTTGTAAGTGGTATGCCTTGTAACTGATGAATGATCCGAGCGTGCTTCCTATTTCAAAGACGATGAGTTGCTCCAGAGGCAGACGCTTCGTGAAACACAAAAGTACCCTTTGACCTGTATCACAAGAACAACGGGTCTCACCTGAGTTCTCTGTACAGGTTACTTCCAAACACACACACACGTACTCCACAACTCCAGCCTCATGAACCATCGTTGGCCGAGACAATGACGTCTCTCCTCTTACCCCACCCCCGCTCCTGCCAGTATAGTCGCATGGATAATGAGTTTATGGGACTGTACCAACCAATCACGTCAGCCGGGGGGTGGGAGGGGGGGGTGTCGGGGCTCTACCGACAGACGTGGTTGCCAGCAGGCGGTGATGTGCAACCTTGCGGTGTGCCACCGCCTGCGTTTTGAATGGTTCAACTAATCACGACTAATCACGACTATAATCACGACTAATCACGACTAATCACGACTCTAATCACGACTCTAATCACGACTAATCACTTTTAGGCGGTGGAGTTGGGGCAGCAAGCAATGAGGCCTCCTGCCCCGTTTTCAGCGCTGTGGAAATATAAGCTTTATATATATTAAAATAATAATAACCATGTTGATTTGAGCTTGGCCTCTGTAGCTGTTAACTTGCCGAGTACAACATTTATTTAAGTGCCTATTTGGGTTCAGCACTGGGCGCCGGCTCAGCAGAGCTGCCGTGCCAGGGGGCATGGCGGGGGGGGGGGGTGGGGGCGGAGCGGTGGGTGGGGCGGTGAGCCGGCCGTGGCAGCAACCGCGCCCCGCGGAGACGGAGCCGCTTGCCGTCACAGAGCCAGGCGGAACTGCTTGCCGTCACAGAGCCAGGCAGAACCGCTTGCCGTCACAGAGCCGGGCGGAACTGCTTGCCGTCACAGAGCCAGGCAGAACCGCTTGCCGTCACAGAGCCAGGCGGAACCGCTCGCGGTGACGTAGCCGCCACGGCGGTGCGACGTAACCGCGGCAACGTAAAACCACGGCGATGGAGCTGCCCGTGGCGACGTCACCACGTCGACGTGAGCCGCGCGCCGACACCGATTGGACCGTGGTGCTAGAGGCCCTCGCGTCGTAATGGAACCACGCTCGGTGAGCGAACCACGCTCGCGGTTACAGAACCACCACCACCGCCGCCCCCTCATATCGAGACTCGCAGGGCTCTAACCAGCACCATGCGCAGCGCACGATTGATTTTGTTTTAGTTTCATTTATTTTTGTTAATCGGGTACAACCGCAACGAACATAAAAAAAAAACATGAAAATATCTTAAAGTGAACGGGAACCGGACCGGCGCACGTGCCGAGCGGAAATTGAACGACGACAAACAGAAACGCGAGGCCGGCGGCCGGACCTCGGGCCGCGTGCTCGACCGCGGGGAGGGCACGGCCGAAGCCGGACTACTAGCGCAGTGGCCTCCGGCGCTCGCGCCAAGCTAAGTGTGCCCCATTCACCGCTCGCACGGTAAACGGGGCATCTCTCGTCTCTCGCGCGTGCGAGCGCCGCCGTCCGATGCGAGCGCCGGCTGGGAGGGGCGGCCCCGGCTCGCGCTCGGGGCGCCGGCTCGAGCGGAGGCCAGAGGGCGACTCGGCGCCGCGGCAGGGAGAGCCGGAGTCGAGGAGGGCGCCCGCGGCGCCGAGATTCTCCGCCAGGCCGAGGCCGACGACGGATGGCGGCGAGAACTCGGGACGGCTGGCGGGGCGATTCGCCGTCGATGTCCACCGAGGGGCCTGGCGATGTTTGGAAAGATAAAATGTCACTGTTCGATAACTTCCACGTGTTCGTTAAAGGAGAGCTGAAAAAACTGTCAGGTTTTCTTGCAGCGGCTGCGTACGCCGCTGCGATTTGTCTGGACGATGTTCATTTGAAATTGCCAGCCCCTTCTCTCGAGACGGGGGGGCGCATGTTTGAGCACACGGGTTGGCGAAAGGGAGGCCCAGGAGCGGTTCGGGCATGAGCCTCCATCGATGTGAAGGTCCCATTGTGGAGTTGAATCTTCATCTTCACATTTCACCTTCACTTCTTCGCTCTTCACCATCACTTCTTCACTCTTCACCATCACTTCTTCACATTTCACCTTCACCTCTTCATATTTCACCTCGATATCTTTAAAAGTGTCCAAGCTGGGATTTTCTTCCGGTTCTTGTTTCATGAGGGATGGGCTCATTGCGGCACTTTGACTTTCACAAGCTGATTTCAGACTCCACTCCTTGTTGATCTTCTGATGCTTATGTGTTGTCTGGTGTCCATGAAGAGTTGATGACTGTGAAAACGCCTTCCCACACACACTGCACTTGAAGGGTTTCTCTCCTGTGTGTGTTCTCTGGGGTGTTACAAGAGAAGATGAATGTGCAAACACCTTCCCACACACGCTGCACTTGAAGGGTTTCTCTCCCGTGTGTGTTCTCTGGTGTGTTACAAGAGCAGATGAAACTGAAAACGCCTTCCCACACACACTGCACTTGAAGGGTTTATCTCCTGTATGAGTTCTCTGGTGTACATGAAGATGTGGTGACTGTGCAAATGCCTTCCCACACACCCCGCACTTGAAGGGTTTTTCTCCCGTGTGTGTTCTCTGGTGTCTTTGAAGATTTGGTGACTGTGAAAACGCCTTCCCACACACACTGCACTTGAAGGTTTTCTCTCCCGTGTGTGTTCTCTGGTGTTTTACAAGAGTAGATGAATGTGCAAACGCCTTCCCACATACACTGCACTTGAAGGGTTTCTCTCCCGTGTGTGTTCTCTGGTGTGTTACAAGAGCAGATGAAACTGAAAACGCCTTCCCACACACACTGCACTTGAAGGGTTTATCTCCTGTGTGAGTTCTCTGGTGTACATGAAGATGTGGTGACTGTGCAAACGCCTTCCCACACACCCCGCACTTGAAGGGTTTTTCTCCCGTGTGTGTTCTCTGGTGTCTTTGAAGATTTGGTGACTGTGAAAACGCCTTCCCACACACACTGCACTTGAAGGGTTTCTCTCCCGTGTGTGTTCTCTGGTGTGTTACAAGAGCAGATGAAACTGAAAAGGCCTTCCCACACACACTGCACTTGAAGGGTTTATCTCCTGTGTGAGTTCTCTGGTGTACATGAAGATGTGGTGACTGTGCAAACGCCTTTCCACACACCCCGCACTTGAAGGGTTTCTCTCCCGTGTGTCTTCTCTGGTGTCTTTGAAGATTTGGTGACTGTGAAAACGCCTTCCCACACACACTGCACTTGAAGGTTTTCTCTCCCGTGTGTGTTCTCTGGTGTGTTACAAGAGTAGATGAACGTGAAAACGCCTTCCCACACACACTGCACTTGAAGGGTTTCTCCCCTGTGTGAGTTCTCTGGTGCAATGTCAAATGTTCAGTACGATCCGTGCTGTATGGACACCGGTCGCATTGATGCCTTTTTGCACCGAGCTGCACCGAGTGCCTTTGCTCCATCAGTAAAATTCTGCAGAGGAAGCGACAGCTGCAGAGAGAAAAAAATAATATCCACACCATCTACATGTCAGTATCGATGCACAGAGGAATGCATATATACAGTCACACGTGACTAACACGTCTATACTTATTCATATATTCATGTTATAGTGAAAAAGTGTCCCAAATTCATCACACGAGCTGTTATGGCACGCAATGAGGGCAAATGTCATAAACGTGCCTGGAAGCGCTCGTATCTTCAAAATGAATGTTAACCCAAAACTCCGAGCACACAATTTCGGCTGTCTGGCTTCAAAATGAATATTTATGAAAGCTAAATTCAGCTGACATAGCAAAGGGTGTTGAAAATAATACTATTTGTGTTATGCAGAAATGCATAAATTAATGTTCAATCGCAACTTAGAGGTGTGAAGCCAGGCACAGATGTCCTTGAATGCTGGGATGAACAGTTCCGACCAGCTGCACGTGTGCTGTGATAACTTCCCGACTACATTCTTAGAAAGAGTAGCAGAGGAAAACAAAAATAAACTACTGTTTTTATATAACCTCTGTGCTCAATTGAGTTAGACTTTACTGCAAATACAAACTTGACCCTGTCACACACTCAGAGGTGGAGCCAGGATTTTCAGGTAGGAGGGGCAACCCCTTCAACAATGAAAAATGATGAGTTAGTAAGTAAGGAGTTGTTAGTAGGGAGTTGTTAGTACATAAGGAGTTGTTAGTAGGGAGTTGTTAGTAAGTAGGGAGTTCGTAAGGAGTTGTTACTAAGGACTTGTCCCTTATATTCTTAGCTCTTTCGGTAAAGTCACGTTGAAGGGAAACAATAATAAAATAATAAATTTATAAAACAATAAAAATTCTCACGTTTTATATATTTTATATATTGAATATAAATTACTGCAGTCACGAAAGCTTTAAATCAAAATTTAGCTTGTGTTGCGCCCGAAACGTGATTTATTTTGTACCTACCACGTGATGACTTTAACCTGAAAGGACCAAAGAGCATCACGCTGAAGAATATTCTCCGTGTCTCTGGTGGACTGGAGTAGGCACGTGGCTCGTGGTCACAGCTGTGGGTGACAAGCGTGGCGGATGCGGCGTGCCCAGCCGACTTGGGGACAGATCTGGCTGAAATGAAGCTTTGTACATGACCCGCAGTGGTGAAGTATGGTCAAACAACCTCCTCCCCATTATCGCCATGGAGTTGGGGAAGCCTTCATCCATTGGTGGAATGAGATGGGCGGAGTTTATTTCTTCTGTATCAACGATATATTGAAATGACAAGAGGGACCTTGAAAGTGTTTCTCAGAGGGGAGAAACACCTTAGGCTTAAGTTTCAACGCGTACCATTGTAAAGTATTGTTCATTGTAAGAGCTGGCTAAGTGTACATGTAGAAGAATAAAAAAAGATTTCCCCCAAAAAAATATTGCTCAAAATGCCCCCCCCCCATATATTGCTATTCAAAATATTTAAACAAAAATAATTGCTATGCTATGTAAATAAAAATAACAATTTTCTAAACCTTGGCCACAATATGTGGACTTGTCTTCATGTAACAATGCATAGATTTCTGTTTATATGATTGTGGTTATGAAGAAAAAACAGAGCAACGTAATAGAATAACACTCTTAGACATTAAATTTCGATTTAAAGCTTTCGTGACTGCAATGATTCATCTTTGGTTCTTTCGGTAAAGTCACGTAGAGTGAGAATAAAATAATAAATTGATAAAATAACACAATATTCTCACGACGTTTCGGCCACAACACAAGCGGCCTTCATCAGGTGAAGGGACGAGACTGTCTGGTAGGACAGCGCTGGAGTGAAAGAGCCACGTTCAGATCACGGCCTTTGAGCTGTGTGAGAGGAACAAAGCGCCTTGACAAAGGAATTAGCATATAATTTAGCATTGAAATGGCTGAATGATTAGCTTGTGACTGGTCACAGAAATAGCTATGTTAAAAGTTAAAGCATACACATCCGCAGAGGCACCCCTTGATAAAGGAATTAGCATAGAATTTAGCATTGAAATAGCTAAGTTAAAGCATACACATCCGCAGAGGCACCCCTTGACAAAGGAATTAGCATAGAATTTAGCATTGAAATAGCTGAGTGATTAGCTTGTAACTGGTCACAGAAATAGCTACGTTAAAGTCAGAGCATACACATTCACCGAGGCACTTAGTACAAATCAAACAGGAGAATTTAGCATTGAAATAACTAGGCGAATTTAGCATTGAAATAACTGAGTGATTAGCTAGTGACTGGTCACAGAAATGACTATGTTGAAGTCAAGGCCTACACATCTGAGCTATTCACAGTACTCTATAGTGAACCAATAAAAAACTAAAATAAATTACCTTAATGTTATCAATAAACTCTATATTCTCCAATCAGCTAAGCTTCCAACAATAAGTCGTTATATATCACAATGCTATATGGCGAAAAAATGGGTGGATTCTTACCCTCAACTTTAGCACCACGGATAGCTACGGGCCCCGTTCAGACGGACGAGTTCATCCATGGTCGGAACAGAGGAGGGGGAGAGAGACAGCTGCGAGGCGCTATTATACTCCATGTTGTAAACCATACCATTAACCGTGGTGTGAGAGGTATTAAGAGTCAATGCTGGCGAAAGAGCTGCGGTCTGAAGGTCATCGTAAAAATAAATTAATTAAGAACAGAAATGGTTTAAAACATCTTTCCAGTTGTTACTAAGCCAGAATCCATCTCGGTTGAAATTGTCTCTGTGCTTGTATATGTGAATGGCCTCATGAACGAATCATGGTAGCCGGTTGGTTTGCAAAGAACCTCCGTCTTGGAGAAGTCAATGTCATGTGAGCCCACTGAATTATAACAGTGATCTGCCACGGCAGAGGAGTTCGTCCTACCGTGTTTCAAGTCTGCTTTATGTTCGCGGATGCGGTCCGAGATATGTCGTTTGGTTTCTCCAATGTAGCTACTACCACAGAGGCACTTTAGTTTGTAAACGCCCGGGTACTGTATGTCTGGAACAGCGTCTTTTACAGATGGAACTAAATCACGGATTTTATGTACCGTGTTGAATCGGACCTGGATCTTGTGTTTATTCAGGATTTTGGAGATATTTTTAGTGACCCCTGCAATGTAGGGTAAGGTGATGGTTTTGAGTGGCTCCACAAGAGGATCCTTCTTCATGACTGGAGTGATGGCTTTGCGGATTGTGTAGTCGGAGTAACCATTAGCCCTGAGAGCCTGGTGTACGTGCTTGAGTTCACTGGTAATGTGTTCCTGGTCGGAAATGCATTGGGCTCTATGGTATAGAGTCTTGATGAGGGAGTTCTTCTGGGATGGATGGTGGTGGGAATCCGGTTTCAAGTAAGCATCTGTATGGATAGCTTTCCTGTAGACAGAGTGGCTCATTGAACCATCATGTCTCCTTTTAATTAAGACATCCAAAAAGGGTAGTTTGCCATCTTTTTCGACCTCCATGGTAAATCTGATGGCTGGGTGTATGGAATTGATGTGGTCGCGGAATTGGTCTAGAGCAGGCTGGCCATGTGGCCAGATGACAAAGGTGTCATCAACGTACCTCTTCCATAAGGTCGGGCGTAGAGTGGCAGTCTGGATGGCGTCAGTTTCAAATTTTTCCATGAATACGTTGGCTACAACCGGAGATAGGGGGGAGCCCATTGGGGTGCCCTCAGTTTGTAGAAAGTTCCATTCCGTGATTTAGTTCCATCTGTAAAAGATGCTGTTCCAGACATACAGTACCCGGGCGTTTACAAACTAAAGTGCCTCTGTGGTAGTAGCTACATTGGAGAAACCAAACGACATATCTCGGACCGCATCCGCGAACATAAAGCAGACTTGAAACACGGTAGGACGAACTCCTCTGCCGTGGCAGATCACTGTTATAATTCAGTGGGCTCACATGACATTGACTTCTCCAAGACGGAGGTTCTTTGCAAACCAACCGGCTACCATGAGAGATTCGTTCATGAGGCCATTCACATATACAAGCACAGAGACAATTTCAACCGAGAAGATGGATTCTGGCTTAGTAACCACTGGAAAGATGTTTTAAACCATTTCTGTTCTTAATTTATTTATTTTTACGATGACCTTCAGACCGCAGCTCTTTCGCCAGCATTGACTCTTAATACCTCTCACACCACGGTTAATGGTATAGTTTACAACATGGAGTATAATAGCGCCTCGCAGCTGTCTTTCTCCCCCTCCTCTGTTCCGACCATGGATGAACTCGTCCGTCTGAACGGGGCCCGTAGCTATCCGTGGTGCTAAAGTTGAGGGTAAGAATCCACCCATTTTTTCGCCATATAGCATTGTGATATATAACGACTTATTGTTGGAAGCTTAGCTGATTGGAGAATATAGAGTTTATTGATAACATTAAGGTAATTTATATTTTAGTTTTTTATTGGTTCACTATATAGTACTGTGAATAGCTCAGATGTGTAGGCCTTGACTTCAACATAGTCATTTCTGTGACCAGTCACTAGCTAATCACTCAGTTATTTCAATGCTAAATTCGCCTAGTTATTTCAATGCTAAATTCTCCTGTTTGATTTGTACTAAGTGCCTCGGTGAATGTGTATGCTCTGACTTTAACGTAGCTATTTCTGTAACCAGTTACAAGCTAATCACTCAGCTATTTCAATGCTAAATTCTATGCTAATTCCTTTGTCAAGGGGTGCCTCTGCGGATGTGTATACTTTAACTTAGCTATTTCAATACTAAATTCTATGCTAATTCCTTTATCAATGGGTGCCTCTGCGGATGTGTATGCTTTAACTTTTAACATAGCAATTTCTGTGACCAGTCACAAGCTAATCACTCAGCCATTTCAATGCTAAATTATATGCTAATTCCTTTGTCAAGGCGCTTTGTTCCTCTCACACAGCTTAAAGGTCATGATCTGAACGTGGCTCTCTCACTCCAGTGCTGTCCTACCAGACAGTCTCGTCCCTTCACCTGATGAAGGCCGCTTGTGTTGTGGCCGAAACGTCGTGAGAATATTATTGTGTTATTTTATTTTATCAATTTATTATTTTATTCTCATTCTACGTGACTTTACCGAAAGAACCAAAGAAGATGACTCTTAGACATTATTGTTAAAAAATAACATGGAAACGATTCCCGTTGCGGCTTCCGACGTTCAGATGGAGTCGATTCCCGTTGCGGCTTCCAACCTTCAGATTGAGTCGATTCCCGTTGCCGCTTCCAACGTTCAGATAGAGTCGATTCCCGTTGCGGCTTCCGACGTTCAGATGGAGTCGATTCCCGTTGCGGCTTCCGACGTTTTAGATGGAGTCGATTCCCGTTGTTGATAACATGGGAATCGATTGTTGGCGAATGGAGCTCGTGGAATCGATTTTCAATGGGGGGGGGGGGGGGATAAAGCGGGAATCGAGATGGTGGTAGTGATTATAGCTGATGGAATCGATTACCATTGGGATAATATTGGTGGAGTTATAGTATTGTTACTGCTCCTCTGTTTAAATATAATTTACGTGCAAACTTTGCCGACTACACACTTATCGAAACAATGCTCTCCATAACTTTTACCCCGGGGTTTAAATATTGTTTTGTGATCATAAAAACCCCGAAAGAGCGGGAAACATTGAACGGCCTGCTCACTGATTGGTCCAAGCGGCACCCGGCCACCTCCCACCATCGCCTTCTCCTTTTGGACGCTGCCTTCAGCAGCGTTGCGCTCCTATTGGCTCAGCAAACGCGGACCACGATTCGCGTTTCGTAATCATAGCTCGACACGATTCAGGACGAGAAGGAAACGAAACAACGGAATCGCGTTTGAGTAAAAAAACATTTTATTTAAATATGGTACGTCAACAATAAAACTTTTATTTTTTTACATTTATTTACAACGCGCGAATGCCAACGCGAGTTTTATTGTTGATGTTGAGTTTTGTAATTTCGTACTTTAAAAAAAAGTTTTCCTCAAAGTCGCTCCGCCTCAGAGCCAATCAGATTTGGCGTCTCCCTTCCCACGTGACGCGAAGTTTTTTTTGTTTTCCCGCCAATTTGTTTTGGCTCCTCCCCTTCACCCACCGCCATTTTTTAATTCGAGAGGGGGGTGCAGACGCCGGAAAATTGATTTTTGTTGATCAATTAACGACGACGACGACCCGCTAGGAGTGTGAGGTCACTACTTTTGAGAGAAAACGTGAGGTAAAGAATGTCCTCTAACATCCAGTCCGTGATTTGCAGATGATTTGCAGGTGCAGTGTTGAGTCTATTGTGCAGTGTTGAGTCTATGGTGTAGTGTTGAGTCTATGGTGCAGTGCTGAGTCTATGTGTAGTGTTGAGTCTATGGTGCAGTGCTGAGTCTATGGGCAGTGTTGAGTCTATGGTGCAGTGTTGAATCTATGGGGCAGTGTTGAGTCTATGGGGCAGTGTTGAATCTATGTTGCAGTGTTGAATCTATGGTGCAGTGTTGAATCTATGGTGCAGTGCTGAGTCTATGGTGCAGTGTTGAGTCTGGTGCAGTGTTGAGTCTATGGGTAGTGTTGAGTCTATGGTGCAGTGTTGAGTCTATGGTGCAGTGTTGAGTCTATGGTGCAGTGTTGAGTCTATGGTGCAGTGTTGAGTCTATGGGCAGTGTTCAGTCTATGGGCAGTGCTGAGTCTATGGTGCAGTGTTGAGTCTATGGGTAGTGTTGGTTTTTCTCACACCAGATAACCCTCGAAACTCCGTTTGGTACAGGACCTTCCAGACTGTGCGTGTCCCCGTTTATTGCTGTGCAGACGTTTGTCAGAAGTGACAGACTGAACTGTTTAATTTTTAACACGTAGGCTTTGGCGATAAATATCATCCATAATAGAGGTTGGTGGCGGGTTTAACATTAATATATTTACGCGATCTAACCCCCAAAAAACCTCTGTTATGGATTAATTGTTTTAACCAAATATTTCAAGTCACTAAAAGGTGTCCGCTTTTAATGATGCTTGCCGCCCAACATTTTTTTCCCGTATTCAGGAGCTGTCAAGGGTGACAACAGGAGTCGTGCCATTTCCCATCGCCGGTTTTTAAACTACCCATCGAGCTACGAGCTACGAGCCCCGGGATCTCTTTTACGTCGGAAAGGAGAAGGCACGACGTTTCTCGAGTGATCTTTAACAAGAGAGCCCGGGCGGACTTGTCCATTGCAAAAGCATTCGCACGACGACTTCTTTTCCCCCAAATTGCCCCGTATTTTCTCGCCCGGTCGATGTCGCACATCGTAGACAATCGGGCCTTTCGCAGAGCGTTGGCGGGGAGACGCTCCGCTCCTCCGACGTCCCACTTCGACTGGATCCCGCGACCGTTGGCCTCGGAGATGCACGCCGAAGCGGCCAGGCTGCTGTCGTTCTCCGAGGGGTGGCCGGAGTCGTCCCCCGTATGGCCCGCGGGCTTGGCGCGGGCCGGACTCTACCGCATGGGACCCAGCGACCTGGTGGCCTGTTTCCACTGCGGCGGGACGATGCATCACTGGGAGGCGGGAGACGACCCCGCTCGGGAGCACGCCAGGCACTTCCCTGCCTGCGCTTTCACGGTGGGTGACGCCAGCGAGGGCGCCGGTAACGTCCTGACGCTCGTTTGGGGCAAGGCTGGGTCCTTCCTAAAACTAATGCAGGGTGCTTCTGAAAATTTGCAACAATGCCACAAAGGAATGTGCCTCCGGGCTCTGGGTACCATCTGGAGAGGATTCCAGGCATGTTTCGAAAACGATGGCGAACAAGTGGAGACTCTCTGACTTTGTGACTCTATTGGCATACATTTGTGGTCATATTTTTGTTCAATTAAAAACAATTGTCCCAAATAAGTGTGAACATTTTTTTTAAGCACCCTGTGCTAAACAATTATTCTTAACCTGGTGAGGGCCCAACTGAGCTGCGATGACATAGCTATTTGTTTCAGATGCCGACCCTCTCCATCACACAAAGCAGCGACATAGCTCAACGAAGTGGGCTCACCATCGTCGCGTGGACATTTATATTTGCCGAATACCTTTACACGTGACCTGTATTCTAAATGTGTAGGGGAGAAACCGGAGGTCCCGGAGAAAAATCCACGCGACCATGGGGGGAGAGAGAGAGAGAGAGACACGCAAACTCCAAATAGGCAGCAGCAGGTGTCAGGGTTGGGATCGAGCCCATGACCTCCTGCATACCAGGTGAGGTCGTTAACATCTCCTAGCTACCACTGCGCCCTTGTGGATGAGTCTCAATTCTTCAATGCTTTGTGCCTATAACCATGTTCCTGTGATAAGACTTTCCTGCTCCCGCGCAGAAGAGTCGGCTCATTTGACAGCAGAGCCACGACAACAAAATCAATTAAACTCTGCCCACTGTTGTAAAGACATTGCAACTGCTGTGCTGTAAAGGCGATCACGTGGATTTCGGATTAACCGGGGCAACATATTTGTTCGGTTTAAGCACCGCGTGACTTGTAATAAAAATTTCCAAGAATTACCAATGTTGTATAAACTGTTTTTAGATTATTTGAATATCCACAAGTTTTTAATCTCCGTCAAAATTTCAGGTGTGCGGTTCATCTGCAAATTGAACAAACCAATAATCCAGAGTCTACTGTAATTCAAATCAAGATTCTACTGTGATGTTATTTTCTCTATAATTTCCCCCACCCCCATACTATTTGGTGGGGTATTCATAACTGGATCACCCTGTGCTTATACCGTTGATTCCAGATGACCTCGTTCAAAAATAAAAGCCTCTTATGGATGATATTGGACGTGAAAGCCTACGTGTTAAAAAAAATATGACTTGATGTTAACACACTTCTTTGGTTTTTTCGGAAAAGTCACGTAGGTAAAATAAAATAAATGAAAACTAAATTAAATCACGACGTTTCGGAGACAACACAAGCTTTCGTCTTGAGGTGGAACAGACAGCAAAATTAGCTGTATCAAGTGAACAGCTCTAGGACACACGAGATTATTTAGAGGTTAACGAGGGGGAGGAGCCAGGAAGGGGGCTAAGTTAAGCCGCCTTTTGTTATGCTGCAGGGGGTTCAGGGGGAGGGTGATGGCGTGCTGCACGAGAGCGAGTACAATCCTGGTAGAAACGGAAATGGCTGAATAATTATAAGCCAGCTAAAGTTTGACTTGGAATATATAATCTCGTGTGTCCCAGAGCTGTTCACTTGATACAGCTAATTTTGCTGCGTCTGTTCCACCTGAAGACGGAAGCTTGTGTTGCCTCCGAACGTCGTGATTTAATTTAGTGGTTTTCATTTATTTTATTTTATCTACGTGACTTTACCGAAAAAACCAAAGAGTATAAAAACTTGCAGTCACAAAAGCTTCAAATCTAGAATTAATGTTAACAATCGATGAAACAAATCAAACTTTACTTACACACCGCGATTCGTGTGTGAAAGTGCTTTACAAGACAAATGAACAGCGACCGACATAATTCAAACAAGAGTAAGGTTATCTACATCATGAGACCTGCTTTGCCAGAAACAAAATATAAGAATAGGTTTTTTCCCCTCTGGTGTGGGCCAATCAGTTTCAAGGACAATGCATATATTATCAGTGTATTTTTTTTTCATTCTGAGTATTGTGGTTAATGCAGACATGATTCCTCGTTAATACGTAAACAAAAGTTACGTGACGAACTAAAAGCCCTAATCAAAAGGCCAGTCTAAAAAGGTTTTGTTTTGAAGATGTCGTTTAAAAAAAATGATTATAATGCCCTCACGGCTTCCTGGGGAGCCGTTCCAAAGGGCGGGGAAATTCGATGAGCTCATTGCGTCGTCGTCGCCATTGATGCTGTCGTTGTAGTCGTCATCGTCACCATTGTCGTCGTTGCGTTTGTCCCTGGGTGGTGCCTTTTTTCCCGCAGGCCCCGTTGCCGCCAGCTCCGCGCTGAGTCCAGAGATGCGTTCGTTCGGGGCGCGACTCAGATCCTTCGCTAGATGGCCGCATACCGCCAATGTGTCCCCGCATGAGCTGGCGTACGCAGGCTTCTACTATTCCGGTACGGTTTGTGCTGCTGCTGTTACGTAGAAGTGGGTGGAGGCCTTCCCCGGCGCTGTAGTCTGCCCTCGTGTAGTGGGGAGAGGGGTGGCACTTGGGGGGCAAGCGCCATGGTGGCTAGGAGATGTTGACTACCTCGCCTGGAAGACAGGAGGTAGTGGGTTCCATTCTGACCCTGACGCCTGATGTATATTTGGAATTTCCGTGCCTCTGTCCCCA
The DNA here is from genome assembly GCF_048934315.1 of Petromyzon marinus. Classification (NCBI taxonomy): domain Eukaryota; kingdom Metazoa; phylum Chordata; class Hyperoartia; order Petromyzontiformes; family Petromyzontidae; genus Petromyzon; species Petromyzon marinus. The sequence goes on along the minus strand of NW_027422939.1, from coordinate 2,134,291 downwards.
TGGTCACGTGGATTTTGTCTGCCGGTCCTCCGGTTTTTTCCTTACACATTTAGAAACACGCGTTTAGAGTATTTGGCTGAATTTAAATTACCACGCGATAAGCCACTTCGTTGAGCTATCGTTTGTGATAGCCAGGTGGTCACTTCTGAAGAAGAGCTAAAAAGCAACTCAATGGTCCTAACACCTGGCATCATAAAATCGTTTAAATGTTGGTTAATAGTTTTGGTCAAACACCTGAGGGAGGTCAGAATCAGAATATTTATCTATACTGGAGGAATCTATTGAGCTGCAAAGCTCTTTTTCGCATGATGCCCAGTCGGGGCACGGGGGTAAGAACGTAACGGCAACGAACAGTTTACAACTAACACGATAGGAGTGCAAAGTCCAAAGAAAGGCAAACGAATCGCCTAAACTCAGACAAATACAACAAACTAAACCATCCCCCACCCTACCAGGCAAAGCCCTATAGCGGGCAGGGGTCGTTCGCCCGGTGCGCACAAACACATCGACTTATACACATGGACGCACACACGCACACATCGATTTACATACATCGACCCACGCACATACACATCGTCTTGCGCGCACACGGTCCGTACCGGGTGCGGTGGTCATCCGCCGTCTCCCGGCACGAAGGGGCTCGTTTGGTCATACAGGCGTGGTGTGCGTGGCATGATGTGCGTTAGTTTAATGCGTTGGGAGGCTTTCATGACCAATATCATCGATAGCACAGGTGTTTTTGTTGTTTGGGTTAGTTCGCGTAAATATAAATGTGGTGTCGTTAAACCCGCCGCCACCCGATACGGCCAATTATAAGGTTTGTCACGTTAACAGAACGTGCTAATTTTATCTAAGTTAAAAAACCTGTATTGTAGATAATGTGTGTTGATTACCCTATGAATAACTCAATCGGTAATGGATACCCATTGTAATTTATATGCACGCATTAACCCTCCACCATGCCCCCCTTATGACCTTCGCACGTGATTGGCTCGCAAGTGACTCCATCACATTTATCCCCTCTATTTAAGACCGAGGCGGGAGGATTTCTCCACAACTCTGGCCGTTGCCTTATGATGCTGATATAATTACCGATAATACGTCACGGTACTCAAATTTGTAAACGTCGTTGCGGATTTACTCTCCAACACACCGGGTGTGCTGAACCAGTAACTAATTGGCACGTTTTGTTTACGTGACAACAGAGAGTTGTTGGTGGAATCCTCCTCCTGTTTCGGTCTTAAATAGAGGTGGGGATAGATGTGATGTCATCACGTGTGAGCCAATCAGGTGCGATGACGAGAGGGACGGGGGGTCAATGCTACCCTGGCAGACTTTTTATTAATTGTAGTTTTTTTTATGTAAATTGGTACATTGTCCTTTAAATTTTTGCCATTTGTAAAAAAATATTAATTTCCTAATTTTCATAAAAGTATCAAATCATTATTTGTTTATTGCAGCCTTGCATCATTAAAATCAAATTTCATGTCATAACATTGTCCATAAGTGACACAAACATCCTTTGACACATTTGAGGGATCTGTCTGAGAGCAATTTGACACTTTGCAGATGAGCAAGTGGTTCACATGGACTCTGTTCATATACACAGGATTCTTCTTTCATATCGCGTTAGAATAAAGCAACAGGACTACAAATGTATGTTTAGCATTGTAAGCCATGACATTCCATCCGAGGTGGTAGCTGTGTGGAGTCTGCTTGTTCCACCAGAATACAATTGTTGTATTGGGGCAGTCATCAGTGATATTGTTTGCACCTCACTACATTCACAGTTTGTTAAGTCCTTGATCTTCTATTCATGGGCAGAAATGGGCAGCTCGATGGGTTGCATTTAGACTAAAATGGGTAAGATATTTTTTTCATAATTAGATTTTGTAGTCATTGGTAACAGAACTGAAATAACAAACTTGCGAGCCTTGGCAACTTACTTTAATCTCATCTGGCCAGTCAGAGTCAAACCCAAGATGTCAAGTAGTAGCCGATCCGGTGCTTGGGCAAAGGCAAAGCAATGTCCCAATGAGACAACCTGCCGCCACCACCACCACTTTTTCTGTTAATCACCGACTGACTTTATCATCGCACGGTGAAAGGTCAGTGTTGTAAAAAATATTCAAGCATTTTTTTCGCATTTCACATCATTAATGGTTCTCCATCGTTATATATCAATAGTGGACACCTTGTTCACATTTTGAATGTAAATGACTATAATCTTAATTTTCATCTTATTGAGATGGAGATTTTAGTTTTTATCTAAGTGTTATAACAAGAAAATGCCACATCTACTTCGAGAAAGAGACTGATTTTCTGCTAAAGGCAACCTCCTTTCTACGCAAACACGATTTACAATTAAGTGTAATGGTTTGTATGGACTGTGTCATATAAAACAGAGGCCACAAACAATAAACCAGTCATCATTAAGAGACACGGTGAAGCCGATACATTATTAACGAAAAAATAATGTACACCCCTTTGTCACTCGACTGTTGGATGACAGTCTTCCCACATTGTTTTACGATTTTTTAAAATTTGATTCTCATTCGGCCCGATGGTGTCAAGTGTAGTCTCCATCCCTGATTCACTCTCTCTCTGTGTGGCCTCTCTGTTTACGTATTATAAAGAATGGACATTGCCCAAAAACATCACCAATTATATACTTTTTATTTCAAAAGCAATGTTAATGACAAATATGTTGAGGCTTGATTACGTTTTTTTTAACTTTTAGATAAGAATCACGATCACTGGCACACCGCTGCAGAATGCATCTGTGAATCAGCTGTTTTCAAGGCATTTAATATGTCCTGGCCATACAAACATCAGGTCGCATTATAGGACACGCCATAATTCACGGGCTGTCATAACACTGGGATTCCCCCAGGATATAGCACAGGTTAGCAGTCCCAGCACACATGAACGCAGGCCCTGTCTCAATCCTCATTAATTCTCATTACCGTGCCTTCGCATGGCTGGGCAAAAGGCATTTCTGCTAAACCCAAAACATTCAAGCAATGGAGGAGTTGTATGGCGGGATCCACGGAGTAGGAGCCAGCCGCATCAATGTTCTGCACCCACTGGAATAAAAAAAACTCGGTAAAACCAGGCCTAAATTAAGCACCGAGTAAGGGCAGCCTCCTCAGGTTAACATAGCTCTGTGGTCAGGTTGAACAGTCAGTTTGCTCACCACCGGAACAGTTTTGCGTGGAGTTGACCGATCAATTTCACAAACCACCCAGTAATTTCTTTAGGAAATTTGCAACTGACATTAAAGTCTTTGTAACATAAATTTACAAGGGCGGGCCATTGTGCACGCCAGTGTCATTTGCCGAATTCGATGTTTTGCTTGTAAAATAGGCAAAAAAAGCGACAATTAAGGTTGTCCCTTCATTTGTCAAATCGTCGGATGTAGCCAGCAAAGTAGATAGATCATATTTCCCAAAGGGCAGGAGGCTGTTTAAAAGACCTCGGAGTTGACACCGCTGTGTAGGTTTTCGCTGTATCGTTGAGTTTGTGCTGAAAATGTTTCACGTTCATTTCCTGAAGAAGACCTCAGCACCTGGGGGCGAAACGTCGCGCGCGTTGCTGAAAAACACGCAGTGCGACTCAACTCACTCAACAGAAGAAAAAGCTTGGCCAGCCGCCAACAAAGTGTCAGCAGCTCCACAGAAAGAGCGCGCGCCGGTGCAGCTCATCCAGCAGTGGAGAGAACGGCTGTCAGCGAACCAGCATGGGCGCGTTCGCGCATCTTCAAGGAGAGAGAGCGCACGCCATCAGCACCAGCGCTGAGAGGGCAGCGGGCCCGCACTCGACACCCATCATCGTGCGACGACGGCAAGCGTCGTGCTGACTAATCCAGCCAGCGGTGGACAGAAACTGTGACAAAGCCGTTCGTATGCCCCCCCCTCCCCCACACTCTCCCCCTCACTCCCCCACCACGCCGCAACACACAGGAAACACATTTTGGACACAAGAGATGCTAACCTCGGCGTCTACTTTACGCAAAGATTTGAACCAGTCATAAAGAAGACACATGATACGCATATCGGGATAATCAAGAAGGATTGCCACTCCAAGGTGGTGCATTAAAAATCAATTCATAACGAAAAATACTGCTGTCATTGAGTTGCATAATAACTAATCGTCCTACTGTTAACAATGTGATAAGAATTGACTTGAAGGTCAATTAATGGATGTGGTACTGTGTGGGCAATGTTTAAACACGAATTTACATATTATAAGGTTAAGGTTTTGATAGAATAGTTGCATGTTTTAATCTCTCAACAACCGATTGATTGCGTTACGCGTCGGGAATTAACCACAGGTGCCGTTATCGAAGTGAAACAACGCAATTGTGATGTGTACCATGTTAATGCTGTGTTGAAATCCCGATATTTGAGAGTTCTCATCTTATTCAAAAATTAAAGTTTAGCTAGAAAATATAATTGATTAAAGCATAAAGGTTGTGTGTGATTCTTCCTGAAATTCTGCGTAAAATTGTTCTGCGAATGAGATTATGAACCTTGAGGGGACCTATCACCACACATAATCCATAACACATAATTCATAATGTTCAATCGAGAGTAATCGTATCCTTATCGATAATACGGAATTAAATAGCAGAGTCGAACCGACTCTCTCTCATTCATGCTCATAACACCTACGAAACTGCATACGATTAATTGCGTTATTCCAATTCATAACACAATCCTCGTCACGGAGGCTGGACCTAATTATCATAACGACCTGCATTATATTTTGATTTAAAGCTTTCGTGACTGCAGTAATTCATATTCTTAGTTTTTTCGGTAAAGTCACGTTGAAGAGAAACAACAAAATAACAAAATATATATAAAACAATAAAAAATTCTCACGACGTTTCGACCATAACTCAAACGGTCATCATCACACCTGATGATGACCGTTTGAGTTATGGTCGAAACGTCGTGAGAATTTTTTATTGTTTTATATATATTTTGTTATTTTGTTGTTTCTCTTCAACGTGACTTTACCGAAAAAACTAAGAATATGACCTGCATTATCATAACCACACCCACTCGCATAAAGTAATACGATTATCTCTCGAATCAGCATAATTTATGCACATAATTACACGAATTAACATAACTTCGGGTAAATTATGCAAATTCAAATTTCATTTAATTTTCATTATCTTCATCAATTTTCATAACACCCACATATACAACACTGAACAGGCCCGCTCACCATCATGAAGGTCCTTAATGATCGTGAGCAGAGGGCCAGGGACTTCGAAAGCACAAAGAACAACCAAGACCCCAGGCCTACTGATGGTATCATAGGCCTTGACCAGGTCAATAAAGCAGAGATGTAGGTCTTCTTGGAATTCCCTACACCTCTGCTGTAGCAGACGGATAGAAAATATGGCATCTGTGCAGGACCGCCCTTTCCTGAAACTGCATTGGGGCTCCGCAAACCTCTCCTCAGCATGCCTGGCAAGGCGATGTTGAATAATCCTTGCCAGGACCTTTCCCGGCACACTGAGGAGGTTTTAAACCTGGGTGAGTGATGGTGTTATCATTGTGGGCCTATCCGATGCGAAGACCAGAGGGGGGTTGATGTAGGCATTAACGCTTCAATGAATTTTGGTTAATCTCAGAAAATGCACCACCTATTATTGGTGGGTTTAACGACCCATTTATATTTACGCGATCGAACCCAAAAAAGCCTGATGGGTATCGGTCGCGAAAGCCTACGTGTTCAACATTATATGACTATCATTAGACCTCCTTTGCCAGTACCAAAATGTAATAATAGGGTTTTCCCCTTTTTTTCTGGCAACAAAACTGAAACCTTTTTGCAAGGATTCATGTCTGCATTAACCACAATACCTGCAGTCAAAATGCAAACAAAAAACATACTATGATAATATATGCATTGTCCTTGAAACTGATTGGTCCACACCAAGGGACGGCTATCTTTTGAGCCTCGACCCAACTGGTGCTCGACCACATGACGCCAGAAGGCGTACAGCTCAAAGACAATGCACTATCAAAGTAATGAGGGCTTGGGTGAGCATCTACATCATTAGACCTCTTTGCCAGTACCAAAATGTAATAGGGTTTTTCCCCTTTTTTTCTGGCAACAAAACTGAAACCTTTTTGCAAGGATTCATGTCTGCATTAACCACAATACCTGCAGTCAAAATGCAAACAAAAAACATACTATGATAATATATGCATTGTCCTTGAAACTGATTGGTCCACACCAAGGGACGGCTTTCTTTCGAGCCTCGACCCAATTGGTGCTCGACCATATGACGCAAGAAGGCGTACAGCTCAAAGACAATGCACTCATTATTTTGATAGTGCATTGTCTTTGAGCTGTACGCCTTCTGGTGTTATGTGGTCGAGCACCAATTGGGTCGAGGCTCAAAAGAAAGCCGTCCCTTGGTGTGGACCAATCAGTTTCAAGGACAATGCATATATTATCATAGTATGTTTTTGTTTGCATTTTGACTGCAGGTATTGTGGTTAATGCAGACATGATCCTTGCAAAAAGGTTTCAGTTTTGTTGCCAGAAAAAAAGGGGAAAAACACTATTACATTTTGGTACTGGCAAAGAGGTCTAATGATGTAGATGCTCACCCCAAGCCCTCATTACTTTGATAGTGCATTGTCTTTGAGCTGTACGCCTTCTGGCGTCATGTGGTCGAGCACCAGTTGGGTCGAGGCTCAAAAGATAGCCGTCCCTTGGTGTGGACCAATCAGTTTCAAGGACAATGCATATATTATCATAGTATGTTTTTTGTTTGCATTTTGACTGCAGGTATTGTGGTTAATGCAGACATGAATCCTTGCAAAAAGGTTTCAGTTTTGTTGCCAGAAAAAAAGGGGAAAAACCCTATTATTACATTATATGACTGCTCAGCCTGAGCCATGTTAACGATCTGATATTTGCATTGCCCTTGGACTGCTCGCCCTTGTAAAGGTGTTGTTTTCTGGTCTCCTAACACCGGTGTTGTTTCTGGTCTCCTAACACCGGTGCAGAGACAGGGCAATGAAGGATTGCCGTGTCTGGGTGTCGGATAATCAGCTGTCTAAGGACAACGCCGCACATTGTTTTCAAAGCATCTTTGTTTCCACGTTTTTTGCCACAAGCGTGACGCGCGTGGTTATAACGTGGACGCTCCATGATGCCCTGCACGAGGTGTGTGTCTGTTGGGTGTGTGAATATCTCAACACCTCCAGTATTACTGCTGGAGAGGGTAATAAAGGCTTTTTATTCATAACAGGCGTCGTTTTTAAAGCGCGGGAAACCAAAGCTTGCTCACTTACAAGCTTGACCAGTAAGAAATTATTATCCTGACTCAATGTTAATGTGAACAAAACAACTCAATAGGAACATGTGTGTGTGTGTGGGGGGGTATAAGATATACAGGGTGTCCGACATGAATATACAAAGAAGTTGAATAGTTTAGTTTAACACGTAGGCTTTCGTGACCAATATCATCCACAATACAGGTTTTTTAAGGGTTAGATCACGTATAAATCTAACCCAAAAAACCCTTATTATAGTTGAATAGTTTAATTGTTATTCGTGATGCTGACATACATTTTATCTCTATAAATACATTAGACTTACGAGTTTTAGTTTGTGAATATATCAATTGGCACTTGTTTCAGGTTAAAATCCCCAGTTTCTGATATAGCGGAAAGTCCGCCCGTTCGCCCGACTTAATGCCATTCGATGTTTTAGCTCTGGCGGTGTTAAAGGTAAAGTCTTACGCGAACAAACTAAGGGGACCTTGAAGAGCAGTGTCGATGCAGTGTCATCATCACCCACACCTACAGCTGTGTTGGGAAACGTTTCCTTAAAATTAGATTGATTGCAGTGAATGTCGGGACAGCGTGTTTATTAATCATAAAGTATTTTGGGTTAGATCGCATTAAGTATAAATGTGTTGTAACCCTCCACCACCCGAAAACAGCCAGTAAGGTTTGTCACGTAAACAACGTGCCAATTAGTTACCAGTATATTTCATATACTAATAGTGTATAGCAGTGTGTGGTGTAGTGTATAGTGTAGTCTATAGTGTCGTGTATAGTGTAGTGTATAGTCGTGTAGTGTATAGGAGTGTAGCGTATAGTGTAGTGTATAGTAGTGTAGTGTATAGTAGTGTAGTGTATAGTGTAGAATACACTGCACTTTCGCGGTGTATTTCGAAACGTCTCATTTCCTTAAGACTCCTCGAGGTACTTCCCATCGTAGTCTCCGTGCACACGGAGAGTTTTTTCTTGATATAATTCCCGACGCCCCCCGAGCCCACGGCCGCTCACGGCCGCGTGAGTGCGTCCCAGCGTGCGCCACAAAACGGTGTTCGGAAAAAAGACCCCCTCCCTAGACTCCTCATATGGCTGGCCCCTCCCTGTGAGTCACCGAATGCCGCAGAAGGTGGCGACGAAAAGCAAAACTCTTGCCGCACACGGCGCACACGTACGGCCTCTCGCTCATGTGCGCCCTTGCGTGCGGGTGCAAGCTGTGCGCCTGCGTGAACCCCTGCCCGCACTCATCACACACGTACGGCTTCTCGCCCGTGTGCGTCCTGGCATGCTTCTTCATGTTGGAGCACCTGGGAAAACTCTTCCCGCACTCCATGCACACGTACGGCCTCTCGCCCGTGTGCGTCCTCACTTGCAAGTTCAAGTTGCAGGCCTGCGCGAAGCCCTTGCCGCACTCAAGGCACACGTACGACGTCTCGCCCATGAAGCACTTGCCGCACTGCCCGCACGCGTGCCGCTTGTCGCCGGGGGCGCTCGCAGTCTTCTTGTCTCCTGCAAAGGTATGGACGGGCGGGGTGAGCGGTGTGGTGGGAGCGTTGTCTGGGTGCATTGTGCCCGTACGTGGCTTCCCGTCAGCGTTGGGCTTAAGGTTTGGGCTTAAGGTTCGGGTTAGATCACGTTGTTAAACCCGCCACCACCCAACACAGTAGTAAGTGCACCCCAATGTGTGCACTTACTACTATAGTCCTTAGATACAACTACTGTAGAGCGGGTGGGGGGATGGTGGGGGAGGGGTAGCAGCCCAGCCCCAGCCTGCAAAGGTGCCACCTTGGCCGGCTGGGCAATCTAGGCGAGGCCGGCGGCTCTCCACGGGACTAGGCCTCACCACGGCACTTTGTATAGTTAGTAGATACTGCTAGAGTCGATATATACTTTTATAGAGTCGGTATATACGATTATTGAGTCGGTAGATACTACTATAGAGTCGGTAGATACTAATATAGAGTTGGTATATACTGCTATAGAGTCGGTAGATACTACTATAGAGTTAGATACTACTATGGTCAGTATATACTACTGTAGTGATAGCAGATACTGCTATAGAGTCGATGGATTATATTACAGAGTCAGAAGATACTACTACAGTCAGTAGATACTACTATAGTCAGTTTCTACTGCTATCAAGTCGGTAGATACTCCTATAGAGTTAGTAGATACTACTATAGTCAGTATATACTACTGTACAGTTATTAGATACTACTATAGAGTCAGTAGACATACTACAGTCAGTAGATACCACTACAGTCAAAATATACTGCTGCAGAGTCAGTAGATACGTCTATAGAGTTTGCATATACTGCTATAGAGTCAGCAGATACTACTGTAGAGTCAGCAGATAATACTATAGTTAGTAGTTACCATAATCAGTAGATACTATGCTATTATTTAATTTATTTTTCTTTCTATGTGAATTTACCGAAAGAACCAAAGAGTAATTCCTGCAGTCATGAAAGCTCCAAATCAAGTTTCTACTCCTATAGAGTTGCTATATACGACTCTAGAGTCAGTAAATACTATTACGGGCAGTTGATACTACTACAGTCAGTAGATACTACTACAGTCAATAGATACTACAATACAGTCAGTAGATGCTACTATACTCAGTAGATACTACTGCACAGTCAATAGATACTACTAAAGAGTTTCGAGATACAACTATAGAGTCAATAGATGCTACTATAGAATCAATAGATACTACTCACTTTATTGTATATAGGGTGTGTAGGTATATTTGCCTATGGTGGGTAAAAACATTATTTTAGGGGGGGTCGACAATTTTCGGAAACCTTTTAGATCAACTATTTACCCCCACTTTGTTACTTTTTGATTCAGGACTTCTGCAAGCCTCTAATAATTTTGTTGACGGACAAATGGACAGACAAATGGAACACCGGGCTTCCACAACAGCTTAGTATTTGTGTATGTTATGTTTTTAAGAGAAGACAAGTTTCGAAATATATTTTCCCCCCAGGCAATGCCGGGTACTTCCCATTAGTACACTATACACTGGTGCTTCCTGATTTGCTATGTCGGGTGGTGGCAGGTTTAACGACACATTTATATTTACGCAATCCAATTAACAAAAATATATAAATTATGGATGTCGGTTGCGAAAGCCGGCAAGGTGTTAAACTAAAGGTTTGATTACAGTAAACCTACGCTACGCACCAACGCTGGATTCGTTTAGTTTAGCAAATTTGCAAGTTACTAGATGCGTGCCAATTCCCCCAATGGCAAGTCCACTCAGCTCCACGTCCTCCTGTACCACATCACTCCATCTCTTCTCTAGCTTATGCCGTGCCCATTTAGCCCCCGAACAAGCTGTGGTGGCTGGACAGGTGGCCTACATGGCCCAGCCATCACCACCACCACCTCCATCGTCTTCAAATCGTCATCATCATCATCATCATCAAAGGTAATTAAAGAACACAGTTATTTTTAATGGATTATTTATTTATCGCAGTAATTGTTATTGAACAAACTTGATTTGGCGCTTTTGTGACTGCAGGAATTACTCTTTGGTTCTTTCGGTAAAGTCACCAAAAGAACCAAGAAGATGAATCCCTGCAGTCACGCAAAGCTTTAAATCAAAATGTACTCTTTGGTTCTTTTGGTAAAGTCACGTATAAAGAGGAATTAATTAATTAAATAATAGCATGCGACGTTTCGATTGCAACACAAGCAATAATCATCAGGTACAAATGAAAGAGAAAACAAACCTAGTAAACTTAGAAATATAATGCAATACAACACACACAGTCGGCCAACATAACAGTCAACACCCTACCTGGTTGATCACGTTCTTCCAAAGATTGCCAAATTTAAGAGAAAGATAAAACACAGAACCAGAGACACATAGACAGACACATAAGCAGAGAGAGATGACACAGAGACAGAGAGAGAGACACACAGGCACAGAGAGGTGTGTGTGTCGGGATCGAACCCACGACCTCCTGTATACCAGGCGATGTAGTCAACATCTCCTAGCCACCGTGATGCTGATGAGAGAGATACAAGCAAACTCCAAATATACAGCAGGCAGTGTCAGGGTCGGGATCGAACCCACGACCTCCTGTATACCAGGCGAGGTAGTCAACGTCTGCTATCCACCGTGGTGCCACCGTGCTCACCAGCATCAATGTCTTGCAGTCTCTCCATGAAATCTAGCCACGTCCCAAGCCCTGCATTCTCATCTATTTCTTGCTTGACGAACGCCAATTGAATGTCAGAAGCCATCTGGCAGGGGGAAAGCAAAGAAAAACAACGACAATGAACGTAGACAACCAAACAGATCCATAATAGAGGTTTGTTTGTTTGGGTTAGATGGCGTAAATATATAAATGTTGAGCTGTCGATAAACCCGCCACCACCCGACACAGCCATTTACTAAGGTTTAGTGCCACGTGAACAGAACGTGCTAATTCATTACGAAGTACAGCACTAGTGTGGAGTGTATGGTGTAGTGTATAGTTTATAGTGTAGTGTATAGTGTAGTGCATAGCAGTGTATAGTGTGGCATATAGTGTAATGTCGTGCATGGGGGAGTGGTAGTGTTGCGGTTAGCACGCTGCGCTATGCACCCGGCGACCCCGGTACGATTCCCGCTCATAGCCAACACCAGTGACGATGATCTGAACCAGTCCTGGGCCTCCCCTAGGTCGATTCGGCCTCAAATGAGTACCTGGTGCGGTGTGTAGTAGTGGCACTCTGAGTGACCCCGGCTGGACACGTGACCAGATCCAGGTGGGGGCCAGGGGCCCTGGGGGACCCTGGGGGTTACGTGGTCAGGGAGTGGAGCCTTCTTGTGGGTTCGAGGAGGGCGTGGCTAGGGTGTGGCCAGCCACGCCAGGGGGGCTTATAAGTCGGCTCAGCACAGAGAGCTGAGCTGTTCATGCCTGGGATGAAGACGTCTCATGAAGAATCTGAAGGAAGAAGCCTCCAGTCATCGTGGCCAAGCAGAAGCCCTCCTGGCTTGGCCACGCCAAGTAGAACCCGAGTGTTAGCGAGAGTAGGCGGTGGTCACCACCTCATGTGTAGGGTGTGTTGCAGTTGTGTTGCAGTTGTGTTAAATAAATAAGTGTTGCCTCCACAAGAGTGTGCACGCCTCTGTCGAACCATTACAGCAGTATCTGACTCTCCAGTAGTAACTGACGCTATAGTAGTAACTACTAACTCTATAGCAGTATCTACTGACTCTAAAGCAGTATCTACTGACTCTGCAGCAGTATATACTGACTGTAGTGGCATCTGACTGTAGTATTATCTACTGACTCTATAGTAGTATCTACCGAATCTACGGCAGTATCTACCGATTATAGTAGTATCTACTGACTGCAGGAGTATCAAATGACTCTATAGTAGTATCCAGACTATAGTAGTATCTATTGACTGCAGTAGTATCAACTGACCGTATAATAGTATCTACTGACTGTAGAAGTATTTACTGACCATAGTAGTAGTATCTACTACCTCTACAGCAGTATCTACTGTCTCAATAGTAGTATCAACCAACTCTATGGTAGTAAATAGTGACTGTAAGTAGTATCTAATGATTATAGTAGTATCTACTGAATCTATAGTATATATTGATTGTAGAGGTATTTACTGACTGTAGGAGGATCTACTAATTCAACAGTGATATCTACTGACTCAATAGTAGTAACTACTGATGGTAGGAGTATCCACTGACTATAGTAGTAACTACTAATGCTACAGTAGTATCTACTCTATAGTAGTATCTACTGAAGTATTAAAGCTTTCGTAACTGCATAAAATTACTCATACGTGACTTTACCGAAAAAACCAATGAGTAATTTTATGCAGTCACGAAAGCTTTAATACTTTATTATCACACTTTTACGGGGAAGTTACCGTTGTAATTATGTGTAAGATGTGCCCTTTTTTGAGCTGCCGTTTTGTATTCACAAGAAGTGGTCATTTTTTGAGCTGCCGTTTTGTATTTACAAGAGGTGGTCCTTTTTTGAGCTGCCGTTTTGTATGTGTAAGATGTGCATGTTTGAGCTGCCGCTCTCACTCTGGCCCCTCCCCCCCTCCAACCGTATTTCCTATTTAAGCTTCTGTTCATCCCTCCGGGCCCCCCCCCCCTCTCTCTTCCTCCCTGTTCGTCTTTCCTCCCTCCTTACCTCTTGCTGGACTTGTATATGTATTTCTACTGTGTACCTCGTATTTTTCATTCTATCTATGCTGGTATGTGCAATCCAAAGGTTGAACACGAAATTTAACACTCTTCTGAAATTCGTGGTCCGCCAGGAAGTTTTTAACTGTGTTGTTGGCCTGACTGGATGTGCATCACATAATGTTTTTTTCAGGTTTGTTGAATTCTCGTCTCTCATCTTTTTGTTGTATTTACCTCCATGATTTGTTCTTGACACCTGATGAAGATCGCTAGTATTGTGATCGAAACGTCATGATTGTTTGTTTTAATATAATTTTATTGTGTTTCTACATACGTGACTTTACCGAAAAAACCAATGAGTAATTTTATGCAGTCACGAAAGCTTTAATACTTTATTATCACACTTCTACGGGGAAGTTACCGTTGTAATTACGTGTAAGATGTGCCCTTTTTTGAACTGCCGTTTTGTATTTACAAGAGGTGGTCATTTTTTGAGCTGCCGTTTTGTATTTACAAGAGGTGGTCCTTTTTTGAGCTGCCGTTTTGTATGTGTAAGATGTGCGTGTTTGAGCTGCCGCTCTCACTCTGGCCCCTCCCCCCCTCCAACCGTATTTCCTATTTAAGCTTCTGTTCATCCCTCCGCCCCCCCCCCCTCTCTCTCTGCCTCCCTGTCCGTCTTTCCTCCCTCCTTACCTCTTGCTGGACTTGTATATGTATTTCTACTGACCGTGTACCTCGTATTTTTCATTCTATCTATGCTGGTATGTGCAATCCAAAGGTTGAACATGAAATTTAACACTCTTCTGAAATTCGTGGTCTGCCAGGAAGTGTCTGTGTTGTTGGCCTGACTGGATGTGCTTCACATAATGTTTTTTCAGGTTTGTTGAATTCTCATCTCTCATCTTTTTGTTGTATTTACCTCCGTGATTTGTTCTTGACACCTGATGAAGATCGCTTGCATTGTGATCGAAACGTCGTGATTTTTTTTGTTTTAATATGATTTTATTGTATTTCTACATACGTGACTTTACCGAAAAAAACAATGAGTATCTACTGACTCTATAGTAGTATCCACTGACCATAGTAGTATCTACTGACTGTATAGTAGTATCTACTGACTATAGCAGTCTTTACTGACCGTAGTGGTACCTACTGAGGACAGTAGTTTCTACTGACTCAATAGTATCTGCTGACTATAGTAGTATCAACCAACTCTATAGTATATACTAACTCTACAGTAGTTTCTAATGACTATAGTAGTATCTACTGAATCTATAGTCATATCTATTGACTCTAAAGTAGTATCAACTAACTATAGCAGTAACTGCTGACTCTATAGCAATATCTAATGAGAAGATTGGCATGTTAGAGAACAGGGCACGAGGTGGCTTTTGTGCCCGGTTCTCTGACACTGACTTGCCAATCTTCTCATTAACACAGCCGCTACTGCGGGAGCCATCTCACATTGACATGCTAATCTATAATTTCTAGCAATACAATAGCCGCCTCTTCAGCACCCTATTCGTGGGGTTACATTAACAGATTGACATGCTAATCTTCTGCAATACAATCGGCGCCTCTTTAGCACCGTAGTCGTGAGGTATATCAGGCTCTCCGATCTTACATTTACATGCAAATTCCATCTCTAGCCCTACCCACTTACCCTTGGGTTGCACCCATCTCAAACCTATATAACCTCTTGATGCAGCAGCTCTCCCGCTATATTTCTCCTGCTGTATTTTTTTCCCCTGAAGACGTTTGCGATCGAAACGTCATGGTTTTTATTATTTTTCTATCTACGTGACTTTACCAAAAGACCCAAAGAGTATAGTATCTGCACACTCGATAGCAGTATCTACTGACTCTACAGTACCATCTACCGACTCTGCAGTAGTATCTCCCGACTTTACAGTAGTATCTACCGACTCTACAGTAGTATCTACTGACTCTATAATCGTATCTACCGACTCTATAATAGTATCTAGTAAGTATACAAAGTGTCGTTGTGAGGCCTAGTCCCGTGGAGAGCCCCCGGCCTTGCCTAGATTGCCCAGCTGGCCGAGGTGGTGCCTTAGCAGGCTGCGGCTGGGCTGCTATACCCCCCCCCCCCCACTGCCCACTCTACAGTAGAAGTAACTAAATATTCTGCAGTAGTATCTACCTACTCTACAGTAGTATCTCTCTATAGTCGTATATACCGACTCTATAATAGTGTAGTTGGCGCCTTGGCAGGCTGGGGCTGGGCTGCTATAATGTAGCGGCATCGTTGAGCGCTGTACGTGATTGCCACTACTTGTAGCGTGTAATAACGGCCTCGAGTCAACAGGGAGCAGAAGGGAGTCTAAGGGTGATGAGTCTGGCCGTTGAGCTAAGGTAATCCTAAGGCAGCTCGGGACCACAAGTACAAACCCCCAGACCCCCAGGAAGACGGTTCCAGAAGGGAGGAGTGGCCAGGGGCGGGTGAGGCAGAATCCGGTATAAAAGACAGTCCGCTGAACGGGTACGGCAGTCGTCGTTCACCTGAAGACTCAAGAGCCATACTCTTTGGTTCTTTCTGTAAAGTCACGTAGGTGTAAAAAAATTAATGAAATAAATAAATCACGACGTTACGATTGCAACACAAGCAATCATCATCAGGTGTGACAACCACAGCAAGGAATTTTTCACTGAAGTGTGAGAGAGACCAGGGTTAGGGCAGTTAAATAAGTCAGAGAGGGGGAGGCTAGGGGGGGTGAATGGTGCGAGGAGTGCGAACGCTGCAAGTACAGCAGAGACGCTGAGAGTAATGAGGGCAACATGATTTCTGCCAAGATAGATGATGACATCCAAAGCAAAATAGCCACACTGCTAGGTAAAATAGACTAATACCCGGCAAATAAGATGGAACAACTTTGAACAGGTAAATTTTACTTGGTTAATAACATCTTAATAACTCAAGAGCCACCCTGGAGCTGTAACCTTGAAGACCCGAAGCGAAGAGCCCAAAGGGCTGAACCAAAAGCTTAACCAGTGAAGAGGCTAGAGCATACTCTTTGGCTCTATTCGGTAAAGTCACGTAGGTAAAAAATAAAATAACAAAAAATCACGACGTTTCGGCCACAACACAAGTGGCCTTCATCAGGTGAAGGGATTGGACTGTCCAGAGGACAGCGTTGGAGTGAAGACAGCAAGCCCAGGTCGCGTCTTTTAAGCTGTGTGGGAGGAAACAAAAAACGCCTTGACAAAGGAATTAGCATAAAATGATGTACTGGACCGGCACGGTGGGGGGGAGTTTACATAATGTTGGTGTGAAGGGAAATTAGCTGCTGTGAAAGTTTGGAATACCACTACTTGAATAAATATACTGTACCATTGAAAGTTAGTTTAATGTTTGGTTTGATTTAGAACATCTTTCCAATGATTGCTTAATTTGAAACCATTCTCTCGGTTGAAATTGTGTCTGTGTTTGTAAATCTGAATTGCCTCGTGGACAAATCTGATAAAAACCCGTGGGTTTGCAGAGAACCTTGGTATCGGAGAAAACTATATCGTGATCATCCACAGCGTTGTAACAGTGATCAGCTACGGCAGAAGAATTTGTTCTGCCGTGTTTCGAATCTGATTTGTGCTCGCGAATTCGGTCAGAGACATGTCGTTTCGTCTCCCCGATATAGTAGTCACCACAGGTGCAGCTCAGTTTGTAAACCCCGGGGTACTGTAAGTCAGGAACGACATCCTTCACGGATGGGATCAGGTCACGGATTTTGTGTACTGTATTGAACCGGACCAGGATCTTGTGTTTGTTTAGAATTTAGATCTTTTTAGTAATGCCTGCTATATATGGTAGTGTGATGGTTTTGACCGGAGTATCAAGTGGATGTTTCTGTATGGAGGGAGAAAGAGCTTGGCGGATGGTACAGTCAGAGTATCCGTTTCTCTTGAGGGCCAGGTGTACATGTTTTAATTCACTGGTCAGGTGGTGTTGGTCCGAAATGCAATGTGCCCTGTGGTATAACGTTTTGATGAGATAATTATTTTGAGCTGGGTGGTGGTGGGATTCAGGTTTCAAGTAGGAATCTGTGTGGGTGGGTTTCCTGTAGACAGAATGCCCTAGTGAGCCATCAGGTCTCCTCTCAAACAGAACATCCAAGAATGGTAGCTTGCCATCTTTCTCCACTTCCATGGTGAATTTGATGGCGGGATGTCTGGAGTTGATGTGGTGTAGGAAAAGGTTCAAAGCTGGGAGGCCATGTGGCCAAATGACGAAAGTGTCATCCACATATCTCTTCCACAGGGAAGGTCTGAGAGTGGAAGTCTGGATGGCATCTGATTCAAATTTCTCCATGAAAACATTGCCTATCACTGGTGATAAGGGAGAACCCATGGGGGTACCCTCATTTTGTTTGTAGGTGAGGCAGTGCTAGAGCATAGCCAATGTTAGGTAGGCTAGCCGGAGGAATCTCTCCATAATTATCGGAAGGGGCCGTACCCCTTTGTGTTATTGTTACGTGCTGCCTCCAGAAGAGAGAAGTCTCCGCATGTTTTATACCCACTACAATAGTATATATCGACTCTATAATAGTACTAATTTCACAGAGTGTAGTGGTGAGGCCCAGTCCTGGTGCAGTGTCCCCGGTTTCTCCTAGATTGCCCAGCCGGCTGATGTGGCACCTTTGCAGGCTGGGGGTGGGCTGCTACCCCCCTCCCCCACCATCCCCCCGCCCGCTCAACAATAATATTATCCAAGCACTATAATCGTAGCATCTACCGACCCTATAGTAGTAAGTGCACAATTGGGGAGAAGACATCACACTGAAGAATTGACCTCAGCGTTGGGTATTTTTGTTGCATTTTTAACACGAACGAGAATTCCGCCAACCCGATGGCGTGTGTGCGTTGCTAGGGGCAATCACCACCGCGGAGCCGACTTTCTCGCACATGCGCAGATGCGTGCTCTGGCACCACTCCGTGCTTATAAAACGGAATAAATTGTTCACTTAACTACTTTAAACTTGACAGACGTGAAATACGAAGAGCGATTTTTCGTCCCAGGGCATACGGCGTGGTATCTGTGTACTTTTTCGATGCGTAAACCCCACAGTTTGTAAGTCAAAAACGTCACAAGGTACCCACGCAGACAGACACGCAGACAGACACGCAGACACACAGACAAAAAATGACTTTTAGAGGTAAGGTATCGTGTAGTGTATAGTGTAGTGCAAGGCCGTAGCCATGGAGTCAACATTGGGGGGGACCAGATCTTCCAAGGGGTCTGGGGGTCCCTCCCCCCCGCCCCCCAGAAAAATATCTCAATTTGAAAAATTATTTCCTGCCATTTCCTGCCTAAAATATTAAAAATTCACCAACACATGGGATAGACTTTTTATTTACAATAATGTCTAATAGTGTATTCCATTGCTCTGTTTTTACTTTTTTACCATTTCTTGCTTCATTGTATGTAATGTTTGAGATTAGGGATTAATAAAGTACAACCATAACCACAATCATATAAACAGAAATCTATGCATTGATTTATATGAAGACAAGTCCAGATGTTGTGGCCAAGATTTAGCAAATTGCATAGCAATTATTACTTTTAAAACATTTTTTATAGCAATATATTGGGGGGGACATTTTGAGCACATTTGAATATCGGGGGGGGATGTGTGCCCCCCAATATATTATAACTAGCTGTACTACCCAGCTTCGCCTGGGACTTGGATTCAGCACGCCCGGCCGTCTTTGTCTCCCCAGTGGCGATGTTCACACCACAACAGTTACTCGTTTGAGGCTGAGTCGACCTAGAAGAGGCCCAGGACCGGTTCAAATAATCGTCAACGGGGTTGGCCGTGAGCGGGAATCGAACTCGGGTCGCCGGGTTCGTAGCGCTTACCGCTACACTACTACTTAGACCTGCAACACATTTGTATTTCACTTTACCCGCGGAGGGTGTGGGGGGACATCAGCAGGCATACTCTGTTACGCTTCCGCATAGGGTCACATCTGTCACATGACAGCTCACTTACCGTGCAAAATAAATGCATTATTGCGCCCACCCCCCCCCCCAAAAAAAGTGTATTTTTATAATTATTGCATGGTGTACAGTCTGGAAAGTACCCACATGGCAAATTTAAAGTCTGGTGCATGTCGGGAAGTACGCTAAACATTTTGAACAGGCACAATCAAAAATTTCCCTTTTATATACTGTATATAGAGGAAGATTACGGCCTTGGTGTAGTGTATAGTGTAGTGTACTAGTACAGCACACCGGTGTGTTGGAGATCAAAGCCACACCATCATCGGTGTGCTGTACTAGTCACGAATTGGCACGTTCTGTTGACGTGACAACCCCACTGATTGGCTGTAGTGATGTATCAGAGGAGCTGGTGCCAGGCGCAGTGCAGCTACTGTAGTGAAGAATCAGTGGAGCTGGTACCAGGCGCAGTGCAGCTACTGTAGTGATGTAGCAGTGGAGCTGGTGCCAGGCGCAGTGCAGCTACTGTAGTGAAGTATCAGTGGAGCTGGTGCCAGGCGCAGTGCAGCTACTGTAGCGATGTAGCAGTGGAGCTGGTGCCAGGCGCAGTGCAGCTACTGTAGTGAAGAATCAGTGGAGCTGGTACCAGGCGCAGTGCAGCTACTGTAGTGAAGTATCAGTGGAGCTGGTGCCAGGCGCAGTGCAGCTACTGTAGTGATGTAGCAGTGGTGCTGGTGCCAGGCGCAGTGCAGCTACTGTAGCGATGTAGCAGTGGAGCTGGTGCCAGGCGCAGTGCAGCTACTGTAGTGAAGAATCAGTGGAGCTGGTACCAGGCGCAGTGCAGCTACTGTAGCGATGTAGCAGTGGAGCTGGTGCCAGGCGCAGTGCAGCTACTGTAGCGATGTATCAGAGGAGCTGGTGCCAGGCGCAGTGCAGCTACTGTAGTGATGTAGCAGTGGAGCTGGTGCCAGGCTCAGTGCACCTAGAGCCGCAGTCGCGACGAGACCGAGTAAGGGGGAGCATCTTGAAGCTCACCAATTGGTCCAAGCAGCGGAGCTGGTGCCATGCTAGGTGCACCTGGAGCCACCATCGCCTCCTCCGATTGGACGGCGCCTTCCAGCAGCGTACGCTTCTATTGGCTCAGCCACGCAGACCACGTTGTAGCCGATTCGATTCTTAATCATAGCTCAACACGATTCAACCGCTGTAAATCAAAGGGGGCGTTGAAAATCGATGCTCGAATCGATAAATCGCTTGTTATTGGATACCCAGACTGGAGAGAATCGATTTGGTGAGCAAGCCGTTGATAGATTCTGGAGTCGGGAAGGATTCGAAACTACGGAATCACGTTTGAGTAAAATTTTTTATTGAAATTTACTTCTGATATTTCCGCGTTTATTTAATGTACTTCAACAACAAAGCAATTTTTTTTTTATTTACATCTCCGCGAATGCCAACGGGAGTTTTATTGTTGAGTTTTTTTTTGCAATTCGGTACTTTAAAATATTTCCTCAAAGTCGCCTCTGCCTTGGACTCACACTGGTTGGGTGTCTCGCCTCCCACGTGACGCGAAGTTTTTTTTCCCGCCAAAACTTTTCGGCTCCTGCCCCTCGCCCGCCGCCATTTTAGGGGGGCCGGGGGTGAAGGCGGTGGCCATGGAGTTGTGTTGATAAGTTGATAAGTTGACGACGATCGGCCCGGAGTGCGAGGTCTCTCCACTTGTGAGGTAAATAATGCCCTCCAACGTCCAGTCCGTGATTTTCAGATGATTTGCAGGTGCAGTGTTGAGTCTATGGGTGGCAGTGTTGAGTCTATGGGTGGCAGTGTTGAGTCTATGGGCAGTGTTGAGTCTATGGTACAGTGTTGAGTCTATGGTGCAGTGTTGAGTCTAGGGTAGTGTTGAGTCTATGGTGCAGTGTTGAGTCTATGGTGTAGTGCTGAGTCTATGGTGCAGTGTTGAGTCTATGGTGTAGTTCATAGTTTATTTATTTGGTATAGCCCTGTGAGCCATTCGGCTCTTGAATCGGGTGAAACCTCAACAAACAAAAAACATGAACAAGAAAACATCTTAAAGTGATTATGTGACTGCAAACAGAAAATCCAGGAAAAAAAACAATCAAAATATTCCTGAAATAGCACCATACACCAACGCTGTGTGCAAAAATCCCAGTGGGAAGCAAGTCAAACAACAACAACCACAAGACAACTAAGATTAAGGCCATCAGTCTAACTCCGTACTACAATAAACAAAAAAATGGCCAAAACCAAAAAAAACGTTTTCGAAATCACCAAAATAAAAGCCATAAATGCAATGTAACAGTGATCATAGGGACTGTGACCGAATTTTTAACAATAAACTACGTAAATAAATTATAACACCAAAATCTAGAGCCATATTTTAGGCCACTGAATAGCAGTGGCAGCTAGGGGTGTACAACTCCTCTAGAGCAGTTTTGAGTGAAGATCTCATAGGTAGTGATTCAAGTTGCAGTTTATTGGCAATAGCATTCCAGACCCTGGGGACATCAATAGCAAAGGCCCTTCCTCCGGTTTTTGTATGGCAATAGGGAATGTGAAGCTGGTAGCTTAGCGAAGACCTGAGGTCAAATTTGTTCTTTGAAACAAGAGAGGAGATCCAGTAGGTAGTCTGCGGATTTTTTTTGTAAGTACATCGTGAATAAATAAGATCTGGTGCTGAGTCTATAGTGCATAGTTTTCATTTCATAGTTTCATTTATTTGGTATAGCTGTGGTGCCGCCACAGCGGAGCCGTACCCACCGGCGCGACACCGTCACCGATGCCTCGGATTTCCCGCCACTCTCCTGGGGCCGGTGCCTTCTCAGACGTCCGCGTTTTGCCCACTGCACAGTCACGAGGCCGCCGCAGCAGAGCCGCTCTGCCGAGGCCGTGCCCGCCGCCGTGAAGCCGCCACCGGGGGATGCCGACGCGGCGCACCCTCGCCACCCCCCCCCTTTCCCCCCCCCCCCACACGAACGCACACACGCCCCACGTAGAGCCGAGAGGAGCTGTCACCTGGCCGATAGGTTTTTTTCCAGAAGTCCCTAATGGGATCGAACTTCATGGTTTCCTGCGGCCGGGAAATTGGGCGATCTTCCCCCTGTAGCTGACATGCACTGCGGCGCCGCGACCTAATATTAAAGTTGCATGGTCACGGCAAGGGCCATCGAGCCACCGCGAGTGGAGCCACACACGCACAAGCACGGGTCAGTGGATTGGTAGCGGGAGAACAGAGAGCGGACGTCGGAGAGATCACTGCGGCGACGTCACCCGAGCTGGGATCCGGGTATCGAAAGGGCGGGAAAATCCGAGCCCCTGATTGGACGGGAGGCCAAGGGAGCGAAACGGCGGAATTCTTTGTTGTAGGTGGGATAAAGGAAGGGGGATTCAGGTAGCAAGGTGAGTTCTTCAAAATCTTCGCGGTCTACGGAGCAACAGAGTCAGCCGTTCGGGACGTCCGTGTGACGAACTCCAACGCAGCCAGGCTCCACTCTCGACGAGGCCGACCTACCATCTCCTCCTTCTACAACGTTCAGCGCAGCTTAAGGGAAGTAAGCGTGTGTAAGAGAAGTGAGTCCGGAGTCAGTTAATCGGGAGTAGAGAGCGGAGCGATAGACAGTAGGTTCAGCCTAGAATCCCCGGGAGGTTAGGCTGGCAGCCACTGACGTACACACACACGCGTAGTTAAACGAGTTGCTCAGGTAAATCAAATTCGCTAGTGGGGGGATTAAACTGTGTTGTGTGGTCTTTTGGGAGCGTGAAGTGGAGGGCAGAGTGTGCTGGGTGTCTACGTGTATGCGCGGCTGTTCACCTCGGGACGAAGTGTGTGGTGTTTACGTACCCGCACGATTGTTTACAATAGCGCGTAGCGCTCACATACCAGTGTGACTGCGTTGCGATCGCGCACCCGTGCAACTGTGTACAGTACTGTGCGGCGTGTACGGGCATACGTGGCGATTTTCGGTGGTGGCCAGTGCTCGCGTACCGTGATATCGCTCAGAGAGAGGAACACGCAAACTCCAAATATACAGCAGCAGTAGCAACAGCAGGCAGTGTCAGGGTCGTGGATCGAACCCACGACCTCCTTGTAGACCGGGCGAGGTCGTCAACATCTCCTAGCCACCGTGGGTGCTGACCAGAATGGATGTCTTGCAAGTCTCTCGGTGGAGTCTGGCCACGTCCCTGCTGCATTCTTGTCAATTTCTCGTTTGACGCGTGCCAACTAAATGTGAGAAGCCATCTGACAACCAAATATAACCATGATAGAGGTTTGTTTGAATCTTGACTTAAAAGCTGTCGTGACTGCAGGAATTCATTTTCTTTGAGTCTTTCGGTAAAGTCAACGGGGGGTTTCAAAATTAATAAATTAAAAATAATGAATAAAAAACCTCGACGTGCCAGTCTCAACACAAAGCAGTCATCTTCAGGTGTGGGGGCATCAACGGGAGATCAGATTCAGACACTGTTCAGCTAAAGGTGTGCTGGAATCGACGATAGAATCTAAGAATCGTTTGTTAATGCATTGAAAGAATGGAGAGAATCGATTTGAGGATTAAGCCGCAGATCGATTCTGATGGATCGAGTCGGGAAAGAATCTTAACTACAGAATATCATTTGGGTCATTTTTTTGTAACTCAAGATGAGATTTCTGATATTACCGCGTTTTGTAAATATTTACATAACCAATAAAAATTTGTGTTTATTTATTCAGACCGCGCCAATGCCAACGCGAGTGTTTATTGTTGATGGTGAGTTTTGTAAATTCATCGTACGGTTAAAAAGAATAAAGTTTTCCCGTAAAAAAAATAAAAATCTCTCCGCCTTGGAGCCAATCAGGTTTCAGTTTCTCCCCTCCCACGTGACGCGAAGTTTTCTGGCTCCTCCCCCTCCTCGCTTGCCGCCATTTTGAGAGTCGTGAGGGAGGTGAAGCCTGCGGCCTTGACAACGACGAAGATTCACCAGGGTCAGTGACAACCTCACACACACACACTGTGACAACCTCACACACTCACATACTGACAACCTCACACTCACACACACTGTGACAACCTCACACTCACACACACTGTGACAACCTCACACACACACACTGTGACAACCTCACACACAGTGACAACCTCACACTCACGCACTGACAACCTCACACACACACACTGACAACCTCACACTCACACACACTGACAACCTCACACTCACACACTGACAACCTCACACTCACACACACTGACAACCTCACACTCACACACTGACAACCTCACACTCACACACTGACAACCTCACACTCACACACACTGACAATCTCACACTCACACACACTGACAATCTCACACACACACACACAGGCAGACAATCACACACACTGACAATCTCACACACACAGACTGACAATCTCACACACACACACAGGCTGACAATCTCACACACACACACTGACAATCTCTCACACACACACAGGCTGACAATCTCACACTCACACAGGCTGACAATCTCACACACACTGACAATCTCTCACACACACATAGGCAGACAACCTCACACACACACAGGCAGACAATCTCACACACACACACTGACAACCTCACACACACACAGGCAGACAATCTCACACAAACACACAGACTGACAATCTCACACACACACAGGCAGACAATCTCACCCACACACACAGGCAGACAATCTCACACACACAGGCAGACAATCTCACACACACACACACAGGCAGACAATCTCACACACACACAGACTGATAATCTCACACACACAGACTGACAATCTCACACACACAGGCAGACAATCTCACACACACAGACTGATAATCTCACACACACAGGCAGACAATCTCACACACACAGACTGACAATCTCACACACACACACACTGACAATCTCACACACACACATGCTGACAATCTCACACACACACAGACTGACAATCTCACACACACACAGGCAGACAATCTCACACACACACACTGACAATCTCACACACACACAGGCAGACAATCTCACCCACACACAGGCTGACAATCTAACACACACACACAGACTGACAATCTCTCACACACACACAGACAGATAATCTCACACACACTGACAATCTCACACACACACAGGCAGACAATCTCACCCACACACACAGGCTGACAATCTCACACACACACAGACTGACAAACTCACACAGACTGACAATCTCACACACACACACACACTGACAATCTCAAACACACACACAGGCAGACAATCTCACCCACACACACAGGCAGACAATCTCACACACACAGGCAGACAATCTCACACACACACAGGCAGACAATCTCACACACACAGACTGATAATCTCACACACAGACTGACAATCTCACACACACAGGCAGACAATCTCACACACACAGACTGATAATCTCACACACACAGGCAGACAATCTGACACACACAGACTGACAATCTCACACACACACTGACAATCTCACACACACACATGCTGACAATCTCACACACACACACAGACTGACAATCTCACACACACACAGGCAGACAATCTCACACACACACACACTGACAATCTCACACACACACAGGCAGACAATCTCACCCACACACAGGCTGACAATCTAACACACACACACAGACTGACAATCTCACACACACACACACACAGACAGATAATCTCACACACACACTGACAATCTCAAACACACACACAGGCAGACAATCTCACCCACACACACAGGCTGACAATCTCACACACACACAGACTGACAATCTCACACTCACACAGACTGACAATCTCTCACACACACAGACTGACAATCTCTCACACACACAGACTGACAATCTCTCACACACACAGGCTGACAATCTCACACTCACACAGACTGACAATCTCACACACACACACTGACAATCTCACACACACAGGCAGACAATCTCACCCACACACAGGCTGACAATCTAACACACACACACACAGACTGACAATCTCTCACACACACACAGACAGATAATCTCACACACACTGACAATCTCAAACACACACACAGGCAGACAATCTCACCCACACACACAGGCTGACAATCTCACACACACACACAGACTGACAAACTCACACAGACTGACAATCTCACACACACACACACACTGACAATCTCAAACACACACACAGGCAGACAATCTCACCCACACACACAGGCAGACAATCTCACACACACAGGCAGACAATCTCACACACACACAGGCAGACAATCTCACACACACAGACTGATAATCTCACACACAGACTGACAATCTCACACACACAGGCAGACAATCTCACACACACAGACTGATAATCTCACACACACAGGCAGACAATCTCACACACACAGACTGACAATCTCACACACACACATGCTGACAATCTCACACACACACATGCTGACAATCTCACACACACACACAGACTGACAATCTCACACACACACAGGCAGACAATCTCACACACACACACACTGACAATCTCACACACACACACAGGCAGACAATCTCACCCACACACAGGCTGACAATCTAACACACACACACACAGACTGACAATCTCACACACACACAGACAGATAATCTCACACACACACACTGACAATCTCAAACACACACACCGGCAGACAATCTCACCCACACACACAGGCTGACAATCTCACACACACACAGACTGACAATCTCACACTCACACAGACTGACAATCTCTCACACACACAGACTGACAATCTCTCACACACACAGACTGACAATCTCTCACACACACAGGCTGACAATCTCACACTCAC
Source organism: Petromyzon marinus (assembly GCF_048934315.1). NCBI lineage: Eukaryota > Metazoa > Chordata > Hyperoartia > Petromyzontiformes > Petromyzontidae > Petromyzon > Petromyzon marinus. Next base: position 2,107,053 of record NW_027422939.1, on the reverse strand, counting down.
ACAGACTGACAATCTCACACACACAGGCAGACAATCTCACACACACAGGCAGACAATCTCACACACACACACAGTCTGACAATCTCACACTCACACAGACTGACAATCTCTCACACACACAGGCTTGATAAAATAAAATAACACAATAAAATTCTCACGACCTTTCGGCCACAACACAAGCGGCCTTCATCAGGTGAAGGGACGAGACTGTCTGGAGGACAGCGCTGGAGCAAACACAGCCACGCTCAGATCACGACCTTTAAGCTGTGTGAGAAGAAACAAAGCGCCTTGACAAAGAAATTAGCATATAATTTAGCATTTAAATAGCTGAGTGATTAGCTTGTGACTGGTCACAGAAATGGCTATGTTAAAGTTAAAGCATACACATCCGCAGAGGCACCCCTTGACAAAGGAATTAGCATTGAATTTAGCTAATCACTCAGCTATTTCAATGCTAAATTCTATGCTAATTCCTTTGTCAAGGCGCTCTGTTTCTTCTCACACAGCTTAAAGGTCGCGGTCTGAGCTTGGCTGTGTTCGCTCCAGCGCTGTCCTCCAGACAGTCTTGTCCCTTCACCTGATGAAGGCCGCTTGTGTTGTGGCCGAAACGTCGTGAGTATTTTATTGTGTTATTTTATCAATTTATTATTTTATTCTCATTCTACGTGGTGGTGACTTTACCGAAAGAACCAAAGAAGATCAATCCTTGCAGTCACGAAAGCTTTAAATCGAAACAACTGCCTTGTTCAGGTCACGAGCGCGAGGGGTGACGTCACGCGGAAGGGGAGGGGTGCGGGGGGGGGTCCGTGACGTCACACGGTTGCCCGCAACCACTCTCCCGCACCGTGACGTCACGCGTGTCTCATCCCCCCCCACCGTGACGTCACGAGCGCAGCTGCAGGGTGACGTCACCGAGCGTGTGGATTGCTGTGAGGTAAAAACAACACAAAACTATATATTTTTTTCTATATCTCACATTAAACACTTCGGGGTTCATATCAAGCAGAGGGCTGTTATTTTACGTTGCCGAGTAGTTTGATTATAAATACAATTTTACACGTCTTTTTTTTTAAGACTTTGGAGTTGCTACGTCTGAGGGGGTTTTTTTGTTCTTAATTTTTTTTCTCACCCCTTGAAGGTCACGAAACAAGCGATAAAAAGTGCGGGAATCCGAGTGTTTATAAACTACAAAAACAATATTACACGCTGGGGGGGAGGGGTTAACAGGTCCCTGCAGGGTGGGCTGGTAGGAACATTGGAATTTTGTCAAGTCTCTGCGCTGTCTATTGCTGATTTTACACCCCAACAGCACGAGATTTCACTTCGTTAAAGTATTGAAAGGGGACGGACGGACGGACACATTCATCTATTGCAGGCTGGTACACTCAGTTTACAATCTTCGCTACTACCAGTATAAAGGATGTCAGTGACAAGAGAGTGACTCTCAATGACGTCACTCACGTGGTTAAACAAAGGATGACAGTGACAAGAGAGTGACTCTCAATGACGTCACTCACGTGGTTAAATAAAGGATGACAGTCACACGAGATTTCACTTCGTTAGAGTATTGAAAGGGGACGGACGGACGGACACATTAATCTATTGCAGGCTGGTACACTCAGTTTACAATCTTCCTTCCTACCAGTAAAAGTCGCCTCATAGTAGTGATGAGACACCACGTCTGAGGGTTACCCTCAGACGTGGTGTCTCACTAAACACAAACAATAAAAAAAGCGCGGGAAACCCTCAAAAAGTTGTGAGGCGATGGATTTAATTCATTTATTTTATTTTTTATTTGGTATCGCCCTGTGAGCCACGACCCAGCGTCGCTTTCGTGAGGGCGAAACTTTCATCAGCCTCATGGGGTCCACAACATTTTACTTTGCTTGGAAATACGACGTTTTACACCCCCCCCTCCCATCCCCAGCGATTCGATTGCTGTGCAGGGTTTGGAATGTGCTAGGAGATGTTAACTACCTCGCCTGTTATCATCACGGTGACTAGGAGATGTTAACTACCTCGCCTGTCATCATCACGGTGACTAGGAGATGTTAACTACCTCGCCTGTCATCATCACGGTGACTAGGAGATGTTAACTACCTCGCCTGTCATCATCACAGTGACTAGGAGATGTTAACTACCTCGCCTGTCATCATCACGGTGACTAGGAGATGTTAACTACCTCGCCTGTTGTCATCACGGTGACTAGGAGATGTTAACTACCTCGCCCGTTATCATCACGGTGACTAAGATATGTTAACTACAACACCTGTTATCATCACGGTGACTAGGAGATGTTAACTACCTCGCCTGTCATAATCACGGTGACTAAGAGATGTTAACTACCTCGCCTGTTATCATCACGGTGACTAGGAGATGTTAACTACCTCGCCTGTCATCATCACGGTGACTAGGAGATGTTAACTACCTCACCTGTCATAATCACGGTGACTAGGAGATGTTAACTACCTCGCCTGTTATCATCACGGTAACTAGGAGATGTTAACTACCTCACCTGTTGTCATCAAGGTGACTAGGAGATGTTAACTACCTCGCCTGTCATCACGGTGACTAGGAGATGTTAACTACCTCGCCTGTTATCATCACGGTGACTAGGAGATGTTAACTACCTCGCCTGTTGTCATCAAGGTGACTAGGAGATGTTAACTACCTCGCCTGTTGTCATCACGGTGACTAGGAGATGTTAAATACCTCGCCTGTTATCATCATGGTGACTAGGAGATGTTATCTACCTCGCCTGTTGTCATCACGGTGACTAGGAGATGTTAACTACCTCGCCTGTTATCCTCACGGTGACTAGGAGATGTTAACTACCTCGCCCGTTATCATCACGGTGACTGGGAGATGTTAACTACCTCGCCTGTTGTCATCAAGGTGACTAGGAGATGTTAACTACCTCGCCTGTTATCATCACGGTGACTAGGAGATGTTACCTACCTCGCCTGTTATCATCACGGTGACTAGATGTTAACATCCTCGCCTGGCCTACAGGAGATCGTCGGTTCGCGCCCAGGCCCTGACCACGCTTGCTCCTGCTGCTGTATATTTGGAGTCTGCGTCTCTCTCCCCATGTTGATTGCGTGGATTTGTCTCAGGGTCCTCCGATTTTTCCCGATACGGGGCCATCCATTTAGTTCGTTGTCATGGAGGGGGATACCCAAAATGCGTACGCTTGCATATGGGGGGGTCTACTCACAATGTACGCATAGGAAATGGGGGGGGGGGGTTGAAGCCTCGATAATAATGCAGCCGGCGGTGGACTATCTGTTTGCTTAAACACGTTAATATTAATAATTGATCGTTTCTGCATGGATTACATATCGGCCGTTCTACAGGATTCTAGGGGGTGGGGGGGTGATGCGTCAGGCGAATGTACGTAGGCAGGTGGGGGGGGGTGTTTAAAAAGTCCGCGTGCGTACGGGGTCAGGTTTTGACAGATTTTTGCGTACGCACAAAAGGGATGGCCCCTACACATTTAGATACTGTACAGCACTGTACACGGAGTGATCCCAGCTGTCCGGCAATGGTTTGTGTGATCACTCTCTGTACTACAGAGTGGCATGTGTGTGATCTCCATTGGTTTCCTCCGAGTTTCCCTCCCATAGCTAAACCCACAAACAGAGTGAAACTGGTACTTGCCAGAACCACATCCCAAAGCTAACAGATTACCTGGAAATGACTCAGTGGGGGGATCACAGCAACATCGCCCCCTCTTGTGCAAACTTGGCAGGACCCCTCCTGAAGAAGAGTTGAGACTCAGTGGGGCTTTCCTGAGCAGCAGGCGTATTCATACATTAACAATACGGATGAATACAGACGGCACATTGAGTGTGGCATGCAGTCATTATCCTCTGCCATTGTCAATCGACTTCTGGAACGAAAGCCTCCCCAATTCGTCCCAATCTCAAGTGGTGAGGACTCAACACAGCCAGTCAGCCACTGACAAGCTCACTCACCCATTAACTCACTCACCCACCACACTGCAGGTCACAGCAGCACATTCGCGCAGCTAGTCAGCCACTGGCAAGCTCCCTCACCCACTAACTCACTCATCCAACCACCCACTCATCACATTGAAGGTTACGACAGCACGCTAAGCCAGCCAGCCACTGACAGGCTCACTCACCCACTAATTCACTTGCACCCACTCACCAAACTGCAAGCACAACAAGACACTCACTGAGCCAACCAGCCACTGACAAGTTCACTCACTCACCCACACACGCATCCACTTACCCACTCACCACATTGCAGGTCACGACAGCACTCTAAAGCCGGTCGGCCACTCACAGGCTCACTCACCCACTAACTCACCCACCCACTCACCAAACTGCAGGCACAACAAGACACTCACTGAACCAGTCAGCCACTGACAAGTTCACTCACCCAGAAACCCATCCACTCACCCCACCACCCTGCAGGTCACAACACACTCACCCTCGCAGAGGTTTTTGGGCAAGCGTTGCGCACTTTCAGATGCGCTTCTGCGTCCGTCTGGAACCATTTTCCTTCCGCTATTAGGAATCCACTGAAACTGTGCATTTTAAAATCATCTAGATTGAAAACTAATTTCTTTTGCACTGGTCTTTGTGTTTAGTTTCTTGTCCTCTACCCGTACCTCCGATTAGCACGGTTCGCTCTGTACGGTGTGAAATAAGTTCAACGTGCATACACCCAGCCCATCAGCCACTTACAAGTTCGCTCACTCACCCACAAACTCATCCACCCACTCACCAAACCGCAGGTCAGAACACTCCCCCTGCTCAGCAATTTAGCCTCTAAAACCGTCGCTCTCCCAACTGATTTCTGTTTGCTTCGCCATCGTACTTTACCTCACTTGCTTCCGTCATTACGCTGACCAAGATCTCTCGCCGCCCTTAACGAACGAGCACGCACCCCGGCGCTCTCTCTGGAGCTCTCAGCCGGTCAGTAAACGGCAGGAGCTCGCAAAAAAAAAAACGCGAACGCATTTCGCGCGCTCCATGCGAAAACGTGTTTCACCCGCGATTCGTTTCCCTCAACCAGAACGGCGGCGACTGGGAACAGAAGAACTGGCGGCCCCCCCGGGGCCAGTGGTCAGGCGGGGAGGAAATGTCGGCGCACGAAGAAATTCTGCTGTGCAACTTGAGGAAGTGCCGGCGCATTGTTGGCGACTTTGCCTGGGTCACCTCCTGCTCGCACCTCTTTTGCGACGAGGACGGCGAACGCGAGTTCAAGATGGGGGCGGCCGCCTGCCCGGCGTGCGGCGCCTTGCCGCGCGGCATCCTGGACATGGTGCGGGTCTGCTTGAACCCCCCCGAGGAGCACAAGTCCATGGTGCTGGCGGGCCTAGGGCCGGACGTCATCCAGGAGATATGTTCGCGGGCGCTTTCATTCTGGATTTTTCAGGTATCGGCGACGGATCGGTGACTTTTTAAAAATAAAAATTATTTTTAAAAAGTAACAAACTGAAATGTTTTATATTTTAGCGGATAAAGTCCCACTGAGCTACGTAACCTCTTTTTTTTGCAGAAGCGACCTGGCCATCACGAATGATAGCCAAACCCAAGCGGCTGTTATCATCACGTGGAAATTTACAGCAGTCAAATACTCTAAAACGCGTTAGATGTCGTTTCTAAACATTGGGAGGGAAAAACCAGAGGACCTGGAGAAAATCCACACGGCCACTGGGAGAACGTGCAAACTCCAAACATAAGTAGTGACTAACTCGGAGACAAAAAGACTTGGAGCCACTTCTTTATTTAGCGAGCACCATTGGAATGACGCAGTTAATATTTAGTCCGTCTATTATCGGTGGCACTACTTAGAACATGTACAGCGTTTAAGATGTCACTCTTGAATTAATTTGCGTGATTTATGAATATTTTTCTCCTGCTGGGTTCTTTCGGTAAAGTCACGTAGAATGGAGATAAAATAATAAAAATAATAACAGAATTTATTATGTTATTATTATTTTAATTTTTATTACAGAATAAATTCTGTTATTTTTTTATCTCAATTCTACGTGGTGACTTTACCGAAATAACCCAGAACATGAATCCCTGCAGTCACGAAAGCTTTAAATTGAAAATTATGAATATTTGTTTTTCATTCTTTCGATTTTTTTTTGGAGCTTCGTCATTCCCAGAGGCTTCGCTAACCGAGTTATTCTTCTACATGTAAGTCCCCTTGCGCGTATGGCTCTTTAACCGATTAAAAATACGTTTAATCAAATTTTCCATCTCGCAGGTGCACCAGGAGAGACTGTATCAGGAACACTTGGCCGCGAAATCAAAGAGGCTCAGGGTGCAGTCTGAGGACCGCTTCAAGCAGGAGATCCAGAACAAGGTCACGGAGGTTGCCACTCTGAAGCGGCAGTTCTCGCTTGCCAAGAGCGAGCTGGCCAAGTTCAAGAAGAGGTACAACGAGGCTGCCGAGAGAAACTGCTGGAGAGGGACCGGGAGCAGAAGAAACTGCAGGTCTCGTACGATCGCCTGCGCCTGCGATCCTCCGCTATCGACGAGGGGAGACGCGCTGAGGAGGAGGAGGCTCCGAACGGCGCGGCGTCCTCGCCATTCATAGTGAGATTCGGTAGGGCCGTTTGAACTTTAGTAATAGGTTTTTACCCTTTTAGCTGGCACAAAAACTGACACCTTTATTCAAGGCATCATGTTTGCAATAACCACAACACAAGCAGTCAAAATGCAAACAAAAGAGACAACTCTGATAATAATATGCACTGTCCTTGAATTTGATTGGTCCACACCCGAGATGGCTTTTCTTAGAGCCTAGTCTCCACTGGTGTTGGACCAGAAGACGCCAAAAGGCGTACAACTCAAAAACAGCGCACCATCAGGGAGTATTGAGGGCACGGGGTAAGCCTTTACATTATGAGACCTCCTTTGCCCAGTAACAAGATATAGGAATAGGTTTTTACCCTTTTGGCTGGCACAACAAAAACTGACACCTTTATACATGGGATCATGTTTGCAATAACCACAACACAAGCAGTCAAAAATGCAAACGAAAAGAAACAACTCTGATAATGATATGTTCGACCAAGCAGGGAAAATGGGGATAGGTTCATACGGTGACGTTTTGTACGTAATGTAATTTTTTCCCCCACCCCCCCCCCCCCCCCTGGTAGCAGCGACGTCGACCCCGCGAACGTCGCAAGGCGCGGAGGGAAACGCGTGGAGCTGGATGATGAAAACGCCTCCGCGTTGCCGCCCCGAGGAGGCGGAGTTTGCGCCGAGGCCGTTGTTTTTCAACGGCAGCCCCCCGGGCAGGTCGCCGCACTCCGACGGCTTCCTCCGCTTCCCCTTCCCCGCCAAAGCCGCGGTAACCGGAGCCAGGAAGTGACCTCCCCCCGGTAACAACGCGAGAGTCCTTCCCTTCGCGCCCGCCTCCCCGCCCTCCAATGCGGTCGCAAGGGGTTCCCCAAAAAAAAAACTCGTGGGGAAAAAAAACGACGCAGAAAGGACCTCGCCCACTGGCCTCACCGCGCATCAGATTCCTGTGGTCTTAACGCTGCCCGCAGGTCATCTGCCTACTCCCTGTGGCGCTTGGCAGGAGCCTCTCGTCGTTACCGCCAGTCGATTGCCTCCTCTGAGCGCAAACGGAATCCGAATCGGAAATATTTATTTACGCTGGAGGTAGGAATCCGACAAGCTGTGAAGCTCTTTTCCCACAGACTTGTGGTCGGGGGCACCGGGGTAAAAACGTTACAGCAACAAACAAATGCAAAAAAACCGCGTCGTGCACAAGCGTCACGGGGTCCACGCGTGCGAGCGCGTGGCTCATCGCCCCCGTCAGTTGTGTTCGGAGAGCCGCTCGCTGGAGATTTTCACGCACGACGACAACGCCGCGTCATTGAGCCATCGTTTGTGACGGCCGGTTCGCTTGTGAAAATAGCTGCGTAGGTCGGTGGGTCCTCGCCTGGTAAAATGAAAAATAAATTTGTTGAGTTTAATAGTTTCAATTCGTTACTACTTTAGCGCACACCAATTGTGTTCTGGGAGAGCAAACCCACAACGTTGACAGTGGAGTTTGACGTCCCGCTTGGTGATCACCACCAGCGGCAGTAACTAAACGACCGCACTCCGTTCAAGTGACAAACGTCTCCCATTGGCCGTGCCGGGTGGGGCTCACAGGGTTACGTCACTTTCACATCCATCAGAAACTTTTGTCTGTACTGGAGGAATCCGTGCAGCCCTACAGGAGGTTGTAGGTGCGATCCCAATTCTGACAGCTGCTGCCGTATATTTGGAGCTTGCGTCTCTCACTCTCTCATCATCATCATCACCACAGTGGCTATGAGATGTTAACTACCTCGCCTGGTCTACAGGAGGTCGTGGGTTCGATCCTGACTCTGACAGCTGCTGCTATAAACCGTGGCCGATGAGCGACCGCTTTCGACCCCGCCGCTTTGCGTGCTGGAGAGTAAACCCACGACATTTACCGCTTGAGCACCGTGAATTTTTTTCCGGCGGGTAGGTTGCCGGGTGTCGTCGTTGGCGTTCGGGGGAGGGGGGACAGGCCGGTGGTGGCGGCGCTCGTGACGGCACAGAGGGGTTTGCCGTTTAGAATCTCGCTGCGGCCGACCCGGGAGTTACCGTGGTGCGCGTTTTTTCTCGATGCTGTGTTGGAGTAAGTGCTGTTCACAAGAGGGAACCTGTTCCATTTGTTTTTCATTAAAAAGTTTAGGACTTTGCAGCCGCCAACAACCCTTCCTTTACATTACACAGACCACCCATACAGGTCGACACAACAACCGCCATTCGCCACTAAGTGGCAGTGACCTCACCACGTCGCTTGTGCCAGGCTATGTGCATGTTGAGGCCACGTGAAGTGTCGAAGGCCCGCTGGTAGGAGGTTATGGGGCAGACCCAGGTGCCAGGGGTCCACTGACTGAAATGAATGGCCGATGCACCACCTGTGCCCCGTACTGTGCCAACTTGCTGTGCTTCAGCCACCCAACTGCCCAGCAGCAGCATTCACGAGCCTCCTCCAATTAGGCTGATCTAGACACCACTGGTACCAGTCCACTCAGCTCCACATCCTCTTGTACCACATCACTCCATCTCTTCTCTAGCTCGTGCCGTGCTCGTTTAGCCCCCTCTATCTGGCCGAACAAAAGCTGTTTAGGCATGTGGGCTACATGACCCAACTAATGCAACCTTGCCTGCCAGAGGAGCTCACCGATGGGATTTTGTCCAGATCTTTCAAAGATCTGTGAGCTCCTCACACAATCCAGCCTGGTTAAACCCAGGATGGATCTTAGGCAGGCCAGCCTAAATGTTTCTAACCAGGGAAGATTTACCATTCGGGGGGTTTACATTTTGCAAGCGTAGAGAAGGGAGGGCATGACTGTGGCCGAGAAGACCCGAAGCTTCATGTGGAGTGACAGACCAGGTAGCTTTACGCAACTGATGAAAAGTTAATGCCGCTTGACTGATTCGGAATGAGACCTCTGTTGTCAAACCGGAGCTGGTCATGAGCACACTGCCCAGGAATGGAAAACTCTTCACTCTCTCCACAAACACAAAGATCCCCATATAGCCTTAACAGGCCGGCATGGCACATGAAGGGGTGAGTGGCATACACAATGCCACGTCAGAATTGGGTATTACAGATAGATAGCCTGCCGCCAACAAAAGAATAGCTCCAGCAGAATTGCTTCATTATTTAGTTCTATCCATGGCTGGGTGAGCACGTCCCTACTTATCAAGCATTGTGCTCACCATTGTACCGAGTCACTTAAACGCAGGCGAGCTGCTGCTTCTCTACTGCATGAAAGTAACATGGCATGTTATCTTGAAACACCTCTATAGGCTTATCTTCCAAAGCCTCCAATTGGTGTGGAAGCTTTAACCCGCATTACATCACCAATACTGACTAAAATAGCGCCTTCATCTACTAGCAGAAATTTAGTAACACGCTTTTCAACATGATTACAAATCAGAACCTCTGAGTGTGTGTGATCCAGCCACCGTTTAACGCACTAAAACATCACCTATTGATCATACTCATGTTTAGTTTCATATCGCATCATCATTCATTGCAAATTGCATCTCACCATCACTGAGGAACCTCAGGCATACAGGCTGTGAGCCAACACCAACAATTAGCCAAGCTCTGCAGTCCTCTGCAAATTAAGTTAATGAGTGTTGATACCTCCAATTAGCACAATTGGCTCCGTACCGTGCAAAAGAAGTTCAACATTCACGCATACAGAAGGGACCTACAATATTTAGTCTGCACTTTGCTGTACTGCCTTCTTCCGGCGTGCCGGGGAGTGGCACCTCCTCGACGTCCATGGGAAGGGATTTTCGCAAAACGTGTGCGGGTCCAGCCACCCTCACTGCCTCTGCGGTGCTGGATTAGAGGCTACGTACAGCATAGCCATCACCACCACGCTATCTGTGATCCCCGAGATGCCTTTGTCCGTCTCCGAATTACACGCACTTTGCCCGTCTGTTGTATATATAGGTGTTATGAAAATTGATGAAAATAATGAAAATTAAATGAAATTTGCATAATTTATCCGAAATTATGTTAATCAGTGTAATTATGCCCATAAATTATGCTGATTCGAGAAATAATCGTATTAATTTATGCGAGTGGGCGTGGTTATGATAATGCAGGTCGTTATGGATTATCAGGTCGAGCCTCGGTGACGAGGATTGTGTTATGAATTGGAATGACGCAATTAATCGTATGCAGTGACGCAGGCGTTGTGAGCGTGAATGAGAGTCGATTCGACTCTGCTCTTTAATTCCGTATTATCGATAAGGATACGATTACTCTCGATTGAACATTATGAATTATGTGTGTTATGGATTATGTGTGGTGATAGTGTGCTTATGATAGGTCCCCAGGATTCAGATCTCATACGCAGAACAATATTATGCAGAATTTCAGGAAGAATCACACACAAACCTTCTGCTTTAATCAATTTTATTTTCTAGCTAATTTAAATTTTTGGATAATATGAAAACTCAATCTCGGGATGTTGGAATTTCAACACAGCGTTAACATGATACCATCACGATTGCGTTGTTTCACCCCGATAGCGGCACCTGTGGTTAATCCCCGACGCGTAACGCAATCGATCGGTTGTTGAGAGAGGGATTAAAAACAAGCGAACTATTCTATCAAAACCTTAACCTTATAATATGCAAACTCGTATTCTTGAATGATTACACAACACGGCACTCGGTCTTTGATTTGTATCCAATCCTTAACACATTCTGATATGCGAAATTATTATGCTTGAAATCGTCAGCACAGTACCACGGCGATGTTCGTTCATTGATTCATCAACGATTATGCAATTAAAGTGTTCGACTGAAATAATTCTGATTGCCTCATCAACGTAACTCAATGGGTGGCGATGTTTTCGATATCAGCTAATAGTTGACGCAGTTATCATGAGTCTTGTATGTTTAATGGGAGGGTTGTTGATTTCTTGCGTTGAGCAAAAGCCTAGGTTGATTTCATTGTCAAAAAAAAAATGTTTGTTCGTTGTGTAGCGGTGGGGGAGTGAGGAGGGAGTGTGGGGGAGGGGCATACGAACGACTGCCAGTTTCTGTCCACTGCTGGCTGGAAGAGTCAGCACGACGCTCGCCGTCGTCGCGCCGATGGGTGTTGAGTGCGGGGCCGCTTCCCTCTCAGCCCTGGTGACGCGAAGTTGTGCGCTGTAGCACGCTGGGGGCACGCTGTTGGCACGCGCTGGTGCTGGTGGCACGCTGGTGGCGCGCTGTTGGCACGCGCTGGTGCTGATGCTGGTGCTGATGGCACGTTGCTGGCCGCGCTCTTTCTCCTTGAAGGTGCGCGAACGCGCCCGTGCTGGTTCGCTGATAGCAGTTTCTCTCTACTGCTGGCTGAGCTGCTGCACGCTCTTGCTTGGCGTTGCTGGCCACGCTCTTTCTCCTTGAAGATGCGCGAACGCGCCCGTGCTGGTTCGCTGACAGCAGGTTTCCTCCACTGCTGTATGACTCACTTTTGTTGATACATCGCGACTCGGCGATCCTCGCTACTCAGCGAGGCTCGGAGCCAGCCGCTCCATGCGACTGCTCGTCCTGTGGACGTCTTGACTCGCTGATCTGTCTTGACTCGCTGCTTCACTTTACTGACTTTTGAAAATGCGGCTGACCGTTATATTCAAAGACAATTCTCTCTGCGCAGTGGAAAAGGGGGGGGGGGTCTGTGTGTGTGAGTTCGTGTGTGTACAGATGGCTCCTGCGATAACGATCTGTTTGCCCTGGCGTGAAATTCCTCTCTCGCGCTCTTCGGGAGAGACAAAGGTGGTCGGGAGTACCTATCTCTTTATACTTTCGACTTTATATTTCTCAAATACAATTTGGTCCCATGTTCGCCAAGACTCGTGTTTGTAACTACGTCCTCCCGACACCCCTCTCGGGTTACCGAGGTTCGCATTGATATGATGGAGTTATTAGAAAGAAAAATAATTTTCATCCTGAGTTTAAGAGGTCCGTTTCCAGATTGTTGGAATCCATATCCCTTGGTTCTGTAAGGTTCTATAATGGAATATCGTTTAAGGTTAACACGTTATTATTAATGTTATATTGCAATTTTCTTTAAAACTTTGTTTGCCTGGTTGCCGTGTGTGGGGTGGGGTGTGTCCCCTCATCAAACGCGGCTGGCTTTTCCAGATGGCCCCTTGTGATAAGGTGTAATTCCTGCTTCTCCGCGCTGTGAGAGAGACAAAGGTGGTCGGGGTTGCTTGGGATATTGTTTAAACTCTTTCGTAAGTTTGCCTGTTCGCCTCATTCCTTCTCGATAACCTTTGATGTGACTCGGTATTTTGTCTCCAAGCTTTGTTTTAACAGTAAAAGTATTAAAGGTGAAAATCATTTGATAGCGAATTAATTTCGATTTAAAGCTTTCGTGACTGCAATGATTCATCTTCTTTGGTTCTTTCGGTAAAGTCACGTAGAATGAGAATAAAATAATAAATTGATAAAATTAAATAACACAATAATATTCTCACGACGTTTCGGCCACAACACAAGCGGCCTTCATCAGGTGAAGGGACGAGACTGTCTGGTAGGACAGCACTGGAGTGAAAGAGCCACGTTCAGATCACGGCCTTTAAACTGTGTGAGAGGAACAAAGCGCCTTGACAAAGGAATTAGCATATAATTTAGCATTTAAATGGCTGAATGATTAGTTTGTGACTGGTCACAGAAATAGCTATGTTAAAAGTTAAAGCATACACATCCGCAGAGGCACCCCTTGTTAAAGGAATTAGCATAGAATTTAGCATTGAAATAGCTAAGTTAAAGCATACACATCCGCAGAGGCACCCCTTGACAATGGAATTAGCATAGAATTTAGCATTGAAATAGCTGAGTGATTAGCTTGTAACTGCTCACAGAAATAGCTACGTTAAAGTCAGAGCATACACATTCACCGAGGCACTTAGTACAAATCAAACAGGAGAATTTAGCATTGAAATAACTAGGCGAATTTAGCACTGAAATAACTGAGTGATTAGCTAGTGACTGGTCACAGAAATGACTATGTTGAAGTCAAGGCCTACACATCTGAGCTATTCACAGTACTATATAGTGAACCAATAAAAAACTAAAATATAAATTACCTTAATGTTATCAATAAACTCTATATTCTCCAATCAGCTAAGCTACCAACAATAAGTCGTTATATATCACAATGCTATATGGCGAAAAAATGGGTGGATTCTTACCCTCAACTTTAGCACCACGGATAGCTACGGGCCCCGTTCAGACGGACGAGTTCGTTCATGGTCGGAACAGAGGAGAGGGAGAGAGACAGCTTAGAGTCGCGGCATCTCTTCAGAAAGGTAAGAGACTCGATTAGTTGAGCCTTCTTATCCCGGAGTCTGTTGAATGATCTTAAGGATGTGTGGAATCCCTCCCCGTAGAGGCGGTTAAATTTCGATTTAAAGCTTTCGTGACTGCAATGATTCATCTTCTTTGGTTCTTTCGGTAAAGTCACGTAGAATGAGAAAATAATAAATTGATAAAATAACACAAGCTAATCATTCAGCCATTTCAATGCTAAATTATATGCTAATTCCTTTGTCAAGGCGCTTTGTTCCTCTCACACAGCTTAAAGGCCGTGATCTGAACGTGGCTCTTTCACTCCAGCGCTGTCCTACCAGACAGTCTCATCCCTTCACCTGATGAAGGCCGCTTGTGTTGTGGCTGAAACGTCGTGAGAATATTATTGTGTTATTTTATTTTATCAATTTATTATTTTATTCTCATTCTACGTGACTTTACCGAAAGAACCAAAGAAAGCGAATTAATTATTGGATAATAATTCACTGATGTATCTGGTGGCCTGGTCTTGATTGGAGTGAGCGCGAGGACTGCTAACTTTAGCTTATTCTTGTTATTGCATTTTAAATTTGAACCGTTGTTTTAATGACAAAGGAAAAAATATATATGGTTTAACCCGTGGGTGTCCTCGTTTCTGGCTTGCGGAGGGCTTCCCTCTGCGTGACCTCCCTTAGGGCACATCAAACTCTTGTTCATCTGGAGATCTTCGCAGATAGCTGCTAACATCCTCGCCTCGAGAGTTTTATTATTTCTTTATTTTTTAATGGTCTGTTTATGATCGACATCTGGTTTTTCGTGTGCCTGGCTTACGAGTTTTATTGATTATTTTTTTTGTTTGTTAAAAAAAATATTATATATAACGCAAATATTTTTTTTTTATTTAAAGCTTTCGTGACTGCAGTAATTCATATTCTTAGTTTTTTTCGGTAAAGTCACGTTGAAGAGAAACAACAAAATAATAAAATATATATAAAACAATAAAAAATTCTCACGACGTTTCGACCATAACTCAAACGGTCATCTTCAGGTGTGTTGGTTTGCAACTAAGAATATGCAAATATTATTGTTAATATCAATTTTTGAAAAGGCTCAACACCAGGCAGCGCTCACAAGCAATGCAAAGTTACATTGTTTCCTCATAGGTTCATGTCATAAAGTTTATAATAAAAACAACAATGATAATTATTACATAATGCATTGGATTGATCCTAACTCTTAACAGAGTTAGTCTGTTGGCAGCAGTCAGTGTCCAGTGCAGTCCTGGCATCTGCTGCTCAGTTTCCTTCCCCGGCTGCGGTCCCAGTGGCACCTCCATCACCCCAACTGTGCGGTCGACCGGCCGCAACCAAACAGCATCATGCTGCGGAAGAGCGCGCGGATCGCGTTCGCCACACGAGCCAGGCCCTTTCGTTCCTGCACTACCACCGCCTCCTGCCACTCTGTCTCCTCCTCTGTCTCATCCTCTGTCTCCTTCCCCGTCGCCTCCTCTGTCTCCTCCGTCTTCTCTTTCTCCGTCTTTTCAACCTCCTGCATCACCATCTCTTCCACCAACACCACCACCATCTTCTCCTTTTCCTCCTCCACAGCCATCTTCTCCTCCATCTCCTTGTCGTCCTCTTTGTCCTCCACCGCTATCTCCTCATGTCTTCTCCAACTCCCTCTCCACCTCCATTTCCTCTTTCACCTCCTCCTTCACTTCCTCTTTCATCTTGTTCTCCACAACCTCTCTCTCCTCTTCAACGGCCTGCGAGGATTGCTGCGCTGGCTCCGCTCTGTGAAGAGACGCGCATGACACCGTTCAACCTTCCTGCTACGGCAGACATCGCAGTCGTCTCCTTACAATCTGTAGGTGGACTGTGTGGCGGATTAATTCGAATTTAATAACCACACAAAACATCACAATCAGTGAGTACGCTTGGCATTGCAGCTGTCATTCTCTCAATGCAAGGCAGCACGAAGAAAGGTGCTGCTGAATCTAACACAGACTGTTGTAGTTTCACAGTAGTGGCTGGCATTGCTGTGTAAATCCAATCGAATAACTTGCAGTGACATTTGTATATGTGTATTATAATTGATCCCTGGCACACAATGGCATACTCATTTCCAATGACATCAGGGGAGATTTTTAACGTCTGCTACGAAGGAGAGGGTGTGCGTGTCTTTGTGGTTTACGCAGCAGCAGTAATACCCAGGGCAGGACACCAGAGCTGAACTGTAAGCAGTGAGTGATGAACCCGCTATCGCTGGCCCGCTTCACGCATGCACGATTGTGGAAAAAATATCTATGGTGATTCGTGGTCGACTAAGTTGCCCCCTTTGACTTTGATGTCATCTCAGAGCGCTTTACAGGTGATGAGCCACTCACATCTTGCATTTCTCGTCTCAATGCATTTGAAAGGGGGCACCCCCCTCCTCCCAATGGCAGCTATCCTTGTGCAGTAAAAATACACTTGGTAGTTGGCCAGGAAGCGGGCATTAGTCTGGCAACAATATAGTGGATGTAGGGTTACATGGTGAATGTATGACCGCATTGTTACGTGGTCTCACCCAGAAACCAATTATGGAGAACATTTCTATCGCCGAATGTACATGTGGGGTTTGCATTGTCTGTGTGTTTGTGCGGGTGGCAGAGCTGGAACATCTTTGCCTCATAACTAGAGGGATCTGGGTTCGATTCCCAACTTGGGCCACTTTCTCTGTGCGGAGTTTGTTCTCTCCCCCTAGTTCTGGGTGGGCTCTGCAGCTTTCTCCCCATAACTGAACCCACATAAGCAATGCAAATCACTCAATTGGGATCGCAAACAACAGTCATTTTTATATTCTTAGTCCTTTCGGTAAAGTCACGTTGAAGGGAAACAACAACAAAATAATAAAATATATATAAAACAATAAAAATTCTCACGACGTTTCGACCATAACACAAACGGTCGTCTTCAGGTGTGTTGGTTTGCATAAATGTATTTTTAAACGGTGCATTTATTTATTTATAAAAAAAACGTTAGCGCCACGCGCAGCGATTTGGCAGTTTATTTAGGACTAGTCCATCTATGTTCTGAAAAGAGGAGGGGGGAGACGATTTTTTTTATTGTTTTATATATATTTTATTATTTTTTGTTGTTTCCCTTCAACATGACTTTACCGAAAGAACTAAGAATATGAATTACTGCAGTCACGAAAGCTTTAAATCAAAACAGTCATTTTGTTCCCGATTACTAACAAAACTTGGCAGGACCCTGCTGAAAAAAGGTCTTGAGACTCAGTGATGCTTATCCTGCGTAAACAATAATAATAAAAATAAATATACACAGGACACACGCAGCTGGTGGTGGTGCTGGTGGTGGTGCTGGCGGTGGTGCTGGCGGTGGTGCTGGCGGTGGTGCTGGCGGTGGTGCTGGCGGTGGTGCTGGTGGCGGTGCTGGTGGTGGTGCTGGTGGCGGTGCTGGTGGTGGTGCTGGTGGTGGTGCTGGTGGCCGTGGTCCAGAGGCAGTGGTGCTTCAATTTGGTGATGCGCTTCTCCTCCTCGAGACGTTTCACTTCCATGAAATGCTTTAACTGATCGAGGCGCTTCTCCATGAGGTGGTTCACATCTTTGAGGCGCTTTTCCACTAAGCGCTTCACTTCCTCGAGCCGCTCCTCTGCAAGCCGCTTCTCCTCTGCAAGCTGCTTCTCCTCTGCAAGGTGCTTCTCCTCTGCAAGGTGCTTCTCCTCTGCAAGGTGCTTCTCCTCTGCAAGGTGCTTCTCCTCTGCAAGGTGCTTCTCCTCTGCAAGGTGCTTCTCTTCCTCGAGACGCTTCACCTCGCCGAGGTTATTCACCTCCCGAATGCTCCTCTGGTTCTTGGGGCGCCTACACTTGAGCTGCTTCTATTCGTACATATGCGCAACGATAAGCACAAGAACATTCAGACATGCACACACATGCACAAAATCATACTCACACGCACGCAAACATGCATTTCCACCCATACACAAATGCATACTCACACACCTATGCATGGACGCAAATATGCATATTGACTCATGCAAATATGCTGAGCACACACATACATATACACAATCACCCGATGTTAAAACAAACCTTTACCAATCAGTAGTTTTGAACACAGAATTAATGTAGCCCTAACCCCTAATTCACCTAAACCCTACAAACTAATGATACATGTTACACCCTCATATATTCCCACAGACACCTATCGACCCCACAGACCTCATGAACCCCATTGAGGCCTTGATCAACTGCGATAATTTAATGGCGATTGTTATCAACATTCATCACGGGCAATAGGTGCCAGAGAATGTTCCATTGTAAGGATCTAGCTGCCCATAAGCTAGAAAAATCTAAAAGCAGCGCTCAGTGGGCAACTGGAATAGCACCTTCCAATGAGCTCACAGACTGAGGTCGCGTCACTGCCTGAAAAAAAGGCCAATTTATGTGCATGCACAAGTGGAATATGGCATGACATGGTGGCAAGATGGGGTGATGTCAGGAGATGATGTGGTGGTATTTAGATGTGATGTGTTGGAATTTTATGGAGAGATGGTGTCATGTGATGGTGTAGACTCATGGTGAGGTTCTATGATGGGTTATTGACTAGATGTTGGGGTGGTATGATGGGAAAGGTGGTGTGGAGAAATGGCTTGATGTGATGTGTAGTCATGTTGTAGTTTGATCGTGTGGTGGCATGGTGTGCTATCATGTAGAGACGGTGTCTTTGACCCTCACCGATCACATACACACCTTTTGGTCGCCATTGTTGTCACCTTGGTTCGGGAAAGGGTCAACTCTGTCCATAATGTCCCCCCACGTAGTCGTTTGGAGCTGCGACTTCCGGGCTACGGAGCACAGACATTTCATTCAAAGGATGAGTAATGGATTAGAGAACGAAGCACATGGAGATTTCACAGAACTCATTCTGAGATCCCTCTAGTTACCTCTTATCACACTACAGGCCCTGCTATTGAGAAATATTCATCACATGGCATTAACACTTTACATGTCATATTTTTGTGAGCATGTTGAGATCATTCATTCCATAAACTTGAGACCCTAGTATAATTATAGGTTGCTGAAACCCAGAGCTTAATCAACATTCTCTGCCATGCTGGATCAGTGTCTAATCCCTTACCCACCAAGCCAGTTCTACTGAATGTCATTATTAGGGAGTTCTCCTCTGCATTTCGTAGTAATTTGTGAAAAGTAAGTTTATAGCTCATCAGAATCCTCCAGAATATATAAATATTCTGATTCTAACAAACTATTTTATGTAGGTATATGTAACTTACTCTCATAGTGCTCCAAGATATCAGCCCACTTAAGTTGTCTGTCCATGGTGTCGGTGTTGTGTCTGTTTCATGGTGGTGGCCTGGAGGGGTTGGAACAAGGATCAAATTTATCAACTCAACGAATCACTCATCCTCTCAATGATTACCATTTCCCACTCACAGTACCAGTTCACTCGCTCTTGTGCATGTTGATTTACAAGCACCTTCATTTACTTGCTTACTGCCAACTCACTCACTTGTGCACCCGCTCACTCACTCATTCACTGACCCACTCACACATGTTTATTCCAATCCACTATTCCATTGAACATAATCATCAGACTTAACCATGTTCATGTAGAACCCATTTGTATTAATCCACTGGCTGATAAAGGCCTCTCAATGCCTCATGGATGATGAGGGTTATGTAACCATACTTTAAAACGCTGGTAAGTGTGGGTTGGTGAAGGTCGGGGAGACTGCAAAAGAAAATATATTTCTACACTGCCCTCCAATGCTCACAATGGCTATTACACCATTTATAGCACGTGGTGGCCACCCAATGCTAGGACATCCAATCACTCCCCAAGCTAGACCCTGCTTAGCTTCTGAGACCTGATGAAATCAGGAGCATAACGGGTACTCTATTCATAGGTCAACCAATCATAGTTCATAGTTTATAGTTCATTTATTTGGTATAGCCCTGTGAGCCATTCGGCTCTTGAATCGGGTGCAACCGCAACAAACAAAAAACATGAACAAGAAAACATCTTAAAGTGATTATGTGACTGTGCAAACAGAAAATACAGGAAAAAATATCAAAATATTCCTGAAATAGCACCGTACACCAACGCTGTGTGCAATCGAATAACCTGAGCAATATCCCTCGCCCAAACATCAAAATACTATTACTCAAGCATAACCCGAACACCTGATAGGCAACCCTAACCCGTCATACCGAACACTAACCCTTAATACACAAACCCTAATACACAACCGTAACTCTAACTCCTAAACCGTAACTGTATCACACTTGCCCGTATGGCAAACTCCAACCTGTAATTATAACTGTGAACTCTAACCCTTCACTCTATAAAGAAGACCTGTACCACCGTCGTCGCCTTGCTCTGCAGATGCACACGGACACAACGCACACACACATACACGGGGAAAGGTGATGCAAAAGTATACTGCACTGCAAGCAAGAACTAAAATTATTCGTATATTTGGTATTTTTTACCATTTGTTAGAAAGTAATGCTATCACCAAGGTGCACAAGACACGTGAAGGGATGGCAGCCAATGGTCAAGGATTGGAAAGCATCCTAGAGATGTTCAGAGATGGAGTGATTAAATCAGCTCGCGTACAGGTGCTCGGTGGATTTGTACGTTACGGGACCACGAGCGAGTTACGGGACCATGAGCGATTGCAATAGTTTGGCGAGGCCCTCAGCAGTGTGTTTGTATTAAATCTTTGCATATCCACAATTAGTCACAATGCAGCAATAAATTGGCCAAACAAAATCGTTTGGATGATTGTCTCAATTCTTGGCAACCGGAAACAGCAAACATTGTATAAAGATGCCAGGTTTTTTGTGCCAGCTAAAAGGGTAAAAACCTATTACTATGTCATGTTACTGTCAAAGGAGGTCTCATGATGTAAAGGCTTACCCCGAGCTCTCAATACTCTGATGGTGCGCTGTTTTTGAGTTGTACGCCTTATGGTGTCATCTGGTCCAACACCAGTGGAGACTAGGCTCTAAGAAAAGCCGTCTCGGCTGTGGACCAATCAAATTCAAGGACAGTGCCAATATTATTATCGGAGTTGTCTCTTTTTTGTTTGCATTTTGACTGCTTGTGTTGTGGTCATTGCAAACATGATGCCTTGAATAAAGGTGTCAGTTTTTGTGCCAGCCAAAAGGGTAAAAACCTATTACTATATCTTGTTACTGGCAAAGGTCTCATGATGTAAAGGCTTACCCCGAGTTCTCAATACTCCCTGATGGTGCGCTGTTTTTGAGTTGTACGCCTTATGGTGTCATCTGGTCCAACACCAGTGGAGACTAGGCTATAAGAAAAGCCGTCTCGGCTGTGGACCAATCAAATTCAAGGACAGTGCCAATATCATTATCAGAGTTGTTTCTTTTTGTTTGCATTTTTGACTGCTTGTGTTGTGGTTATTGCAAACATGATCCCTTGTATAAAGGTGTCAGATTTTTTGTGCCAGCTAAAAGGGTAAAAACCTATTACTATTGGTAAGTTAACTTATTATCGGAAAAAAGCAATATTTGACAATAAGTGAATGGGGGTTCAAAGCAAGTTGCTCAATGGTGAAAGTGTATGCAACTAAGAGAGGCCGCTCTCTCTACTTAGTGTTCACTCAAGTGGTACTCGTGTGATTGTTTCATTGATCCCAGGGGGATGACAAACTAAGTCTAGCGTCAACTGGAAAATTAAGTCACGACTTTCCATTTTGAATTGAGTGACCTATCACACAGTACCCTCCTCCCTGGCTGGATGCTCCATTATTAGGTATCGTTATTACTGAACACCCATGCCTGTTCTTATTTGGAAAAGGTCAATTGCAGCTCTGATGCTAAATTATAAACATGATGATAGCAGCAAGGCTTTGATATGCCAAGTAGGAAGGATTGCCGCCTGGTACTGTTGTTCATCTTGGATTGAACCTGTTCATGTTTTAATTCAAAACTGCTACAGTTTAAAATCATTGTAATTCCAATTTAAAGCCCCTGATAATCCTCATGCCTTTCTTACATGTAAGGGTCTCCAAGACAAAATAAATATCAATTGGACGTTCTAACTTCTGATGCTATTTCATTGAAAAGTTACGTTAACTTATAATACGTTTTAAATATATAAAGTTACCACTATTGAAATACAGCAATGTATGCCAAAATCCAACATGGTGGATAATTCAATCATCATCATCATATGTGAGACACCCAGCTGAACTTAAAACCCAGTGTACACCCAGTATTTTGTTTACTTTTATGTATGGGTATTTAAGTGTTACCTGCTGGTATAGGCAAAGTTTATCCCTGTACTCAGATTTCTTCTCACAAACAAACCTACAAGATGAGGAAATGGCCAAACATAAAATGTCTTCTTGAGATCTTGAGACTCGGTGAGACTTGTTTAGATAAATGAAGTGTTATACTGGTAGGAACGAAGTTGTAAACTGAGTGTACCAGCCTGCAATAGATTAATGTGTCCGTCCGTCCCCTTTCAATACTTTAACGAAGTGAAATCTCGTGCTGTTGGGTGTAAAAAAAATTCCAATGTTCCTACCAGCCCACCCTGCAAGGACCTGTTTGTTATAACTTGAATAATATACTTTTGAGTGTATTAGGGTACATGTATTATCATTGTCGTTACTATATAATGCACCTAAACTGACTTAACAATGTATTTGCATGAGATTTTGCAAAGGAGCAAAACATTTCTACACCATATATTTATTTTATTACAGGCGTAGTAACATCACGGATGTCACTGTGTGGTGCCGGCCCTAGCGAGGCACGGCGTGCGATGCATCGTCATCGCGAACACCCCGTAGGTGGGTGTAGTACCAGCCCTAGGGGGGCACGGCGTGCGATGCATCGTCATCGCGAACACCCCGTAGGTGGGTGTAGTACCAGCCCTAGGGGGGGCACGGCGTGCGATGCATCGTCATCGCGAACACCCCGTAGGTGGGTGTAGTACCAGCCCTAGGGGGGCACGGCGTGCGATGCATCGTCATCGCGAACACCCCGTAGGTGGGTGTAGTACCAGCCCTAGGGGGGCTAGGTGAGCGCTGGAATAGCGCAGTAGCACCACACGTGGCGCGCAGTGCTGACTCCTACAGGAGGGAGTGTGGGAGTGTCAGCCATGGGATGAGGTTACCCTCGGCCATGGCACTCTGGTTGACCCCGGAAGGCACGTGGCGGGTAAGATCTACACAGGGGCCTCAGGAGGGGGCTTGGGGGTGGTCACGTGTCAGGGTAAGCTCCTAGGGAAGGGCCGAGAAACAACAAGAGGTTTCTCGAAGGTGGTCTTGGCCAGCCGCGACCCAGCAGCATATAAACTGGGTCCGCACAGGGACCGAGGTTCAGCGTTGCTACCGTCATCTGAAGATCTACGTCCAAGAAGAAGTCACCAACACGTGGACGAGGACCCCAGCTAGGGAGGGTCCTGTCCGTTGTAGCTACTCCCGGTAACTAGCGTAGTTAGCCTGGTGGTCCACCACCATAGGTTATCTGGTAAAGGGACAGTAACCCCTTGTGTTATGTGTTGGTGTTAATAAATATGTTGCCTCCACGAAGAATATCTGCGACTCAGTTGAATCCACTACACAGGTATTACAAACTGAAAAGGCTCGGTAATAACTAAAAAACGCAATACATTGTATACACTCGAATGTAGCTGTATAATACTCAGGGAAAGGCTGGTAGAATGGTGCTCGAGAAATTATGTAAAATTAAAGCCGTACAAACAATTGCTATTAGGTTAACTGTCTAGAGTATCGGTCATTTTGTAATGACATTAATGTTTTTTTTTGTTACAGGCAGCGTAGAGAATTATGAAAATCTGGTTGCATGCAGGAGTCCTTGATGTGAATGACAATAACTTAGAGAGAAAGTATCACAATAGTCAACCCCCCTCACATGTTGTTATAAGCTGCAGTAACGACGACAGGGTGGGCAGCAGTTAGCAGTTTTGGCAAAAACCCAATGTTGTAATGTCTATGCTCTTCCATCTTTGCTCCATGCTTCCACCAGCCGACACTGAGCAGCAAGGTGCAAGGTTAAACAAAAACTCGGTGACCCGCAGTGTCAGAAGGCCCTTGTCCAGCAGTGTATTAAATTAGGGCTGTACACGTTTATCCTATCATTACATAACAGCCTTTACCTGTCCCACCGTATTTTCATCTTGACATTTAATCGTAAGAATGCGACTTGCTTACATTATCACAATACTATAGAAAAAAATATATATGTATTGCTGTGTTTAAAAGTTCATCCAGTTCCTTCTGACACATGCATTATATGGTGCCTCTAGGCGAGTTTAATTTCAAGCATAAAGTGTTATTTTAGTTACTGTTCAGGCATACGGCTCATCTGATCAACAACAAATGAGTCAACACCGATATAAACAAACCTGTTCACTGTATATTGGAATAAAGATTATGTGGCTGGTATTTTACAACAACTTTGTAGCGTGGTTATTTGCATGCAAAGCAACTATGCCTCACATTTAAATATTGACAGTCTCAAGCCAAGCAAAGTTACATCAGGAATTAAAAAAAAAAACTATATAGTATCTTTGACAAGCATGACAATGTTGCAGTACCAAAAACAGACTTATCACAGAGAAAATGTATAGTTAGACCAGTGGTTCTTAACCTTGTTGGAGGTACCGAACCCCACCAGTTTCATATGCGCATTCACCGAACCCCTCTTTAGTGAAAAATAAAATGTGATTTTTTTCAAATTCAAGACATAGATATGTTTTTTACTGGTACACAAAATGAGCCGTGCATGAACATTACCTTGTTCAAAGAATAAAACCAACACAATGCATAAACTCACAACAAATTACATACCTGGAAATCAATGTGACTTCTGCTGTTGCCTTTGAGAGATCAGTTCAGATATGCGTGGCTTCACCTTGGCAAGTGCCACTCTCATGTCATTTTCACAGCAAAGTCTGTTCCTTTTCTTCGTTTTTATGTACAGCATCCTCGAAAAGGATTGCTCACAAAGATATGTTGTAACAAATGGTATAAAAAAATCCAGGGCTTTCTTAGCAATAACTGGATACTTGTTCATTTGTCGACACCAAAACGTTGAGAGCGTTGTTGTTCTGAAGAGTTGCTGTTGAACCTGGCTCTGCTGAATTTCAATGATTTCGTCGAGGAATTCATCATTGACATCTGCTGTTTCAACAGCAAACGTGAACGGCTGTCTCACCCATGCTGGATATGACTCTCTTGTAGGGAAATATCTGTCGAGAGACTTTGTAAGCTCATCTAAGTGCGTGGCAATTGTTTGCTTCAGTTCCGTGGATACAGAAATATCTCCGATTCCAGACACATCTTCGATCTTACTTGCACAGTCGTCCAGAAGCGGGAAGTTTGCGAAGTTATTGTTCTCTGTTCGTCGTTTCCATAACGGTAGCTTTTTTTTAAAAGCCTTCAGGTGTTCTTCCGCTTCCATGATATTGACTCCACCACCCTGCATCTGCTGATTAAGATGATTGAGAGCTGCGAATATATCAGCCATGTACGCTAAAATTAGAATGAACTCAGGGTTTTTGAAGCAATCTGTATGTCAGTGTTGGTGCTCTTGCAAAAACAGGGCTAATTCCACACGCATGGCAAAAACACGATTCAGCACCTGTCCCCGGGATAACCACCGAATATTAGAATGGAGCAGAAGTACCTCAAATTCAGAGCCCATTTCTTTACACAGCTCACTGAAGATGCGGTGCCTCAGAGCACTTTTTCGCACATAGTTCACACATTCCACCACAGTTTTTAATACTTCTGCCATTTTTGGAGGTAAGGTTTTTGTTGCCAACGCATGCCTGTGCAGAATACAATGCGTCACAATGATGTGTGGTGCATCGGCCTTTACTAGCGCACCAAAACCAGACTTTCTTCCCAGCATGACTGGAGCTCCGTCCGTACAAACTGCAGAAACCATATCCCATGAAAGATTGTTGTCTCTGAAGAAGTCATCCACAAGCTTCTTCACATCGGCTGCCTTCGTTGTTGTTGTAAGAGGCTTACAAAATAAAAACTCTTCTTTTATCATGTCGTCTTTCACATAGCGTACAAAAACAGCAAGCTGGCTTAGATCAGAAACGTCTGTGGTTTCGTCGAGTTGAAGGCTGAATTTTGCCGGGCTTGAAATCAGATCCGCGACTACTTGAGCCAAGATGTCTTTACTCATGTCTTCTATTCTGTCACTGACGGTGTCATTTGAAAGGGGAATTTGGGATAATTTACCTTCGGCCGCTGTTCCGAGTATCAGATTCGCCATCTTTAATGCAGCTGGTTTCACAAGTGTTTCACCAATGGTGTGTGGCTTGCCCTGCTTTGCGATCAGGTAAGCAACTTCGTACGATGCTGTCAGGATCGGTTTGTTAACAGGTACAAATCCAAGAGCAGGCAGAGTGGCCCTTTCATCGAATCTGGCTCTCTTCACCCTGAATTCAGCAAGTGTTGTGTTCTTGTATTCCCCGTCTCCATGCAGCTTCAAGAAGTGTTCCTTTAGTTTTGCCGGTGCAAGACTAGAGTTGCTCAACTTGGCGTTGCAAATCATGCAGATAGGACGCTCACTCCCATCACGTTCCGTGATACATGAGAATCCATGTTGTACATATTCGTCCGACCACTTTCTTCTTTTGCCCGACATAGTTAGTATGGATAAAATATTAAAGAAATCACACGACGTACGACAACAACAGTCACACGTTGACTACTGAGTACGCACTAAATTCCCCGCAGCGCTGATTGGCCAAGCAGTGTAGCATGATCATCTGCAGCCAGTGATGGCCAAGCGGGCCGTGTGTGTCATCACAAATTTACACAATAATTCAAGTGTGTCCGGACCTCCGTGGCGGGGGCTCTGCCGAACCCCTGAGATCGACTCACCGAACCCCTGGGGTTCAATCGAACCCAGGTTAAGAACCACTGAGTTAGACAATTAGTATTCACATTTGATATATACTTAGCAAAGAGAACCAGTGGACGTTTTTAATGACACACAACCAACGCTGAATGTAAAGAATAACAATTACTAAATACACAAGTCCCCTTTCAGTTAAAATCGTTCAAATCAAACCACGCTACATCAAAGCACGGACCGGCGCTGCCCCCGGCCGGGGCTCGTCCCAGGGCGGCCTTCCGGCAGGGGCTAGGAAAGAGGGGTAAAGCCTCCGGCCTAATCACCAACTCACCGGACACCTGCGGCCCAGCACGTTGAAGATGATCTCATTCTCGCGCGGGGTGAGCACGGCCGGAGCCGGCACACGGCTGCTGCCGATTTTGCTGCCTTCCCGGCTGCGTAGGCATCGTCGTCAAGAGCGTGGGCCCGCATCGGCCGTGCGGGCACGCGGCCTCTCGGCGGAGTCTGAAGCCGCCTCGGGAGCCGCGTCCCAGCGCCGTCACCGCCGAGCAAAACTTCAATGACGTCACACACCCAGGGGGAGGAGGGGGGGAGGGGTCAGACACTTGTGTGACGATTTGAATTAGAAAGGGCAATATTTAACAATTTTAAATTAAACAGCGTGGTGTTTACACCATTGGAAACCTCATTTGCCAGTAACAAAATATGATAGTTGTTTTTTTTTTACCCTTTAATCTGGCAACAAAACATCGATATATCGGTGTGGTGTTTCTCTGTCGTGTTGCATTTCTCTCAATTAGTTTATTTAGAATTGTGACAATGTTGATTTCTGTATACTACACTGCTTTGAGTAGAGCTGTGGCTACGACTCCAGAGGACATGAGCTCGATTCCCGGCGACGGCTTAACGTCAGTGGCGAGTGACATCTGAACCGATACAGGCTCCTCTCTATCAACCCGCAATGTGCCTGTGTGTACCAGTGTAACTTCCAATTAAATGCTCCTATAAAATGACAAATTCCCCAGTACAAACAGAAAATCACAAGAAACAAGTTGTTGACAGTAGAACTCTGAAGCCCATACAAATGAAAAGAAAAAAATAATTGCCAAAAAAATTAAATAAACCGAAAAAGTTATCTATGTTGTGTTAAATAATTGGCAGAGTAAGAAGGCACTACGTTATATTGTCTGTACAAGATCTGCATTCAACCAAATTAATTTTAAATGTCTGTCCTACGGGCAGACTTGTTCACACAATGTGAATGTTGAATTTCCATCACGAGCTCAGGGCTGGTGACAGAGATGGGCACTGATCAACATTTTTTTGAGAAGTGAGGCCAATTGAAATGTATGTTAACAATGCGGCTATAGCTAAGGGCATTTTCTCCAACATCCCTATAAGGCTGTACAGGGGGGGGATCTTTATTTTGACGCGTGTGACTTGCATCCCACTGGGATTTTTGCACACAGCGTTGGTGTACGGTGTTTTTTCAAGGAACATTTTGATGTTTTTTTCCTGGATTTTCTGTTTGCACAGTCACACAAAGTCACTTTAAGATGTTTTTCTCGTTCGTGTTTTTGTTTTTTTAGTTTGTTGCGGTTGCACCCGATTCAAGAGCCGAATGGCTCACAGGGGGCTATACACCAAATTAATGGAACTGAAACTGAACGAGGGAATCCCGACGCAGGGCTACGTGGCTGCCGCCTCGTGGACGGCCTGAGTATCGCGCGTGAATTCCCTCGCACCGGCAGTCCCCGGCGGCAGCTTCCCCAACAGCCACGAGCCGCGTGCTGAGGTCACTCTGAGCAGAGCAGCGCTCAAGCTGCATTCTGGGCGATGTTGTCGGAGCCCTCAACGCAGCCGGGCAATTTACCTGCAGAACAGAACAGTCCGTTGCAATTATATACACAGAATGTAAACCTTTGACTCTAAACTTTTGTGACCGCAGAAACATTCAAATTCTTTTGTTTCTTTCGGTAAAGTCGCGTAGATAGAAACTATTAAAGTTTTTTTTCTTCACTTTATTTTTTTTTCTATCTACGTGACTTTACCGAAAGAACCAAATAATAAGAATGTAGTTGAATTAACGCTTAGGAGGCTTTCACGACCAATATCATCCACAACAGAGGTGTTTTTGTGGGTTAGAACGCGTAAATATACAAATGTGTCGTTAAACCCGCCACCACCCGACACAGCCAACCAGTAAGGGTGGTCACGTAAACAGAACGTGGCCAATTCGTGTATAGTACAGCACTAGTGTGTAGTGTGTAGTAGTGTATAGTGTAGTGTATATTGTAGTGTATAGTAGTGTATAGTGTAGTGTATAGTAGTGTATAGTGTAGTGTATAGTAGTGTATAGTGTAGTGTATAGTGTAGTGTCTAGTGTAGTGTATAGTGTATTGCATAGTAGTGTATAATGTAATGCATAGTAGTATAGTGCAGTGTAGTGTATAGTAGTGTATAGTGTAGTGTATAGTAATGTATAGTGTATAATGTAGTGTATAGTGTAGTGTATAGTGCAGTGTATAGTGTAGTGTATAGTGTAGTATACTAGTACAGCACACCAGTGTGTTGGAGAGCCAAGCCACAACATTTACAGTCTGAGTACCGTGACGTTTCGCCAGTAATTACAATTAGCTTCATCAGGCGACATCCAGATTTGGTGAAATATGCCAATTTTATTTTTGAGTCCACACACCAAGGCTATTTATTCAGTCAACAGAGGAGCTGCGCAGTGAGCTGCTGCCAAACGCATTCAGGTTCATCAGACCATTGCCCTGACACCAGTGTTGACTTGGTCGCTGTCAATAAGTATGATGGCAAGTCTTAATATGACTGCTGCTTGCACTGAAAAAAGTTTAACTTCTTAGTTTTCAAAACATAGGCGATGTGTGCGTCTTTTTTTGTCACCGTAAATCTAATATTGCATCTGTTCTCCCACAACAGAATTGTCTGGGCAAACGATTAGCAGCATGTGCCATTACCGGCAAATTGGACAGAGATTGATTCATCTGTCATCGCCTTTCCGAAAATGTCCATCGAGCAACGTGCAACGCAGCTATGGTCAGCACTCCACGCTATTTGTGGTTCCCCACCACTTATGTCATCCACCCGTGGTGCACTGTGTCTACCACGGGGTCAAACCGAGTGCTGGTCAGTCATCATTCGCCTCCTGTGGTCACGATGTTCACACGAATCCTCATCAGAGCACATCGTAAGGTCCAGCAGCTGCTGTAGTTAAAGTAGCTCTGACCATCGTGCTCATCTCTGACCTCTTGTGCAGTTCATTACGAATGTATCAACTAAGGTAATACCGATCACATTTAGACTCGCATCTGCCGCTGTCACTTCTCGTAAGCTAGCCTATCGCTAATATCAGAGAGGATAAGACTGCTCCGTTTTGAACTTGATAATTTAGACAAATGTCTCTTACAATCACACTTAGCATTAACAGATAAAATGTCCACATCTGATTGGGACCTTGTAGATAACATGACTGTTTTTTTTTTCTGCCGCGACAATGTCAACCAAATGTAAAGTTAACCTGATTGCTAAAGACAATGCACTATCAAAATAATGAGTGCATTGTCTTTGAGCTGTACGCCTTTTGGCATCATCTGGTCGAGCACCAATTGGGTCGAGGCTCAAAAGAAAGCCGTCCCTTGGTGTGGACCAATCAGTTTCAAGGACAATGCATATATTATCATAGTAGGTTTTTTGTTTGCATTTTGACTGCAGGTATTGCGGTTAATGCAGACATGAATCCTCGTAAAAAGGTTTCAGTTTTGTTGCCAGAAAAAAGGGGAAAAACCCTATCATTACATTTTGGTACTGGCAAAGGAGGTCTAATGATGAATAATAGCTTTCAAACACTGCACAAAATTAATGCAGAACTCCAGGTTATCCACTGTTGGCATAGCCAACACCTTAAACGCCTTTTGTTTTGTCAATATAAATCGGAGCAGGCTGTTACGGTATAATAACGACGTGCCCGCTAAACTCGGGCCCTCTTGTCCACTGATGAGTGAGGAAGTTTAACAAAAAATGACAACAGAAATTCACGCAAATTAAGAAGTAAGCTAAAGTAACAAAAATATTTGGGTTTCTTTAATCAAAACATACCTCCATATTGATTACAAACCCTCACGCAAACATTCCCCCCAACTCGTGCGTTTATACGTTGGCCGAATGCGAAAGCCACGATGTCACACAAAACGCGTTCTAAGGAGATTTGAACTCTAAATGCTCTGGGTTACAAACCCAGCGCCGTATCACCCGAGCCACGAGGCTGGGTGCTGGCGTGCCCCCCGTGCCGTCGCGAGCGCGTTAGCGGGGTGCCCGCGCTCTGCCGCTCGAATCTTAAAAGCGCAAACGGTCGCCTCCGATTGAATCTTGACGGAAGAATGTCAAGAAAACCTCCAAAGTCGAGACGATCAAAACGGCAGCGGGGCATTGGGGGGCCGAGTAAATGGAACGTGGGATGGCAAAAAGCGATTTGAGCGATAACCTACGCCCGAGAGTAAAACTATCCCGCTAAATCAAGACGTGCAGGTCGTGGGGCGCGTCCACGCCGTGGGAGGCGCCGCCAGCGGCGTCGCCCCCAGCTCCGTCTGAAGCTCCTTCAACTCGTCACGGAGCTGCCACAATTCCGATGGTGACGTCGCTCTGGGACCCGCCGTGGACTCCGGCTCGACAGCATCTGCCACCCTAGAAACGAGTCGAATTTCAATAAGAGTATTTTCATTAACAAAATATATATATACACTCTCCATGATAGAGGGTTTTTTGGTTATATCGCATGTATAGTGCAGTGTATAGTGTAGTATAAAGTGCAGTGTATAGTGTAATGTATAGTAGTATAAAGTGCAGTGTATAGTGTAGTGTATAGTAGTGTATAGTGTAGTGTATAGTGTAGTGTATAGCGTAGTGTATAGTAGTGTATAGTGCAGTGTATAGTGTAGTGTATAGTGTAGTGTATAGTGCAGTGTATAGTGTAGTGTATAGTGTAGTGTATAGTGCAGTGCATAATGTAGTGTATAGTGCAGTGGAAAGTAGTGTATAGTGTAGTGTATAGTTTACTGTAGTGTGTAGTGTAGTGTATAGTGTAGTGTATAGTGTAGTGTATAGTGCAATGTATAGTGCAGTGCATAGTGTAGTGTATAGTGCAGTGGATAGTAGTGTATAGTGTAGTTTATAGTGTACTGTAGTGTGTAGTGTAGTGTATAGTGTAGTGTATAGTGTAGTGTATAGCGCAGTGTATAGTGCAGTGTATAGTGTAGTGAATAGTGCAGTGTATAGTGTAGTGTATAGTGCAGTGTATAGTGTAGTGTATAGTGCAGTGCATAGTGCAGTGGATAGTGCAGTGTATAGTGCAGTGTATAGTGCAGTGTATTGTAGTGTATAGTGTAGTGTATAGTGCAGTGTATAGTGCAGTGTATAGTGTAGTGTATAGTGCAGTGTATAGTGCAGTGTATAGTGCACACAACATCTATATACATATTCTTAGCTCTTTCGGTAAAGTCACGTTGAAGGGAAACAATAAAATAATAAAATATATATAAAACAATAAAACCGGATTCCCACCACCATCCATCACAGAAGAATTATCTCATCAAGACTCTGTACCATACAGCCCAATGCATATCCGACCAGGAACACATAGTCAGTGAACTCAAGCACGTACACCAAGTTCTTAAGGCTAATGGTTACTCCAACTATACAATCCGCAAAGCTATCACTCAAACCATGAAGGACCCTCTTGAGGAGCCTTTCAAAACCATCACTTTACTCTACATTGCGGGGATCACAAAAAAGATCTCTAAAATCTTGAATAAACACAAGATCCAGGTCCGTTTCAACACATTACATAAAATCCGTGATCTGGTTCCGTCTGTAAAAGAAGTGATTCCGGACATACAGTACCCTGGTGTCTACAAACTAAGTTGCCTCTGTGGTAGTAGTTACATTGGAGAAACCAAACGCCACGTCTCGGACCGCATCCGTGAACACAAAGCAGACCTTAAACACGGTAGGACCAACACCTCGGCCGTGGCAGATCATTGTTATAATTCAGTAGGCTCACATGACATTGACTTTTCCAAGACAGAGGTTCTTTGTAAGCCATCTGGCTACCATGAGAGATTCGTTCATGAGGCTATCCACATATACAAGCACAGAGACAATTCCAACCGAGAAGATGGATTCTGGCTTAGCAATCATTGGAAAGATTTGATTAACCATTTCAGGTCTTAATTGATTGTTCACGCTTACAGTGGCTTTCAGACAGCATACATTAATTTTTCGTCTCCCCCCTCCTCTTTTCAGAACATAGATGGACTCGTCCTTCTAAATAAACTGCCAAATCGCTGCGCGTGGCGCTGACGTTTTTTAAAAATAAATAAAGACACCGTTTAAAAATAAATAAATTGATGCAAACCAACACACCTGATGACGACCGTTTGTGTTACGGTCGAAACGTCGTGAGAATTTTTATTGTTTTATATATATTTTATTATTTTATTGTTTCCCTTCAACGTGACTTTACCGAAAGAGCTAAGAATATTAATTACTGCAGTCACGAAAGCTTTAAATCAAAATCTATATACATAGCTATCAACACATACACTACACACACAACATCGATATACATAGCTATCAACACATATACTACACTATAAAATATACACAACATATATATAGCTATCAACACGTACACTACACTATACACTACAAACACAACATCTATATCCATAGCTATCAACACATACACTACATTGTACACTACACTATAAACTACACACAACATCTATATACATAGCTATCAACACATACACTACACTATACAGTATACACTACACACACAACAGCTATATACATAGCTATCAACACATACACTACACTACACACACATCTATATACATAGCTATCAACACATACACTACACTATACACAACATCTATATATATAACTATCAACACATACACTACATTATACACTATACTATAAACTATACACA
Source organism: Petromyzon marinus (assembly GCF_048934315.1). NCBI lineage: Eukaryota > Metazoa > Chordata > Hyperoartia > Petromyzontiformes > Petromyzontidae > Petromyzon > Petromyzon marinus. The sequence continues at coordinate 2,073,299 of NW_027422939.1, read as the reverse complement.
ACATCTATATACATAGCTATCAACACATACACTACACTATACACTACACACAACATCTATACATAGCTATCAACACATACACTACACTATAAACTACACACATCTATATACATCGCTATCAACACATACACTACACTATACATTACAAACACAACATCTATATACATAGCTATCAACACATACACTACACTATACACTACAAACACAACATCTATATACATACTATTAACACATACACTACATTGTACACTACACTATAAACTACCCACAACAGCTATATACATAGCTATCAAAACATACACTACGCTATACAGTATACACTACACACACAACATCTATATACATAGCTATCAACACATACACTATACACTACACACAACATATATATAGCTATCAACACATACACTACATTATACACTACACTATAAACTATACACAACATCTATATACATAGCTATCAACACATACACTACATTATACACTACACTATAAACTATACACAACATCTATATACATAGCTATCAACACATACACTACATTATACACTACACTATACAATACACACAACATCTATATACATAGCTATCAACACATACACTACATTATACACTATACACTACACACAACATCTATATACATAGCTATCAACACATACACTACATTATACACTACACTATAAACTATACACAACATCTATATACATAGCTATCAACACATACACTACATTATACACTACACTATAAACTATACACAACATCTATATATATAGCGGTTGGGAAGCTGACGGAACCGTTATTATTTCCCTTCCACGTGACTTTACCGAAAGAACCAAGAATAAGAGACAGCTTTGTTTAGAGCCTAGTCTCAAACAGTGTTAGATGAGAGGACAATGCCACTATGAAGACATTGACAGCTCGGGGTGAGACACACGAGGCTCTAAAGAAAGCTGTCTCTGGTGTCGAACAATCAGTTTCAAAGACAATGCATCATCATCATCTCGTAGACTACCAGAGCATGTTTTTTTTCTGTTTGCATGTTCATTACAAGTACCGTGTGCGTGGCCAATGCAGTGAGATGATTCCTTGCAAGAGGTTTACGTTTGGTGTTATCATGTTCACACAGCTGTTTTATTACTAGAAAGGGTAAAACCAATTCTTATATTTTGTTACTGGCAAGGGAGGTCCCATGATGTTTTTTTGCTGTTGTCATCATCGGCGAAACGTCACGGAAACTCGAATTGTCGGCGTAGTTGGGGGTCGCTCTCTGACACACAGCCGGCGAGTGTCGAGCCGGTAGCGACCCGGCACGTTTAGTTTACGTGACGCAATGCCAACCGCGCCGGCGAGGCTCCCCACCTGCTCCGTGGCCGGTGCCTCCCGCTCAGCGAGTCGTGGATGGCGCCCAGCCCCAGGTAGGCAATCTCGGACAGTTCGAGCAGGAGGCTGAGACCGGCGACTGCGTACATGACCAGAAGGAAGACGGTCTTCTCTGTGGGGCGCGACACAAAGCAGTCGACGCTATTCGGGCAGGGGTCACGGACGCACTTGAAGCGCGGGGCCACCTCCACGCCATACATCAGGTACTGCCCCACCAGGAAGCCAACCTCGGCCAGCGTGCGGGCCAGCAGCTGGAGGGTGTAGGCCACCATCAGGCCGTCCGTCTTGATCCTCCACCGCTCGTTGTGCTGCTTCCCCTCGCCGTCTTCTTCACCCTCCTCCTCCACCTCCTCTTCCACCTCCACCTCCTCCTCTTTCTCCGTGCATTCAATCACGCGGTCGGGGCTGCCGGTTCGCTTGGCTCGCTTGGTTTGTTCGTCTCGCTTGTACTCGATCCTACCACGACAGAGAGCGGCGGCGGCGTCGAAGTTTCACCCCTCGCTACGAGCGAGCCACCGTCGGGACTCGAGGTAAGTGAAAATATTTACCTTCCTTTAAAATTTGACGCTTTATTTACTACTAAGCGGGAAGCACCCGGCGTTGTCCGGGGGAAAACATATATTGAAACACTTCTCAAAACTTAAAAACATAACATATACAAGTGGAAAAAAAACTTTGATCATTGCCTCATTCGTAAAAACTAAAATGAAACCCAACGCGCGGCGTAAAAAAACGTACGCTCGCGCGCCAAGATTCGATTCTTTAGATCGCGCAAAGGAATCGAAGGTTGTAGATTTCTTTAGAATCAGCCTATTCCTGTTTAATCGATACCACAAAGCTCACCAGATATCGATTCTCGCCACACTTCATCGTCATTTCCCCACCCCCCCCCCAAAAAAAACAAGTGTATTTTTATGTTTGCATGGTGTACAGTATGGAAAGTACCCACATGGCAAATTTCAAGTTTGTTGCATGTCGGGAAGTACGCTAAACATTTTGAACAGACACATACTCACAACTTTGCCTTTTATACATATGCAATTATAATATCGCATGCAAATGTATATTTCTTATTGTTGAAGAGTTTAACAATGCTTCCCTTTTTGCTGTTGAATCGCAGAATATTTTACGACGCTGACCGTGTGCGTGTTTAAACACAGCGCACATTCGCCCTCCCGAACTGAACTAGCCGTTCGGACGTACCGACGGGGGGGCTCGGGAACGGAACTCCGTTCCTAAGTCAAGGGGAAACCTTGCCGGCACTTTCACCATTCAAACTCGTGACCAAATCGATGGCGCAACCTAATTAAAAAACAAATTAAAACATTTCCAACTGCGGGCAGCCATTCAAATTTCCACCGTAGCCCCCCCCCCCCCCACTGTGAAAACTCCCTCCGAGAACCTCGGTACCTGGTGATGCGATGCACTGCGAAGCCAAGGTACAGGATGGTGGGCGTGGCGACCGCGATGATCTGGAACACCCAGAAGCGGACGTGGGAGAGCGGGGCGAAGCTGTCGTAGCAGACGTTCTCGCAACCGGGCTGCGCCGTGTTGCACGAGAAGCGGCCCTGCTCGTCGTAGTAGATGGACTCGCCGGCGACCGTCGTGAGAACGACGCGAAAGATGACGAAGGTGGTGATCCACAGCTTGCTCAGGAAGGTGGAGTGCCGATGAACCTCCTCCAGCAGATGTGTGAGGTAGCCCCAGCTCATCGTGGCCGCCGGTCTAATTCAGCGACGCCGCTGCGGGGAAACGTTCACCCGTGTTTGTACAGGCACTACTCTGCTTACAAACATTCAACTTCAGGACTTTTAGAGATAATAAAAAAAAACCTATCCCGTTTGTCCAGTTGCCCATTTGGAATGAGAGTCGTAAGTTCAACCTCCACGCACAATAAATGGCAGTGGTGGCATCTACATTGGCAGAATGTGAAGAACCAGTGGCATCTACATCTGCAGAACATGAAGAACCGGTGGCATCTACATCTGCAGAACGTGAAGAACCAGTGGCATCTACATCTGCAGAATGTGAAGAACCAGTGGCATCTACATCTGTAGAACGTGAAGAACCAGTGGCATCTACATCTGCAGAACGAGAAGAACCAGTGGCATCTACATCTACAGAACGTGAAGAACCAGTGGCATCTACATCTGCAGAACGTGAAGAACCAGTGGCATCTACATCGACAGAACATGAAGAACCAGTGGCATCTACATCTGCAGAACGTGAAGAACCAGTGGCATCTACATCGACAGAACGTGAAGAACCAATGGCATCTACATCTGCAGAACGTGAAGAACCAGTGGCATCTACATCTACAGAAAGTGAAGAACCAGTGGCATCTACATCGACAGAACGTGAAGAACCAGTGGCATCTACATCTACAGAACGTGAAGAACGAGTGGCATCTACGTCTACAGAACGTGAAGAACCAATGGCATCTACATCTCCAGAACGTGAAGAACCAGTGGCATCTACATCTACAGAAAGTGAAGAACCTGTGGCATCTACATCGACAGAACGTGAAGAACCAGTGGCATCTACATCTACAGAACGTGAAGAACCAGTGGCATCTACATCTACAGCGCTGGTAGCGGCCATCGGCAAGTCCAATCAAGTTTCAAGTTTCATTTATTAGGTGTATAGCCCTGTGAGTCATGCGGCTCTTGAGTTCGGGTGCAACCGCAACAAACAAAATATGAACAGAGAAACATCTTAAAGCGACGACGCGTAACGGAAACATCCTGTGATAAAACAGCAAATCTTCCAGAAAAGAAAAAAACTTATTACAACTCTGTGTGCAAAAATCTCACAAACCCCTTCATGAATAAGAGCCTTGAGACTTGGCGAGGAATTCCCCCCCGGGTGAACTGAATCACATCGTTATTATCACTACTGCCCTCTGTTCGAACAGCGTTCATCTATTTTCGTTGTAAAATGTCAATCGGTCACTTGTTCGGAGGTCATGTCCATGAGGACGCATTTCCTAAGAAGGCCACGGCAGTTGCGTTGGTTCCTCGCGCGCTGCCGAGAGACGAGTTCTCGGTGGCACTCGAGAAAAAACAAACGCGCATCCGTCCCGTGCCCTCCTGGATAGCATCATCAATTGCGGTGTATAAGGGAGCAAAGATGCCGCCCTAATCGATTGCGGTGTATAAGGGAGCAAAGATGCCGCCCGAGAAGACGATTCGTAATTTGTTTTTTTTGGGATCAAGATCTCTTGTGGACGTGCGCGTGTGTGTGCGTTCGGGCCCTCCTCCACCCGACACAGCCAATCAATAAAATGTTGACTCCCTCGCCTGGTATACAGGAGGTCGTGGATTCGATCCCGAACCCGACGCCTGCTGTGTACTCCATCTCTTCTCTAGCTGTTTAGGCATCCGCTTGCACACAACAACAACCGCCATTCGCCACTAAGTGGCGGTGATGTCACCACGACGCTTGTACCAGGCTATGTGCACCCTGAGGCCACGTGAAGTGTCGAACGCCCGCTAGCAGGAGGTCACGGGGCAGACCCAGGCGCCACGGGTCGACTGACTGAGATGACTGGCTGATGCACCACCTGTGCCCCCTACTGTGCCAACCTGCTGTGCTTTAGCCACCCGGCGCTCCGCTCGTTGTTGTGAGCGTCGCTCCTCCGCCCTCCGTTGTTGTTGGAGGGCGACTGCCTCCAACTGCCCAGTAGCGTCCTTCACGAGCCTCCTCCACAGAGGCCGATCTTGACACCGCTGGTACCAGTCATCGGCAAGTCCACTCAGCTCCACGTCCTCCTGTACCACATCACTCCATCTCTTCTCTAGCCCGTGCCGCGCCCGTTTAGCCCCCTCGATCCGGCCGAACAAAAGCTGTTTCGGCATGCGGTGGCTGGGCATGCGGGCTACATGACCCAGCCAACGCAGCCTTGCCTGCCGGAGGAGCTCACCGATGGGACCTTGCCCAGATCTTTCAAGGATTTGTGAGCTCCTCACACAAACCAGTCTGGTTAAACCCAGGATGGATCGTAGGCAGGCCAGCCTAAATGTTTCTAACCGGTGAAGATGTTCCATTAGGGGGGTCCACGTTTCGCAAGCGTAGAGAAGTGAGGGAATGACTGTGGTCGAGAAGACCTGAAGCTTAGTGCGGAGCCACAGACCAGGTAGCTTCCACACAGCGTTACGCAACCGATGAAAAGATATTGCCGCTCGACTGATTCGGAGTGAGACCTCTGCTGTTAAACTGGAGCTGGTCATAAGCACACTGCCCAGGCATGGGAAACTCTCCACTCGCTCCACAACTGCCCCATCACCGATTGGCAGTTGTGGGGGTGTAGTGTCCGATGGTACAAAATACCCAGGCAGGTGCTTAGTTTTGGTGGGGCTGATGGTAAGGCCCCACCTCTTAGTGGCACGCTCCAGTCTCAGCAGCAGCGTCGACAACTCCTCCTCTGAATGAGCAGCTATTACCAAATCATCAGCATACATAACGTGGTTGAGCAATAGGGAGCCATCCCTTGACCGCACCCGGGCATCGATCAGCCTCCCATTATATCTGTACCATATGGAGATTCCCCCGGTACAGCTATTGAAGGCTTCACGAACTACGTGGTCAAAATAGATGTTAAATAATGTGGGAGCCAGAGGACATCCCTGTCGCACCCCAAGGTGTACAGGGAATGGCTCTGACTCCCGACCACATAGTTTTACCTGGGCCCGCTCACCATCATGAAGGTCCTTAATGATCGTGAGCAGAGGGTCAGGTACTCCAAAAGCACGAAGAACAACCCAGAGCCCTGGCCTATTGATGGTATCATATGCCTTGACCAGGTCAATAAAGCAGAGATGTAGGTCTTGTTGGAATTCCCTACACCTCTGCTGTAGCAGACGGACAGAAAATATGGCATCTGTGCAGGACCGCCCTTTCCTGAAACCGCATTGGGGCTCCGCAAGCCTCTCCTCAGCGTGCCTGGCAAGGCGATGCTGAATAATCCTTGCCAGGACCTTTCCCGGCACACTGAGTGAGATGCCCCTGTAGTTGTTACAGTCTGTGCGGTCCCCCTTCATAAAAAGGGGGACCACCATCATAAAAAGGGGGACCACCAGGGCATCCTTCCAATCCTGCGGAACCCGTCCAGTGGTCCAGACTGTTGTTATGATGTCATATAGGGCAGTCTGTGCACAAACGCCATCCTCCCTCAGCATTTCGCTTGGGAGATCATCTCTGCCCGCTGCCTTTCCTGATCTCAGACTCCTGATCGCCTTCAATACTTCCTCAACAAATGGCACCTCAGCCAGCCACTCACAGGGGGTGACTTCTTCCAATATTTGAGGCACCGCAGCCTCAGCAGGGTCATCCTCACTTTGTGCCACGATGTTTTCCTGGCTGAGGGATTTTCCCTCCCCCAGGACCTCACAGAAATGCTCAGCAAATCTGCAAACCTGTTCCTGGGGGTCGGAGATTGGATCACCGTTTTTTCTCCTAATGATTGTAATAGGTGTGGCGCTGCAGGTTACTTTTTGATGGAGTTAAATAGAGATTTGTGATCACGGGCCACTGAGGCAGCATCTATCTCCTCAGCAACCCGCGACCACCACCCATCCTTGCAGCGCCTCACGGCCCTCCGAACCTCCGAGCGAAGGCTGCGGTAAGCCTCCTCATTCTCTGACGTGGGATTCTGTAGCCGATGACAGTGGGCCTGTCGCTTTTTCTCAACCATCCTGAACACCTCCTCTGTCAGCCAGGGTCTCTGGGGAGGTCTGGACCGCATACCCAAAGCAGCCATTGCAGCTGCATGAGTCACAGTCCTAAACCTCGCCCATTTACCCTCGACATCAGGAGGAGTCGGGGACGATGCCAATCCCAGCCGCAAGCGATGATGAAATTCTCGCTTGCAACTTTCATCAGATAACTGAGACCAGGAAACTTTAGGTTGGAATGGGTCCTGGGTGTACACCCACCACCGGAGTGGAAGAATGGCAGGCGCATCTTACAGATGACAAGTCGCTGGTCAGAGGGCAGATCAGCTCCACGGTAGGTCCTGGTGTCAAGGACATGGGCTCGCATCCGCTGGTCCGTCACTATGTAGTCCAGCAGATGTTCTTGCTTGGACCCGGCATGCATCCATGATGTTGTGTGGATGTGCCGATGCCAGAACAGCGTGTTGGTAATTACAAGCCCATGGGCTGCACAAAATCTAGCAGCCTCCTACCGTTGTTATTGAGCTGATCTGGCCCATGCCCTCCAATCACTCCAGACCAGGTGCCAGCATCATGACCAACTCGGGCATTGAAGTCACCCAACATGATGACTCTTTTCCGAGGGGCCAATTTAGCCAGCACCTGTGACAGGAGGTCATAGAAGGCATCTGACTCATCGGCTTTGCCTGCATCCCTCCATGGATGTTCATCTTCGGTGGGGGCATAAGTAACCACGACCACCATTCCTCGCCTCCGGTTGATGGGAAGGCGAGCCCAAAGTAGCCTGGGGCTTACAGCTTCCCACACCTCACCGCCACGCTCCCACGCCCCCTTCATTCTTTTGTTCAAAAGAAGAGCCACACCCTGTTGTTTGGCAGTCTGCTGCCCCGAGTAGAGGACTGTCCACCCCTCATGGTGGCAGGAGCCAGAACCGGTCCACCGGACACACACACAGACACACACACAGACACACACACAGACACACACAGACACACACACACAGACACACACACACACTGACACAAACACAGACACACACACAGACACACACACAGACACACAACAACAACAACAACAACCGCCATTCGCCACTAAGTGGCGGTGACGTCACCACGACGCTTGTGCCAGGCTATGTGCACCCTGAGGCCACGTGAAGTGTCGAACGCCCGCTGGCAGGAGGTCACGGGGCAGACCCAGGTGCCACGGGTCGACTGACTGAGATGACTGGCTGATGCACCACCTGTGCCCCCTACTGTGCCAACCTGCTGTGCTTTAGCCACCCGGCGCTCCGCTCGCTGTTGTGAGCGTCGCTCCTCCGCCCTCCGTTGTTGTTGGAGGGCGACTGCCTCCAACTGCCCAGTAGCATCCTTCACGAGCCTCCTCCACAGAGGCCGATCTTGACACCGCTGGTACCAGTCATCGGCAAGTCCACTCAGCTCCACGTCCTCCTGTACCACATCACTCCATCTCTTCTCTAGCCCGTGCCGCGCCCGCTTAGCCCCCTCAATCCGGCCAAACAAAAGCTGTTTCGGCATGCGGTGGCTGGGCATGCGGGCTACATGACCCAGCCATCGCAGCCTTGCCTGCCGGAGGAGCTCACCGATGGGACCCTGCCCAGATCTTTCAAGGATTTGTGAGCTCCTCACACAATCCAGTCTGGTTAAACCCAGGATGGATCGTAGGCAGGCCAGCCTAAATGTTTCTAACCGGCGAAGATGTTCCATTAGGGGGGTCCACGTTTCGCAAGCATAGAGAAGGGAGGGAATGACCGTGGCCGAGAAGACCTGAAGCTTAGTGCGGAGCGACAGACCAGGTAGCTTCCACACAGCGTTACGCAACCGATGAAAAGATATTGCCGCTCGACTGATTCGGAGTGAGACCTCTGCTGTTAAACTGGAGCCAGTCATAAGCACACTGCCCAGGTATGGGAAACTCTCCACTCTCTCCACAACTGCCCCATCACCGATTGGGAGTTGTGGGGGTGGAGTGTCCGATGGTACAAAATACCCAGGCAGGTGCTTAGTTTTGGTGGGGCTGATGGTAAGGCCCCACCTCTTAGTGGCATGCTCCAGTCTCAGCAGCAGCGTCTCCAACTCCTCCTCTGACTGAGCAGCTATTACCAAGTCATCAGCATACATAACGTGGTTGAGCAATAGGGAGCCATCCCTTGACCGCACCCGGGCATCGATTAGCCTCCCATTATATCTGTACCATATGGAGATTCCCCCGGTACAGCTATTGAAGGCTTCACGAACTACGTGGTCAAAATAGATGTTAAATAATGTGGGAGCCAAAGGACATCCCTGTCGCACCCCAAGGTGTACAGGGAATGGCTCTGACTCCCGGCCACGTAGTTTTACCCGGGCCCGCTCACCATCATGAAGGTCCTTAATGATCGTGAGCAGAGGGTCAGGTACTCCAAAAGCACGAAGAACGACCCAGAGCCCAGGCCTACTGATGGTATCATAGGCCTTGACCAGGTCAATAAAGCAGAGATGTAGGTCTTGTTGGAATTCCCTACACCTCTGCTGTAGCAGACGGACAGAAAATATGGCATCTGTGCAGGACCGCCCTTTCCTGAAACCGCATTGGGGCTCCGCAAGCCTCTCCTCAGCGTGCCTGGCAAGGCGATGCTGAATAATCCTTGCCAGGACCTTTCCCGGCACACTGAGGAGTGAGATGCCCCTGTAGTTGTTACAGTCTGTGCGGTCCCCCTTCTTAAAAAGGGGGACCACCAGGGCATCCTTCCAATCCTGCGGAACCCGTCCAGTGGTCCAGACTGTTGTTATGATGTCATATAGGGCAGTCTGTGCACAAACGCCACCCTCCCTCAGCATTTCGCTAGGGAGATCATCTCTGCCCGCTGCCTTTCCTGGTCTCAGACTCCGGATCGCCTTCAATACTTCCTCAGCAGATGGCACCTCAGCCAGCCACTCACAGGGGGTGACTTCATCCAATATTTGAGGCACCGCAGCCTCAGCAGGGTCATCCTCACTTTGTGCCGCGATGTTTTCCTGGCTGAGGGATTTTCCCTCCCCCAGGACCTCACAGAAATGCTCAGCAAATCTGCGAACCTGTTCCTGGGGGTCGGAAATTGGATCACCGTTTTTTCCCCTAATGATGGTAATAGGTGTGGCGCTGCAGGTTACTTTTTTGATGGAGTTAAATAGAGATTTGTGATCACGGGCCACTGAGGCAGACTCCATCTCCTCAGCAACCCGCGACCACCACCCATCCTTGCAGTGCCTCACGGCTCTCCGAACCTCCGAGCGAAGGCTGCGGTAAGCCTCCTCATTCTCTGACGTGGGATTCTGTAGCCGATGACAGTGGGCCTGTCGCTTTTTCTCAACCATCCTGAACAACTCCTCTGTCATCCAGGGTGTCTGGGGAGGTCTGGACCGTGTACCCAAAGCAGCCATTGCAGCTGCATGAGTCACAGTCCTAAACCTCGCCCATTTACCCTCGACATCAGGAGGAGTCGGGGACGATGCCAATCCCAGCCGCAAGCGATGATGAAATTCTCGCTTGCAACTTTCATCAGATAACTGAGACCAGGCCACTTTAGGTTGGAATGGGGTCCTGGGTGTACACCCACCACCGGAGTGGAAGAATGGCAGGCGCATCTTACAGATGACTAGTCGATGGTCAGAGGGCAGATCAGCTCCACGGTAGGTCCTGGTGTCAAGGACATGGGCTCGCATTCGCTGGTCCGTCACTATGTAGTCCAGCAGATGTTCTTGCTTGGACCCGGCATGCATCCATGATGTTGTGTGGATGCGCCGATGCCGGAACAGCGTGTTGGTAATTACAAGCCCATGGGCTGCACAAAAATCTAGCAGCCTCCTACCGTTGTTATTGAGCTGATCTGGCCCATGCCCTCCAATCACTCCAGACCAGGTGCCAGTATCATGACCAACTCGGGCATTGAAGTCACAGACACACACACACACAGATACACACACAGACACACACACAGATACACACACAGACACACAGACACACACACAGACACAAACACACAGACACACACACAGACACACACACTGACACAAACACACACAGACACACACAGACACACACAGACAGACACACACAGACACACACACACACAGACACACACACAGGCACACACACTGACACAAACACAAACACACACAGACACACACAGACAGACACACACAGACACACACACACACAGACACACACACAGACACACACACTGACACAAACACACACAGACACACACAGACAGACACACACAGACACACACAGACACACACACTGACACAAACACAGACACACACACAGACACACACACAGACACACACACACAGATACACACACAGACACACACACACAGACACACACAGACAGACACACACAGACACACACACAGACACACACAGACACACAGACACACACACTGACACAAACACAGACACACACACAGACACACACAGACAGACACACACAGACACACACACAGACACACACAGACACACACACTGACACAAACACAGACACACACACAGACACATACACAGACACACACACGCAGATACACACACAGACACACACACACAGACACACACAGACAGACACACACAGACACACACACAGACACACACAGACACACAGACACACACACTGACACAAACACAGACACACACACAGACACACACACAGACACACACACACACAGATACACACACAGACACACACACACAGACACACACAGACACACACACAGACACACAGACACACACACTGACACAAACACACACACAGACACACACACAGACACACACACAGATACACACACAGACACACAGACACACACACAGACACAAACACACAGACACACACACAGACACACACACTGACACAAACACACACAGACACACACAGACACACACAGACAGACACACACAGACACACACACACACAGACACACACACAGACACACACACTGACACAAACACAAACACACACAGACACACACAGACAGACACACACAGACACACACACAGACACACACAGACACACACACTGACACAAACACAGACACACACACAGACACACACACAGACACACACACACAGATACACACACAGACACACACACACAGACACACACAGACAGACACACACAGACACACACACAGACACACACAGACACACACACACTGACACAAACACAGACACACACACAGACACACACAGACACACACACTGACACACACACACAGACACACAGACAGACACAGACACACACACAGACACACACTGACACAGATCTCGGGGCCGTGGCCACAGCAGCAAGGGGAGACAAAGACGGCAGCGGCTGCGTGGGAGACAGCGCAGAGAGAGAGGGAAGGAGGAGGAGGGTGGTGGAGTGGTGGAGTCAGACCTCTGTTGGAGCGCCCGGGAGCCCAGGAGACGTCCCGAGCAGCTGGGAGATGACGCAGAGAGATGAGAGACAGGGACAGCACCTGGCTAGGACGCCACCTTCCAGCCCCTCCCCCTCACTTCCAGCCCTTCCCCCTCACTTCACCCCCTCCACATCCGCCCCTCCTCCACATCCGGCCCCCCTCCACATCCGCCCCTCCCCCACATCCGGCCCCCCTCCACATCCGGCCCCTCTTTCGTCCTCTCTTTGGACCCTCCCCCCGGGCCCTCCCCTCACTTATGCCCCTCCCCCCTCGCTTCCGCCCTTCCCACCCTCCCCCCCTCGCTTCCGGCCCTCCTCTCCCCCGTCACCTCCCTCACCTCCGCCCCCCCCTCGCCCCTCACTTCAGACCCCGCCCCCCCTCACTTCCGGCTCCTCCCTTCTCATTCCCCTCCCTTCCCCCCCTGTTGTGGGCGAGGGGTTCGCACCATGAGTTGGAGAACCAAACAACCCGCAGACTGCCTGCTGCTGGATCTCCTCTCTGTTTCAAAGAACACATTTGAACAAATTTTGACCTCGTGTCTTTGCTCATCTACCAGCTTCACATTCCCTATTGCCCGTACAAAAACCCGGAGGAAGGGCCTTTGCTATTGATGCCCCCAGGGTCTGGAATGCTATTGCCAATAAACTGCAACTTGAATGGCTACCTATGAGATATTCACTCAAAACTGCTCTAGAGGAGTTGTACACCGCTAGCTTGCCACTGCTATTCAGTGGCCTAAAATAAAATAAAATGTTTCGCTCCGGATGACCGCTGCAAAGTATTATCTGTTTTGTGATTTAGCATGCTGATCTTAAAGGTGCATTGAAAAATTTGATACTCCGACCGATGCTCCTGTTGTTTGTGGAGTAACTCATGCAGCCAGCTGTGGCTCTAGGGTTTGGTGTTACATGGTTGTTTATGTAGTTTATTGTTAAAAATTCGGTCACAGTTCCTATGATCACTGTTACATTGCATTTATGGCTTTATTTTGGCGATTTCTAAAAGTTTTTTGGTTTGACCATGTTTTTGTTTATTGTTGTACGGAGTTAGACTGATGGCCTTAATACTCTTTGGTTCTATTCGGTAAAGTCACGTAGGTAAATAATAAAACAACAATTTACCTACGTGACTTTACCGAATAGAACCAAAGAGTATGGATCCTTGCAGTCACGAAAGCTTTAAATCTAGAATTGATGGCCTTAATCTTAGTTTTCTTGTTGTTGTTTGACTTGCATCCCAATGGGATTTTTGCACACAGCGTTGGTGTACGGTGCTATTTCAGGAATATTTTGATGTTTTTTCCCTGGATTTTCTGTTTGCACATGCACAAAGTCACTTTAAGATGTTTTCTTGTTCATGTTTTTTTGTTTGTTTGCGTTGCACCCGATTCAAGAGCCGAATGGCTCACAGGGCTATACCATATAAATGAAACTATGAAACTATGAGAAGGGATGGACTGATGCGGCACAGGAGTATTTGGAGCTGAGTGGACTTGCCGACCAGCGGTGCCAAGCTTGGCCTCTGTGGAGGAGTTTCCTGAAGAACGCTACTGGGCAGTAGAGGCAGTCGCCCTCCCAACAACAGCAGTGGTTGGAGAAGCGACGCTCACAACAACGAGCGTTGCACTGGGCGGATAAAATACAGCGAGTTGGCACAATGGGGAGCACAGGTGGTGAAACAGCCAGTCATCTCGGTCAGTCTGTCCCGTGACCGGCTCGCAGAGAGCCTTCGATACTTCACGTGGCCTCAAAGTGTGCACTTTAAGTGCACCTAACCTGGCACAAGCACTGTGGTCACGTCACCGCCACTTTATGGCAGTTCTGCATGGGTGCTAAAGAATCAACTAATGTCACCTGCTGGGTCTGTCCCGTGACCTCCTGCACCTAGTCTGGCACAGTGGTGCATCTGCCAGTCATCTCGGTGAGTCAACTAATGTCACCTGCTGGGTATATCCCGTGACCTCCTGCACCTAGCCTGGCACAGTGGTGCATCTGCCAGTCATCTCGGTCAGTAAACTAATGCCACCTGCTGGGCCTGTCCCGTGACCTCCTGCACCTAGCCTGGCACAGTGGTGCATCTGCCAGTCATCTCGGTGAGTCAACTAATGTCACCTGCTGGGTCTGTCCCGTGACCTCCTGCACCTAGCCTGGCACAGGTTCCAACGCGTTCTACCCTCCCGTCAATCCCCGCAGCTGCTACCGCTGCTGCTGCACAACAGCGACCTCTCTCAGATCTGCGTCACAGTCTCCCACCATGTGGCCTCGTCTCCTCTTCCCCTAGATCGCTGGAGAAACTCTCCATCCCATACAGGAGCTGTGTCCACAGTCCCCCCTCCCCGCCGCCTCCGCTATCACAGAAGGATTTTCTTTGTCCTTCCGCTGGCTAAAAACCTTTCAGAGGCGTCGTTCGGCGCTCAAAAGTATTTTGAAACTTTGACTTTATTTTCACAACTGTGGAACATTACATCTCTTGACCATTTACTGAAACTGGTAATACGATCAGAGGATTAGATATGCAACACCAACCGTGAAATGTTTTTATTAGATAAACTACATTATAAAAAAAAAACATTAACTTATACAAGTTGTGTTGCAGGCAAGGAAATTGCTGTTATGATGAAGACCATCCGTAAAGAATATAAGTGACGCAATTTTGCTAGAACACCTCGGTCAGACGTTTCAAAATCAATTTACCAACTCAGAAAATCCCTCTAAATATTTTCAGAAAGTTCTTCATAGCATCCTCAGCGTCCTCCGTTTGTTGTACGCTAAAATGTCGAACAACAACGACCAGCATTACAATTAGTGCGTCAATTTTAAAAAACCCTCACAGTAGGCCATATTATTCACCATATAGACTATAGTCACTATACTTATTAACCCAGGAAAACATCGGTCAAAAAATACATCACTCCAATAGGGGGCGCCAATTGCTATGAATACAGTAGAAAGGTTTTTGTTTGGGTTAGATCGCATAAATGTGTCGTTATCCCACCACCACCCAACACAGCCAATTAGTAAGGTTTGTCACGTAAACAAGACGTGCCAATTAGTTCATACTTAAGCCCACCGGTGTGTTGCAGAGTAAATGCACAGATCTGGCCGTCCGCCTGATGATGCTGGTTGTAATCACTGGCGAAACGTCGTGCTCAGATTAAAAATGTTGTGGATTTGCTCTCCGTTACATCAACGTGCTGTACTAGTAAGGTTTTTTTGGAGGGGGGGTTATATCACGCAAATATAAATGTGTGGTTAAACCCGCCACCACCCGACATAGCTGTGGCTCTAGGGTTTGGTGTTACATGTTATTTATGTAGTTTATTGTTAAAAATTCGGTCACAGTTCCTATGATCACTGTTACATTGCATTTATGGCTTTATTTTGGTGATTTCTAAAAGTTTTTGGGTTTGGTAATGTTTTTGTTTATTGTAGTACGGAGTTAGACTGATGCCCTAATCTAAGTTTTCTTGTTTTTGTTTGACTTGCATCCCACTGGGATTTTTGCACACAGCGTTGGTGTGCAGTGCTATTTCAGGAATATTTTTATGTTTTTTCCTGGATTTTCTGTTTGCACATGCACAAAATCACTTCAAGATGTTTTCTTGTTCATGTTTTTTGTTTGTTGCGGTTGCACCCGATTCAAGAGCCGAATGGCTCACAGGGCTATACCAAATAATGAAATTATGAAACTATGAAAACTATGACATCTGAACAGAACATGCCAACTCGTTACCTGCACAGCACACCGGGTGTGTTGTGGAGTAAACCCACAACATTTACAAACTGAGTACAACGTTTCGCCAGTAATTACAAACAGCATCATCAGGCGATAGCCAGATTTGTGGAGACAGGAGGACAGAACAAATCTGGCTGTCGCCTGATGATGCTGGTCGCGAACACTGGCGAAACGTCGTACTCAGATTGTTAATGTTGTGGATTTGCTCTGCAACACACCGGCGTGCTGTACTAGTAACGAATTGGCACGTTCTGTTTACATGACAAACCTTACTAGTTGGCTGTGTCGGGTGGTGGCGGGTTTAACGACACATTTACATTTTTGCGATCTAACCCAAGAAACCCATACCATTGATAAATGCACAACATTTACAAATTGCGTACTGTGACGCTTCGCTGGTAATTACACCCAGCTTCATGACTGGACTTGTGAGGGTTGCTCATGTTTAATATGGGAGGGTGGGTTGTTCTGATTCATTTTCTCTCACGTGCAATTCCCTCAATATTTTTTTTATAGGGCACCAACGCGGACGGATTCTTTAAACATGCTTCACGACGACAGACAGAAGGACGGTAACCCGATCTAGAATACAATAAATCCTAACATTTGGAATGTATAAACTATGCCTTGATTCCCTTCCTCACTATTGACACATTGCACAAGGTCACGAACCGACTGTGGCGGATGGCAATTTCTTGACAACCGAGTACAATCACTGTCTGAAGATTCAATGAACTCCCTGTTACACACTCGTAACAACAGCACCGTCACTAAGCGTTTCACTTCTTACCCCCACGGGAAATTCAACCTTTCAATATACGGCGTACAATAGTGCAGGACTGTCATTTGCAAATTTGACTCCGGCACGCAATGGCCAACTCATCTTAAAACAATGCCACGGGCTCTTCTAGCATCCTCTTCGAAGCAGACGGCGTGTCGTACTTAGCAGTTCATTGCCTGGCAGTAATATCCAGGACAGTCTGCTAGATTCTAACCCCGGGACCTTTACAACAAGCGGGGGAAAAAACCCACTACCGCTGGGGCAGGCACTGTATAAGAACGTTAAATACGATAATACTGCACCGGTGTTTGGGCCCGTTGTTTAAAGCACTGGTTTGTCTCACCTAGTGGAACTTGGAGAAAAAAACATGCGACTTTTGGAATCACCGTAGGATTTCACACCGCATGCCACCTGAGATGTCAAAAAAGAGTAAGCACTTAAACATCGCCCTCCAATCACAATCGTGTCAAAACACAAGATGTCATCGTGGCGACAGCCGTTGATACCACGAGACTTCTACAAGCGAGGGAAGAAGAAAGAAGCAAAGAGGGAGTTGTTGTGGTTAGCGCATGCAGAGCGTGGATGAGATGAAACAGTCCGGTAAACCGAGCGCTCAACATGTGTGTAGAGCATCTACATCCTTAGACTTCCTTTGCCAGTACCAAAATATAATAATAGGGTTTTTCCTCTTTTTTCTGGCAACAAAACTGAAACCTTTTTACGAGGATTCATGTCTGCATTAACCACAATACCTGCAGTCAAAATGCAAACAAAACACATACTATGATAATATATGCATTGTCCTTGAAACTGATTGGTCCACACCAAGGGACGGCTTTCTTTTGAGCCTTTTGATGTCATCTGGTCGAGCACCAATTGGGTAGAGGCTCAAAAGAAAGCCGTCCCCTGGTGTGGACCAATCAGTTTCAAGGACAATGCATCATATTATCATAGTATGTGTTTTGTTTGCATTTTGACTGCAAGTATTGTGGTTAATGCAGTAGACATGAATCCTTGTAAAAAGGTTTCAGTTTTGTTGCCAGAAAAAAGGGGGAAAACCCTATTATTATTATATGTGTAGAGTTCAATGGGTGAGGTTCAAGCGAAGAGTAGTCACAGCAGATACAGAACAGTGATAAGGAGGTAACTGTTGTTAAATTCTATGAATAATCATAATTGCATTGCTTTCTTTGGAACTAAACCTTAAACCGCGCGTGCGATCGTGGTTTATCATATTCTTACCAAACGTGCATATTAAATGTAGTATTTACATTTTCACGTTAAGTCTGTGATGCAATTTTACCTGCTCAGGATGTGCTGGCAAGGGTTGGTTGGCTTGTGTGACACACGGGGGAACAGCTGGATCACGCTGCTCCTGGTGACTCCACTGCCCATCCAGTCCTGAGCATCTGTCATAAGGTCTCTTCCTATGGTTGCCATGCCTCTTGTCGACTCTGCACAACCAGAATGTGGCCTATTTAGCAGTATTGGCAATCTACCTTTGTACTATTAACTATCACCAATTAATTTGTTTATATAACACGAATGATGTTATATAAATATCCAAATGGCCCTTGGCAGATAAAAAGGTTCCCCACCCCTGCCGTAGACCATGAAACCAGCTGGCCAGTAATGCCATTGAAATGTACTCCATAGGCATCGGCATCGCTGTGATCGTCAAGGAGGCTAAAATTCAACATTTCATTTGCGATTCCACCAGGCCGGCCACACCCAATGGGCCCTCCCATCTTGCCTGAATGCCACACTGTAATCAGGATGAAGTCAGGCTAATTATGTGAACTGTTTAAATAGGTATTCTAGTCCATACCTGTCATCTGGTATCGACTTGATACTAGTAAACCAGTATCAACCAGAATATTCTGATTGGCTGTTGCTTATTTCGACCCATAACTTGCATTACTCTCTTAAAGATCAAGCTATTTAATTTTCCAGGAAAACCTCACTGACTACTAAGACTGTGCTTCCAGAAGATCTTGGTTTGGGATGTTTGGCCATTTCCATTCATGAGAAAGTTAGCATGTTGTAGAAAACTGGAAAACTCGGAGACAACCCAGATCATAGTCCAAGCTATCAACATCTGGCATGTCCCGATGACCACCCATTGAATGCTTAATCAGACTTAAACCTGATTAGCTTTGGACTGGTAAGACCTGGTGGTGCATTTTGGATGATTTCGCTGAATAACGTTTGCATGTTGAATGTGTGTTGTGTGAAAGGTGATCTGGGAGACAGACCCACTGTCGTCTTGATTTCGAAATGCTGGAGCTGGAACATCAGTGACGCTCACGGGAGATCGGAGTTTGGCCACTCCACTTGGTAACTCTGTTGACCCCGACGTGCGATGATCCACAATCTTGTCACCAGCAAACACAGCTGCACACACCACGTTTCATAGAGAGCGGTATTACAAAGCTTCTTGATGTATATTGTTGCATGTTAAATGTTTGTCCCTATCCAGAGTGCATAAATATACAGTAGCAGCCCAAAAGTAAGGGCACAAAGAGTTATTATACTTATTTTTTACAAACCACATCGGGTTATTTGATTTATTTTAACAAACGTTCAAACTGACTCCCATTGACATTAATGGATGCTTGAATTCTCTTTTGAAATTCATTAAGGACTCTTTTGACTGCAGGTGTAATCTTTGAACATTCATCAATTATTTTGTCTCAATTCAATTCGGGTTCTTTGTCGAGGTGACCCCAGGGGCAGAAGAAAATAGGTATTAATAATAATAGATAAAATATTACCTTAAAGAATAAACACATTTTTTTAATGCCAGTGTTACATTAAATGAAATTACTCTAACTTTTGGGATACCCTGTATGTCGGAAACAGCTTTATATGCTTGGCCTTGTACTTTTGACATTTTTTAATCTGGAAAAGAAATCAAGGAATTACATTTTAATTGATTTTATCATCTATTATAATACATTCCCAAGCGAATTATGTTGAGCTCTTTTTAGAGTCTATGGCCGCATTTTAAAGCTATCCGACGTTGTGGCTCAGCACGAGATCGAATGCTTGCAAATTGGAAGATTACAAATTTAAATCCTCATTTGGGATTGACTCTGCCCATCAACCCTGCGTGGTCTGTAAGTACCAGTGTGTGTGAGAACAATTAATCTGTGGTTGTCCTATGCATAGGGTCTGCCCCTGCCGTCGGAAAGGTGAAATCCCACCGCTGGATCAGGGCTATAAACAGCAGTGTGTAACAATGCTCATTTGAGCAAGACAATTATTCTGACTTTTTTGACGACGGTATTTTAAGCCTCCATCTTTTCTTATCTCCTTTAATTTGCTTCCAGGTTTGCACAATTAAAATGTAGGGTTATAAACATATAAATACAACAGTGCCTTATTATTGTTCTGTATCGCAAGGTGAAAAAAGATGCATGATTACAAGAAAATCAGGGTGGCCTTTGATACTCCAAGATTTTACACTTTGGAAGCGGAAGGGACAGAGAGATAGATAAGACATGAAGGGCATGATGAAGCATGTCTCGTGGGACAGACACTCGACCAAAGGGCCCAGAGAGAGATAGGCAAAGAGACACATAGTCTCTCCTGCATCGCTTATTTTAAAATCAAACGTTGCAGTTAATTGTAGTCATTGCATTAGGAGGTTAAGAGCTCAGACGACACAGAGTTATCAAAATGACAAGTGTAGCATTTTAAGTTGAGCATATAGCTATTATCTACAGACATAACCAAATTACCCAACTGGCCTTGTGGGGACAGGAGCTCAGAAGGGCCACTGCATCTGCAATAAGACAAACACGTTTAAAATATCAAGCTTTGCCATGGCTATACAAGTACAACACACCTTAACACGGTATGACTCAGCATAATTAATGTATTAATCACCATATTCTTGGTTCTTTCGGTAAAGTCACCACGTAGAAGGGGAACAATTAAAAAATAAAAATATAAAACAATAACATTCTCACGACGTTTTGACTGCAACACAAGCAATCATCATCAGGTGTGAAAACCACAAATCTGTGGTTTTCACACCTGATGATGATTGCTGTGGTTTTCACACCTGATGATGATTGCTTGTGTTGCAGTCGAAACGTCGTGAAACAATAGGAGAGCAATAAAATAATAAAAATATTAAACAATCAAATGACTTTACCTAAATAACCAAAAATATGAATCCCTGCAGTCACGAAAGCTTTAAATCAAAAGTATTCATCACTGTTGCATTTTTAATTTTCAGCACACTTAATTTACCGTCAAACGTACCTATCATCATGCAGTCCACACTGAGGCTTAGGGACGTGAGCAAACTTGGATAAATTCACTGCGATTCCCCCCTTTACAGAGCAAACCTATGATGAATGTACTCAACACAAGACACGACAGGATGCTCACAACATGCTTAAGGTATATCAAGGGTTGACAATTATCGTGCTGAACGCAAATACAATCTGAAACGTTTTGTTTCGTATAACATGACAATTATTATAACAATGGCCTGTTACTAATGAAATCAAGTCAATAATGCCACGTTTAATCCTGATGCACTTTTAAATCTAAATTGAAAACTAATTATTTTTTAAACTGATTTTCGTGTTTAGTTTGTTGTCCTTCCCCCGCACCTCCGATATGGCACGGTTGGCTACGTACAGTGAGGGGAAAAAGTATTTGATCCCCTGCTGATTTTGTACGTTTGCCCACTTACAAAGAAATGATCAGTCGATAATTTTAATGGTAGGTTTGCTTGAACAGTGAGAGAAAGAATAACAAGAAAATCCAGAAAAACGCATGTCAAAAATGTTATAAATTGATTTGCATTTTAATGAGGGAAATAAGTATTTGACCCCCTCTCAGTCAGAAAGATTTCTGGCTCCCAGGTGTCTTTAATACAGGTAACGAGCTGAGATTAGGAGCACACTCTTAAAGGGAGTGCTCCTAATCTCAGCTTGTTACCTGTATAAAAGACACCTGTCCACAGAAGCAATCAATCAATCAGATTCCAAACTCTCCACCATGGCCAAGACCAAAGAGCTCTCCAAGGATGTCAGGGACAAGATTGTAGACCTACACAAGGCTGGAATGGGCTACAAGACCATTGCCAAGCAACTTGGTGAGAAGGTGACAACAGTTGGTGCGATTATTCGCAAATGGAAGAAACACAAAAGAACTGTCAATCTCCCTCGGTCTGGGGCTCCGTGCAAGATATCACCTCGTGGAGTTGCAATGATCATGAGAACGGTGAGGAATCAGCCCAGAACTACACGGGAGGATATAGTAATAGGTTTTACCCTTTTTAACTGGCATCAATGATCTCAAGGCAGCTGGGACCATAGTCACCAAGAAAACAATTGGTAACACACTATGCCGTGAAGGACTAAAATCCTGCAGCGCCCGCAAGGTCCCCCTGCTCAAGAAAGCACATATACATGCCCGTGTGAAGTTTGCCAATGAACATCTGAATGATTCAGAGGACAACTGGGTGAAAGTGTTGTGGTCAGATGAGACCAAAATGGAGCTCTTTGGCATCAACTCAACTCGCCGTGTTTGGAGGTGGAATGCTGCCTATGACCCCAAGAACACCATCCCCACCGTCAAACATGGAGGTGGAAACATTATTCTTTGGGGGTGTTTTTCTGATAAGGGGACCGGACAACTTCACCGCATCAAAGGGACGATGGACGGGGCCATGTACCGTCAAATCTTGGGTGAGAACCTCCTTCCCTCAGCCAGGGCATTGAAAATGGGTCGTTGATGGGTATTCCAGCATGACAATGACCCAAAACACACGGCCAAGGCAACAAAGGAGTGGCTCAAGAAGAAGCACATTAAGGTCCTGGAGTGGCCTAGCCAGTCTCCAGACCTTAATCCCATAGAAAATCTGTGGAGGGAGCTGAAGGTTCGAGTTGACAAACGTCAGCCTCGAAACCTTAATGACTTGGAGAAGATCTGCCAAGAGGAGTGGGACAAAATCCCTCCTGAGATGTGGCAAACCTGGTGGCCAACTACAAGAAACGTCTGACCTCTGTGATTGCCAACAAGGGTTTTGCCACCAAGTACTAAGTCGTGTTTTGCAGAGGGGTCAAATACTTATTTCCCTCATTAAAATGCAAATCAATTTATAAAAATTTTGACATGCGTTTTTCTGGATTTTGTTGTTGTTATTCTATCTCTCACTGTTCAAATAAACCTACCATTAAAATTATAGACTGATCATTTCTTTGTCAGTGGGCAAACGTACAAAATCAGCAGGGGATCAAATACTTTTTTTTCCCTCGCTGTACGGTGTGAAAGAACCTCAACATACATACATACAAATGCATCTCAGAATATTTCACAAAGCATGGGTGCTTATTGATACATGGGTGCTTATATTTTAAAATGTAGCAAAGGCTACAAAGAAACGCATTCAGACAAGGGCTGTGGTAATCCGTCACCATCCCTAGAGAGAAAACCGCAATGGGCACACTTCAGTTTCAGTTTCATTTATTAGGATTGACCCTGTGAGCCAATCGGCTATTGGTTTGGGTGCAACCGCCGCAACAAACAATAAAATTACAAGCTACACCTAAAATTAATTGTACACATATCTAAACATCACCACGTACATAATCAATAAAATCCTACAGAAAAAGCACTGCCCCGTTCATGCTGCGTACAAAAAGTGCAAAAAAAATCCGTTTCGATGTTTGATCCCAATAACAATCATAATACAATACAGATAAAACAAATTTAAGTATAAATCGATACTAAATAAAAAAAATCGGGCCAAACCAAGCCCCTCTAAAACTTACTGAAACAATGCTACCTAAACAACGTAACAGTTCTCCCAACAAATGTGATTAAAAGGTTACAATAGCGACACACACACACACAACACGCATCACTAAACCTAGCGTCCTTCGCTAGCTGCATAAGTCATAACAGCCGGATGAACAATAGCAGTAGTAGCGCACTATAATCAACATACAAAATAAGTTCATACGTCGGTCATCTAAAGCTAAATTTTTAAATTCAGGCCACAGGGGAGCAGTGGCAGCTTTGGTTGTGCGACTCCCCTAGAGCACTCTCGCTCCCAGAGCCACTTCAACATGAGACAATGCACAACTCTTACAGCATCTCGAGTGCAGTCCACATAGTGGAGCGGTGTGCACCACTGCATTGTGTATTCATTTGTACGTTGACAGGGTGCGGTACTCATTGTACAACACTCTGTCCGTTCTAAATGTTTGCATGCGTGTTTGCTACGCGCGTGCCAATTTACACAAAACAAAACGAGGTACAGTATGAACACAGGTGCGGTGACAGATATGAGGGCTGTCAAAATGTGTGATGTTTAACCGTGACATTTTCACTCATACCTTGAGCCTTTTGTGACTCGGAAAGCCTGTTACACTTACGGTCTTGCTTTTTAGTTCACTCAGGAAGCTACGCACGTCAGCGCTCGGGGTGCTGGGTGTTAGCGGCATTGACCTGGCCATATTCCCTTTGCCTACAAGTTAAAACAACAACGCAGGCGCTTAGACCTGAGTGACAACACTGCATTCATCAGGTGCTTTCGCCTTGCGGGTTCAGATCCTAGTGGGGGGGTTGGCTCAGCCTACATTCTCCAGGGTCAGTAAAATTTGTATCATATTGTGGGGAAGACAACAGAATCAAACTCCTGTGATTCACTCACCCCACCACAGGAATGCAGAATTAGCACCACTGGACTATGGCTGTCATCAGGAAATGAGTATCGCCAAATGCTCATTTGAGCGGCAAAACAAAGACTATACGAGTTATTTATTTAGCAGGCCTATGATGCGTGCAACCAATTGTGCATGAGAATGATCGATGACTGATGAAAATTATATGCAAATGTATCATTTTGGCTAACGTTCAAAATGAGACCGCACAAGACAGAATCTACGAGGCAGACCATACGAATGAGACAGAAGAAGCTTGATAACAAAAAATAATGCAGTCTTGAATGGAATCGTGTCAAATCACATTATTTTACACATTCCATTACCAGCCTGTAAACAAAATAAATACGCGCACAGCACGCATTCCACGTCTGTCCCTCCACATGAACATTAAAGTAATTGTATACATCCCATCTGTCAAACCTCCATTCTGGGAGTGCATAATTGCAGCAAAATGTGTTTAATACAATAAAACGCTGCACCAGTTTTGGAATTCAGTGTCTCATCAGCAATGTCAGATTTGCTTGGATCAACGCTGGTGAATGGCCAGAAGTGTATCGGTCTTCGTTTGATGAAATACGATATGATACCCAACCCAAAATAATCACAATTGCTCGTAGTAATAACTTTGTAAATACGTTGAATCACGATGAAGGTACTCACAGCACTCGTGTCCACACATTTGTTTATTTTTACAGTTGTGAAGACAGCTTCTCTTGGAATCTTCCAAGCCAGCAGAGTAACCTTCAGAAACAAACGAGAGCTCTGTGGAGAAGTCTTTTTCACTGTAAACGTGTTTTATAATGACACATTACACATCACGTGACAAATACAATCAAACGCTGAATGTTTATGAACATTACTTTCAGCATATTGTAGGTCGAGCGAAGAGTCGAGATGTGTAAGCCACTCTAGTGTGCAGAAGCATGTCTTAAAACGTTCCAAGGAGGGTGGGGGAGACAGTCCTGAAGATTTAATTAGATCCCTAAAGTCGTGATTTAAAGATTTCGTGACTGCAGTGATTCGTATTCTTGGTTCTTTCGGTAAAGTCACGTTGAAGGGAAACAATAAAATAAATATAAAACAATACAATTCTTACGACGTTTCGACTGCAACACAAGCAGCCATCATCAGGTGTGATGACTGCTTTGTGTTGCAGTCGAAACGTCGTGAGAATTTTATTGTTTTATATATTTTTTTTATTTTATTGTTTCCCTTCAACGTGACTTTACCGAAAGAACCAAGAATATATATCCCTAAAGTCGTATAAAATATATACAGTTCATGTATTTTCTCTGAGAATAAAATATTAATTTTCGGGGTCTCAAGGAAGAGGGGAGGGAGGGGTCCATCACCGCTGTGTCAGTTTGGAACTCTTGAGCACAAGAGAGATGATCTTTGCAGTAAAGTTGTATATGTACAGGTCAACTTCACAACAAAATATAATGCACCACACCTAACGTCCCCTATGTATATTGCCACATACTTGTCACAGCATGAGTTGGTGGGAACAATTGCACAATTTAAGGATTATATGAGTGTTGTAGATATGAAGATGCTGCATTCTAAATTGCTTCCATGGGATCAAATGCATAGAGTCTAAATAAACCAATTGATATAAAATGCATGTAGAAATGAGGCGACACAAACCATTGCCGGCTGCTTGTGCCGCTGCTGAGGCAAACGCCTTTGGTTTCTCACAGGTAGTAGCATGCAGGGATTGGGCCTGCTGATGTCTCCCATTCCCGTAGAGCCCAGAGGTGCGAGGGCTAGAGTAGAATGGTGTGAAGTTCTCATGGATGTCCATACCAACTGGGAAATGCATTAGAACCACATTTTTACCACGATAGCTTTAATCATCTTCACCACATTTTTTGTTCTGCCACATACACAGAGAGTGTGAGAAACCTTTCAGTTGTAATTGATCCTGAGCACGAGTTATCTCTCTACTGTCAACTCTGGAGAACCTCATACCTCCACCTGCACATTTTCCACGCCCACCATTTCCTTACCCCAGCTGCCATCCACACTTTCACATCTCCTCACATCCTCAAACTCCAGATGATGCAAGATGCCCCTGACAGGCTTCTCGTCCACATCCGTAAACAAAACATCACCATAATACTGAGATCCCTCCACTGGCTCTCAATGTAATCCCAGATCAATTTAAAAATAGCACTCACCGTCCTAAAGATACTCCATTGACTCGCCCATGCCTAAATCTCTCCTCTCATCTCACTCTACTCCCCTCCACATATTCTTCACTCCAGCAACCAAGGTTTTCTGTCAAATTCCCCCTGTAAACCTCGGTTCACTGGGAAGTTGCTAACTCTCGTTTGCTGCCCCCATAATCTGGACCTCCCTCCTCCCAGTCATAAGTTCTGTCGACGCCTTTCTCCTTGTATAAATGCAGCATCAATAGCTTCCTTTTTCCTCTGCCTATGGCCGACTGCCTCTCTAAAAATAATTTTTTGAAAATATGCCTTCTGATTTAAAGCTTTCGTGACTGCAGGGATTCATATTCTTGGTTCTATTCGGTAAAGTCACGTAGAAGGGAAACAATAAATTAATAAAAATATAAAACAATAAAATTCTCACGATGTTTCGACTGCAACACAAGCAATCATCATCTTGCTGTGGTTTTCACACCTGATGATGATTGCTTGTGTTGCAGTCGAAACGTCGTGATAATTTTATAGTTTTATATTTTTATTATTTTATTGTTTCCCTTCTACGTGACTTTACCGAAAGAACCAAGAATATAATATGCCTTCTGTTTGTGTACGGTGTCTTGAGATGCTGTCGCATTTAGATGTCATACGAATCCACATTGTATTGCAACCTTTGATAAATAACAAGTAAAATTGGACGAGAGGCTACATGGATGAAATAAAGTTTGTGTGTAACGTGTGCAAGATTGGCACTTGTTCGGGAATTGACATCTGTGCTCGGGTACCAGTAATTTATTTTTTACCTAGACCTGGTACCAGTATTGAGTTGAAATTTATTCCAGGACACTGCACAGTTTCGTTAGACCTTGCCCAGGGGTTGGCAACCAAAATAACAATAAGAGCCTTTTTTTCGAATTCGGTACAAAACTTGATATTTCAACAGCTGCCATACTTGTGAATACTGTACGTACATACATTACATCATGAAGCAGTCTGTATGAAGCTGAACGCGGCTCCGAAGCTGACTCCTGACCAAGGCTGACTGAGAAATATGTCCTGATGTAGTCTGTGGACAAGGTGGCAACCCTGAGACTTACCATATGTAGAGCTGAGGAGGTAAACGTTGAGCTCGTCACTCTTTTCCGGCCGAACAACTTCAATCTTCTTCATGAAACTCCCTGTTTTCAGCAGCATGTAATCTCTGTGAAGGTCATATCGGTTGTATATGTAGTTTCCGCAACTTACTATTACTGCAGGTGTCTTAATAATTAAATATGTGCGCTATGTTGCACTGACGTTAAAGATTTTTGACATTCAAAACGAGTAGACCAGTTCGACTCGTTGACAAATACGAATACAGAAATACGTAAAAAATTACTAAATTGGAATTACACACAGCAACCATCGCCCCCTACTGGCAACCTTATGCCCAATTGCAGGCCAGGTGCTAAATCTCCTTGTGTCCACAGGGACAGTTGTCACTGGGGGTGCCCATTTAAATGTTTCTGAGACGTGGTGTAAGTCGCTTATTGCGCGTCAAGCGCTCATAGACACCCCAGAGTAAAAGGCCCTATCAAAAACAGGTGATTATTATAAAAAAAAATTCCAGTAACAAGTGCATTTAAAATGTTGTTACATTTGTTTTTAGGAACAATGTTGTTTACATATAGGAAGGAGGCGTAATGCCTGCCTATTTATTTTGTTACATTTACTTCTATATGATGCTAATTATCATGCTCTATTCCTTTATATTGCTGTATGTTCAGGGGCTGAATGCCAATGTCGAGATCTGATAAACCACGAGAGCTTCAGGAGCGAGTTTGTGTCGTTTTTATACTGCTCGGTTGAAGGAGAGCAGAGACCACAGTGGTTTACTGTCTGGTCCATAGTTTGGGTTGCATGGCCACTGATCGCACTGCAGGAGACGTGCGCGTTGGCCTGTTTGATGTTGTGATGTGGTCGATGGTTCACCGGTGTCTTTGAGGTATGTCAAAGCAAGGAGGTGCGATGTCTGGGTCTCTAATTATCAGGCAAAACGATTATTTTGTTCGATTCAACATAGAAAAAAAACACGTGGCCTTGTCACAATTGCTGCGATGTGTAATTTAAGCGCACGTGATGATTTGCCGATGGACGAGGTTGTTGTCGGCGTTGCCCAGTAGTAGCGTGCAGCAGTGGTTGTTTGGAGCTGTGCGGTGAGACTGTAGGTCCGCACAGTTCTTTAGTATCACTGTAATTATCACCTCAGCCACACCTTTGTAGTACCGGTTACCCTGGAAAAAAAGCAACCAGTGTCATTCTGAATTGATGATATGCAAAGCTTACCAAGCCATTAATTTAAATTGAATATTACTAAGGTGAAGATAAACGTTAAATAGTCGATTCCTTCATTTAAAACCTAGTGAAAAAACATTTAACAAATGACAGCAACGGCCACTTGCCCCACTGTTGTCACCACGTCTATACCAAGATACTGGGTGGCATTACAAGTACTCTTTCTTTCTCAAATGAGCATTGAGGTGGTGACCATCTCTCATTTACAACCCCTGAGACAGTGGTGGAAACAATGCGTCTCTATATAACCCATCAAACAATCGCTGTTGACTTCCCCACAAATCGGTGCCTATTTTATCTACCACAGAGGGATGATGGAGTGAGTCAACTCCCAGCTACGACTTGAACTCGCAAACATTCCGATGGCGGGTCGCTCACTCCACTGCTGAGCCACATGGATAGTTTCACAGGTGCAGTATTATCAAAACACTAATTAATGTTTGTCTTCAGACTCATGCTGTTTCGAGTTCCGTATTTTCCCGCATATAACCCGCGGGTTATACCACTTTTTACAAAACAAAACAAGACCCCGTGGGGTATATGCAGATGCGGGCTGTCCCTAAAATATTTTACACGTGTGACATGTCATAACTCGTTTAATTTTTTCACTGCGCAACACTTCCAGTACCTTTGACTAAAGCACTGCTGAATAAACCACTCGCACTAAAATTGCACGCGTTAACATGTTTGAAATGATTCGAATTGCTTGCACAATGAAACGACAATGTTTCAAGTGGGCGCACTTTGTTTAACCGGGGTACATGCGTCTGCGGGTTATATGCGTATGCGGGCTATAGGCGGGGAAATTGAGCCACATAGATGGATGGTTTCACAGGTATTTGGCAAAGTCCTGATTGACGTTTGCCTTTGAAAGCCTGCTGCTTTGAGTACGTTGAAAGTAGCAACGCACTTAAAGGGAAATTGATTTTCACCCGAGCCATGTGACTGTGCATTAGTTTCTAGATTTGAAGCTTTCGTGACTGCAAGGATCCATACTTTTTGGTTCTATTCGGTGAAGTCACGTAGGTAAAAAAATAAAACAGCAAAAATCACAACGTTTCAACCACAACACAAGCGGCCTTCATCAGGTGAAGAAAAAAAAGGCCGCTTGTATTGTTGCCGAAACGTCGTGATTTTTGTTGTTTTATTTTTTACCTTCGTGACTTTACCGAATAGAACCAAAGAGTATGTGCATTAGTTGTTTTTAGCAATGTGAAATCTTTGATTGGAGTCGGGGTTCCGTCTCATGCACCTGCTCCACTCTGACTTGGTACTTGGGCAGATGCTGCACGGCTTCTTTGATCTGGTTCCCAAACGGAGGGTGTCTGTTCACTATCTGCACAACGGAGGAATGCACCGCCAGCAAAACGTCATTCGGTTTTGTTGCAATGTTGTTTACAAACAAGAAATACGCTCATCATTGGCGGGTGTTCCTATTATTAAGGAAGGGTGACGATTGTAATGTGTTTCCCAATTGAGCAATTTGCAAGTTACTTTTTACATTTTGCTAATTTGGACAATCACGCCGGTACACAACGGTCTTCTTGGCATGCCATCATGGGGGTCTGTGACGTCCATTTTGAAGAAGATGGCGTCGAGCATTTTACGGTGAATAAATCCGCAGTATAATTAACCAGAGCGGTCTGCCAGATTCGAACTGCGAGCTTCTGGAACAAGCGCTGCCACTGGGCCAATGTCATTTACGGTGTAGCTACCGTATAATTGTACTGGGAAGTGCGCTAAACACCGGCACAAACATAGGTACATGTTGTGGAGATTAACACTACACCCATTATCTCACCAACTCAATTTCCCGTCCATGAGTGTTTGCAATTTTCTCAAAAGATGTCAATCCAGCGTTGACCAGTGCGCTGGACATTGAGAAGCCTACAGCAGAAACACTGAGGTTAAGTAATGTTTAATTGAAGGGTCTTCTGAAAAGAATGCGTGGTTGTAAATAATTTGTATGTGTTGCTCTTATACCTGAAAGAGATTATAATTACCGATTTTTTCAAGTTGTTTCAAAACGGAAGGTGAATTTTCCCAAAGCTTTGCATGAAAACATTTAGCGAGGTGGACAGCATTCAGCACGGCCTGGAAATTATTCTGCTTATCCTTTTGCTGCAAAAATTCGGCAAGACCTACAACCACAAAACGGAGATATAACGGATGTAAATACTGTCATGCATTTAAACGTTAACTTCAGAAACAATGTACATTCGTTTAAATAGTGCAGTTTAAACTTACATTTTGTAAGACGGATTCCAGTCCTGAAGATTTTGGCAGTGTCCTGCATCAATGCAAAATCTTGCACCAGTACACATCCCAGCTGAGCTTGAATGAGACTACAAACAACGCGTCATTTCAATTATATTCTTAGCTCTTTTGGTAAAGTCACGTTGAAGGGAAACAATAAAATAATAATAATATATATAAAACAATGTTTTATATTCTTAGCTCTTTCGGTAAAGTCACGTTGAAGGGGAACAATAAAATAATAATATATATAAAACAATGTTTTATATTCTTAGCTCTTTCGGTAAAGTCACGTTGAAGGGGAACAATAAAATAATAATATATATAAAACAATGTTTTATAATCTTAGCTCTTTCGGTAAAGTCACGTTGAAGGGGAACAATTAAATAATAATAATATATAAAGCATTGTTTTATATTCTTAGCTCTTTCGGTAAAGTCACGTTGAAGGGGAACAATAAAATAATATATATAAAACAATGTTTTATATTCTTAGCTCTTTCGGTAAAGTCACGTTGAAGGGAAACAATAAAACAATAAAATACATATAAAACAATAAACATTCTCACGACGTTTCGACCATAACACAAACGGTCGTCATTAGGTGTGTCGGTTTGTAAATGAGTGTCAATACAAACCTACACACCTGATGACGACCGTTTGTGTTATGGTCGAAACGTCGTGAGAATTTGTATTGTTTATATATATTTTATTGTTTCCCTTCAACGTGACTTTACCGAAAGAGCTAAAAATATGAATTACTGCAGTCACGAAAGCTTTAAATCAAAATCATTTCAATTGTGTAGCAAAAGCTTAATTATCCACTTGAACAAACTGTTTTTGCAATATAGATGCAGTTTCGAGTGTTAAAATGAGTGTCATCTGTATGGTGATATCAAATGGATAATAATCTGCAAATGTGTAGAATATTAAAACCCTAAACACGAAGTTGCGTTGCTAACTATAAAGAAAGTTCATAACCAACTCCAAATGTACGTATGTGTCATCTTAACAGGAGCATTGAAATCATAGCTGTACTTACCAGTTTATTTTCATTTCACTGGTTTTTATTTTACCGGATATTGGAAATCTGAAATGACAGAAGCATTCAGATTCACTCATAATGGTTTGTCCAAATAACTAATACACACTGAATATACAATATACACTTAAAATGTGCTAATACAGACTTAAACCCCATTCGTTTATCCATACAATATTTTTAAATACGTAATACATTCACAACTACTATTGTCTCAAATATGTAAATGTTTTCACACTTGATGTTTCACTATCCGAGAAACCTTTTAAATTAGATAATTAGAATCAAAATTTTAGACCGATAAAAAATTTGATATGAAACTTTCAAGATTATTCCAGTGTAGGTTCTGGATTTTTATTCCAAAAAATGTAATGACATTAACACAGGATCTTAAAAAAAATACCTAACATTCTTCAAACTGGCCAAATATACCATGTAAAATTGCAATTAATTGTAATGTAACTTTACCAATACACAGTATGCATAATTGTATATTTACATATGGCAATTCACCTACATTGGTTTAAACAAAAGTGACTGCTGATGAGACACGGAATGTCAAAACCAGTCCAGAGTTTGGTTGTGTGATACCAAGTCTGCTGAAATGATGCACTCCCATAATTCCACGTGGTTGATAGGATGTGTAAAATATATAGATTATTTTATGTGGATGGACAGATATGTGAAGGAGGCATATTGTACGCTTATTATTTTTTTCTTCCATTTTTTACGACGATGCTAATGGTTATTTGGTGACGTGTCACTGATTGTTACCGTATCGTGTGCTTTTTGGCCAAGTTCAATGTGTTCAGGGTTTTCTTCTCATTAACGCGGAGCGTGATGTCTTTATACTCTCGACAGCTTGAGATAAGAGTCACCTGTAAAGAAGGTCAAAGATCAAGATGTCATCATCATGGCCAAAATCATTGATGCTACTACTACACAGAATTAAAAAGAATTCCACCCTCCGTCAGAATCCCGCAGCTGCTGCACAATAGACACACGGTGAGCTCCCAAATCTGCCCTGACACTAAACCCACATCCATTACGGGAACAAATCGGTATTTAACGGCAATTACAAACCTCCAAAACGTTTACAATACAAGGTGTCCTAAACCGAAAATGTGTTCAAAGAGATCAGGAGCAAAATGTATCAATTCAGCTAATTGCTAATCGCAAAAATACTCTCTTGTAAAATACACGCGGGAGTTATAACCTGGTGGCTCAACTAGTGTAAGTGAGTGGCTCACAGACGGCAGGCTCCAAGTTCAAATACTGCTGGTGAGTTGACTCAACCCACCTTCCCTCCGAGTTTGATAACATGAGCAGCACTCTGTTAGTAAGTCAACGGTGGTTGCGCTGCAGAGAGACCCCTGTCATAGGATTGTGGATTCTCCACGATAGTCTCAGGGCTGTCAACGGTAGATGGATAACCTCAGTGCTTATTTGGGCAGGAAATCACTTTGACTTGGTTCTGAATGCCGCTGTACAATGCATTGATTATGTCTTAAAACGTAGGTGTTAGTTGAACCTTGTGCCAGATGCACACCGATTGATAGAATTGTCAGCAACGATGTATGCAGTAATAAACTAAAAGTCTGTCTTTGTAAGTAAAACTAAAATGAGACGGTATCCTTACTCCAATAAGGTGCACTGTATAGATACAAACGATGATGATCGCCAAACATGGCTAAAAACTGCTCAATTATCTGCACAATTGTAAGTCCGCTTATTAATTTGTTTCTTACAAAATAATTCACGGCCTATTGTCAAACATCCAAAATGATAATTTACAGCCGCTTGTCAAATCCGCTGCTGTGAGTCGTTGTGGTTGTTTGCTATGTGTCACATAAACACACATATCCTTATCTGTTAACATCATTACAGTCACCACCTGTAATGCGTTGTCACGAACCCTTTCAGGGGTCTCGACCGTCTGCTAAGTAAGGGGACATTGCCGCAGCAAGCCTTGTTAACGTAAGTTGATGGTGATGTGGAACAATGAGAAACCAACCCTGTGACCTCACTTACCAGGTCTTGCACGGCTTCCGAGCCCTGTATTGTGCCAAACAGCTTGATGGTATCAAATGCCACGTAGTAGTAAGCCATCAATCTACCAACATCTGGACAATATCAAACCATTTTTTGTTAAAATAGCAAAACACATGAAAGCAAAGGCAAAGGAGGTCCCATGATATGTTAAAATAAACTGTAATTAAATGCCAGGGTGCTGGTGGCGGCTATACATCGTGCCTGTAATGCAGGGTTGTTGGATCAAACACAAATTGGTAAAACTCCCTTCCCAAGGTTGCCAAGATCGCCATATTCTCGGCTTGCCAGGGGTATGGCGGGAGAGCAAATTCATTATATCCGTACGCACGGATATTGAGTTACCACCCCTTGCACAGGTGGGGGTTTTTCCATGCACAGACACTCATCAATTAATGGAGTTGGCGACACATCCCAAAATAAGCAGCTCCAAGGCTCGGGCAATAGTTGGCGAAGGTTCTCACTGCCCCCCATTCTTGTCTGGGGGTCCCCCCCCCACCGTGCCTCCGTTAGGAACCTGCGCACGTGACAAATTCTACAGCACGTTCTGAAATGCCGATTTGCATTGACGACTGGACGCTACACACAACATGAAAATGCGAAATGACATTATGTTTTTTCGTCACAAATACAGCGAACAAACACGTCATGATATGCTGTTTCAGCAGAAGGATTATTTACCTGTTGGCTTAATATCCCCATTCTGCATACAAATTAGCTTGTAAGCTGCCAGCGAGTTCAAACTCTCTAAGCATAGTTCTGAAATAAATAATGCAAAAGAAACATGAACGTCGTTGTGGACAAGACAACAAATTAACTAAGCAGGTATTATGCCTTCCCATATTTGTCTCTCCACTAAAATCAAAAATCTGCTTGAAACATTCATAGCTAACAGAGTAGATCATTGCCTATTCATGTCTGGCAGGTCACGAGTATTGCTTCAAACAAGCCTGACTGCTTATACATTGAATGTCGAAACCGGTCCAGATTGTTTGTTGCTGCTGAAAATATTCACTCCCAGAAGGCCGTGTGGCTGATTGGATATGTTAAAAAACAATGATTCTACTTTTTATGCGGAGAGACAGCTATGGGAAGAAGGCATATTGTCAGCTTAATTATTTTGACATAACGATCGTTAAATCAATACAATTAAAGAAAAATCAATGCGTCTCATACTCATTGGTTCTTTCGGTGAAGTCACGTAGGCAGAAAAATTTAATTAAACTGACAAATAATAAATCACGAAGTTTCGATCGCAACACAACAAGCGGTCGCCCTCAGGTGGAAAAAAATCCTCCATCAGTGAAACAGCTGAACCAGCGAGAGAGCTGCGAGAGAGCTCATCTGATTGGTTCTTTCGGCAAAGTCACCACGTAGAATGGAAATACAATAACAAAAATAAAACATAATACAATAAAATTCTTGCGACGTTTCGGCCACAACACAAGTAGCCTTCCTGAGTCACGAAAGCTCTCTCGCTGGTTCAGCTGTTCACACTGCTGAATTATTATTTTTTACGCCCGAGGACGACCGCTTGTTGTGTTGCGATCGAAACGTCGTGATATTTATGATGTTTTGTTTTATTTTATTTTGTCTACTGAGTCTGGATTCCTGCAGTCACGAAAGCTTCAAATCAACGTTTAATTTGTCTCAATTTTAAATCATTGAAAATCATGCTGCTTGTAGTGGAAACACAAGGAACAACTTGAATTGACCAACTGGCTCTTTCAGAGGCTGCGTATATGGGTTTTATTCTCAGTGTTTCATCTTCTAACAAGTAGACAGGTTTCTTGAATTGAGCAAGGTTGTAAGAGCTTGAGAAGTGAGACCGTGGGAGGGAATTCACAAGGACTGGAAAGCATCAGTACCAGGGGGAAGAATCAAAGACAGAAGTGTGTTGACCTGTCGCGTGGTGGCTGAAGACAGTAACGTACGAAAAACACAAGCAAACAGTTGTATTTCTCTCAGTTTCAAATTGTCTACTATTATTCCAGTAAAATTACAGTTTGATGTTAGATTATGTTAATATCACTATACCTTGCAGAAGTTGCTTCTCAATGTCCTCTTTGTTCAGACCAGCGGCAAATTCTGTATCAGTGATTCGTACAGAGTACATTTATTTTTCAGTATGCTGCCTTTTTATGCATCGCTTGAGATGTACTTAAAATGGCTTTAACAGTTGAATATCTTGTCATAGTCAAAGTCAAAACTACGTAAACACTTGATGTCAATGAACAAACTCTAAATTGTCAGAATGTTTAATATTCACTCCTTACAAATATACCGTAATTGTGTCCTTTGTACTTAAGAACATTCAAACGTGTTATTTCCTCCAGTCAGCTCATAATATTTTTGAAAGCCCCAAACGTGAAATGTAATTACAGCTAAAATTACTGTTTTATATTACAATAGCTGATCTATGCAAAGGCATAATGGCTCAAAATACCCAAAGATGGTTTCACACAATGTTTTAGTGCATTGGTTCAACACAAGCAAAACTGTGGACCGGTTTTGCAATTCAGTGTCAAGTCAGGATTGTGTGAGCCAATGCAGGTGAACTGCCAGATCCATAATATAGTTTTTTTGGGTGAGATCGCGTAAATATAGAAATGTTGTGTCGTTAAAACCCGCCACCACCCGACACAGTCAACTAGTAAGGGTTGCCACGTAAACAGAACGTGCCAATTCATCACTAGTACAGCACTAGTGTGTAGTGTATAGTGTAGTGTATAGTAGTGTATAGTGTAGTGTATAGTAGTATATAGTGTAGTGTATAGTGTAGTGTATAGTGTAGTGTGTAGTGTGTAGTGTAGTGTATAGTGTAGTGTATAGTGTAGTGTATAGTAGTATATACTGTAGTGTATAGTGTAGTGTATAGTAGTGTAGTGTATAGTAGTGTATAGTAGTGCAGTGTATAGTGTAGTGTATAGTGTAGTGTATAATGTAGTATATAGTGTAGTGTATAGTGTAGTGTATAGTGTAGTGTATAGTAGTGTAGTGTATAGTAGTGTATAGTGTAGTGTATAGTAGTGTATAGTGTAGTGCATAGTGTAGTATATAATGTAGTGTATAGTGTAGTATACTAGTACAGCACACCGATGTGTTGCAGAGCCACAACATTTACAAACTGAGTACGACTTTTCGCCAGTAATTACAACTAGCTTCATCAGGGTGGTGGTGGGTTTATCAACACATTTATATACAGTATTAAAACAACTATTATGGATGATATTGGTCCCGAAAGCCTACGTGTTAAACGAACTGCCAGGTGTTTACAGGCAAGGGCCCTCTCTGTCTGATATGGGTCTTCGCTCAACACAAACCTACATAATGTACATCACGTTATTTTGTGTTTCATTCGAAAATTAATAGGACACGCATGTATATACATCCTTCCAAAATACCTACACGACTCAAGAACACATGTATGTTCTTGATAATTTTCTGAAATAAATGCTCGAATAGGTAACTCAACCTTTTCCAATACACCTACTCATGTTTATTGTTATTCCTTTTATATGCATCATTGTAACCTAGTGATTATACTATCGCACACATTGCGATAGTATAATCACGCGAATATTGTACGTTTTAATTTTGAATTGTAAATGCATTTCTTACTGTAATACTTTGGGTTTTTGAGTGCCCGAATGTACAGGAATGTGGATCGGATCCAATCCAATGCCACGTTGACATCTGTGATCGTGTGCAGTACAATCTCCGCATTGAGGTGCTCTGTTAAATTCATGTGCAAACTGCAGGAG
Source organism: Petromyzon marinus (assembly GCF_048934315.1). NCBI lineage: Eukaryota > Metazoa > Chordata > Hyperoartia > Petromyzontiformes > Petromyzontidae > Petromyzon > Petromyzon marinus. The sequence goes on along the minus strand of NW_027422939.1, from coordinate 2,034,998 downwards.
ACCGAAGGTGTTCACAAATTCACGGTAGCTACTTTATAGCAATGGGAACATGAAAGTTGCAGAGGGGAAGCTGATTGATGGAAATTCACAAAATGTAGGAAAAAAAACACATCATTCTGAACGTATCTTGAAATAAATTGAGAAAGTTTTCATTACAGCGTGAAATTGTGAAGATCATGAACAAGATAGTATAATACAAAATAAATGTTTATTTTGATGTGGTACTTCTCCTCAAAAGAACCAACGTGCTATTACATGTGACAATGTCAACATTTAATACTTTGCACTAAGTAATTGGTCTAGTGTTCCAAAGAAATAGTATGGGCGTCAGTTTTCAATCGTGACTTAATAACATCGACAATGCCCAAAATCACGAATATGGCTGGGGAGGGCATTCCACAGATGGGGAACCACACAGCAGAAGGCCCAATCGCCCTTGGAGTGCTGTCTCATCTTTGGGATGCAGAGAGGACTGGAATCCATGAAATGTAGATTGTGAGATAGAATACTGGGATTCAAAAAGTCCCAAAGGTAGGTGGGTGCTTTATAGGCCAGTAACACAATCTCAGAGTCGACTCTGAGATTCACCAAGAGCCAAAGTAGAGATTCCAGAACATGTGTGATATATTCGGATGGAGCGGTTATAGGCAGAAGTCAGGCAAGCTGCGTTGTGAAAACATTTCAGCCTATTATACTCTTTGGTTCTATTCGGTAAAGTCACGTAGGTAAAAAATCAAACAACAAAAAATCACGACGTTTCGGCCACAACACAAGCATCCTTCATCAGGTGAAGGGATCAGGCTGTCTCGAGGACAGCGCTGAAGTGAAACACAGCCACGCTCAGACCGCGACCTTTAAGCGTGGCTGTGTTCCACTTCAGCGCTGTCCTCGAGACAGCCTGATCCCTTCACCTGATGAAGGCTGCTTGTGTTGTGGCCGAAACGTCGTGATTTTTGTTGTTTTATTTTTTAGCTACGTGACTTTACCGAATAGAACCGAAGAGTATGGATCCTTGCAGTCACGAAAGCTTCAAATCTAGAATTTCAGCCTATTGAGAACTCTTGCAGGAGGCATGCCGAACAAGATGGCATGGCAATAATCGACAAGAGAGAAGAGACGCATTATCCAAATTATCTGCATAATAGTTTGACAAGCATGATGTCGTGCTGACAATACTTTGAAGGTGAAAAAAATCACTTCTGAATTTCACATTTCACTTTTCACTTTTCAAATAGGCCTCAAACTTCGGAGCAGGGTCACAGAAGCCACCAACGTTGTGTCTGTTACTGTGGGTGATGAGCTGAAGTTGAGTGCACGGAGCCGAGAAGCATAACCTCTGTGTTGTCACAGCATTTTTATGCATCAAAGACTTAAGGCGGAGGAGTCACTGGGGCCAAGATATCGGGGTAATGAGAGGGGAGGGAAGAGAGGGAGAAAGCATGAACAAGAAGAAGCAGCGTCTGTTTTTGATGACGTTTGAGGCATCAAAGCTATGAAGAAAAATAAGTAAGCTTGGGCAGGACATGTCACGAGTAGGAATGATGACCAGTGCTCAAAACTAACGATGGAGTGGTAGCCAAGGTAATGGAACACGTGGATTGTTGTATCACTGGACTGTGAAGGATGTTTACGGCTAAGAAGGCCTTCAGCGGGCAGTGTATGCCGATGCTGACTTTATACATAACGTTCACAAATATGTACATGTTCATGCCCAATATATACATATAATAACAAAACTGCCGTTAGTGTCCTACCTGCTTTCTAGTTTCTGGGTCCCACTTAGCATTTGTTCATATTTTTCTTTCAATTCATTTCTTGTCAATATCACCGCAGTGGCTGAAACATCAAACTGTAAACGATATCACGTATATTCTTAGTTTTTTCGGTAAAGTCACGTTGAAGAGAAACAACAGAATAACAAAATATATATAAAACAATAAAAATTCTCACGACGTTTCGACCATAACTCAAACGGTCATCATCAGGTGTGTGATGATGACCGTTTGAGTTATGGTCGAAACGTCGTGAGACTTTTTATTGTTTTATATATATTTTGTTATTCTGTTGTTTCTCTTCAACGTGACTTTACCGAAAAAACTAAGAATATGAATTACTGCAGTCACGAAAGCTTTAAATCAAGATATCACGTATGTTACTTCACATAAAAATAGATAAATAGCCATACTAATAATGAGCTAAATGCAGGAAAATCTTTAATGAGTCTCAGGAAATGCAGATGGATCCTTCATTGAAATATTTGCCTGATTTATTTGGATATGTTTTGTGTTTGGGAGGAAACGAAACTTCCTGGGGGAAACACAGGTTCACACATATGGGTTCATAACCAACTTTCTGTACTGCCATCTCTAGTGGGTATGACACACAAATATGCACAATCCACAAACCTTTCGGTAAAGTCAAACAAACAATATATATTGTTTCCCTTCAACGTGACTTTACCAAAAGAGCTAAGAATATGAATTACTGCAGTCACGAAAGCTTTAAATTAAAAAAAAATCCACAAACCCTTGCTACCACAGGTATATACTACTACAAAATACAAAGATCCCCCGTAGAGCCTTAACTGGCTGTTGGGGCGAGTGCCGTTAGCGAACACCTATGAAGGCAAGCACGGCACACGAGGGGGTGGGTGGCCAGCACCAGGTCCGGTTAAGATAATCGTCACTCGGGCTTTATAACGCAGCGCGCTCACCGCTACACTACCGCTCCCCACTTCCAGCATGGCGACACGCGTCTATGATCTATTACTTGTGCTTGTTAGCCTATTGGAATTGACGCTTTGCTATTTTGCTAAATAAAAGCACATGTATATGTTTTAACAAATGGTGAACATGCTATGACACATTCATAATTGAGCAAGAATAGTGCAACAGTTCACTTCATCCTGCAGCAGCAGCAGCCAGGTGGCTCAGAGGTAGAGCGGCCATCTTGCAATGGGAAGGTTGTGAGCGGCCATCTTGCAATCGGAAGGCCGCTCTACCTCTGCAGCAACAGCAGCAGCCAGGTGGCTCAGAGGTAGAGCGGCCATCTTGCAATGGGAAGGTTGTGAGTTCAACTCACGGTTAGAGGTCGACTCAGCCCATCATCCCTCTTTTGGTCGATAAAATAAATATCACTTTGTGAAAAAGTCAACATTGGTTGTCCTTTGGAAAGACTCTCCCATTCCATTGGAATTAAGGAGGTCCACCCCTGGCTTAGGGCTGTATATAGTAGATGGGCACCAACATCAATGCACAAATAAGCAAGAAATCTTTACCTCTTCAAAATAGATGCTATATTGTCCACATGATGGGTTTCAAGAGATGGGATCCAATAAACTAGAATACATTTGTGCACAATGCATTTAAGTTTTGAAAACGGATATTTAGTTCCGAAAAGTAAGGATGTATGAACCAATATAGTCAGAATATGTGCATCTACCTGTGGTCTTCCTGCCCTGCCAATCATCTGTAGAATATCTGTTTCCCCATATTCCTGCACCATGCCTCCCCCAGTGTAGTGCATGGTAGATTTGACAATGACCAGGTGTGCAGGAAGGTTTACACCCATAGCCAGTGTACTTGTAGAGACTGCAGACAAATCAAATAAAAACATTCGGTATTTGCACCATTCTTTTATCACAAGGCAATCACGAAAAAAAGCGCTGTGTGTGCACATATTCTGCAGAAGTTTCGCAGTAGGGGCAATGTTGCTATATGCTCCATAATATACGTTTTTGGGTTAGATATATATATAAATGTGTCGTTAAAACCCGCCACCACCCACCACAGCCAACTCGTAAGGGTTGTCACGTAAACAGAACGTGACCAATTCGTCACTAGTACAGCACTAGTGTAACGTGTAGTGTAGTGTGTAGTGTAGTGTATAGTAGTGTATAATGTAGTGTAGTGTATAGTAGTGTAGTGTATAATGTAGTGTATAGTGTAGTGTATAGTAGTGTAGTGTATAATGTAGTGTATAGTGTAGTGTACTAGTACAGCACACCGGTTGTGTGTTGGAGAGCCAAGCCACAGCATTTACAAACTGAGTACGACGTTTCACCAGTAATTACAACTAGCTTCATCAGGCGACAGCCATATTGCTATATGCTTCCTGATTGGATATTTTGTGGGAACATTTTCAAATCTGGACCTCGACACCAGCACACAACAGCCTACTCTCTTCAAATCATGCCACGGGATAATTAATGTCCACTCTTAAGCAGATGGCACAAAGTATGCTATGATTCATACGCTTGCAGTATTAACCATAACGGATTGCCACATTCCAAATGCGAACCTGTGTAACCTCTGTAACGATCGTCAAGCGCGCTGCCGCCCCAATGCGCAAAACATAGCGTAAGTAACTCGGTGAAGTTAATAAGTCATCATAAAAATATTGAACTCTACAAATTACTGTCATCATGTATCTGGCAGCAAATGTATCACATGCGGTTGGTCACAAGGCAGCTGTTAGTAACCACAATTTCAGCGGCATTGGTGCAACACACAAGCAGAACCCTGGATCAGTTTCAACGTTCAGTGTCTCAGCACCAGTCAGGTTTGCTTGAACCATTGATGGTGAACTGCCAGATGCTTACAGGCAAGGATACTCTGTTAGATATCAGTATGGGTTTGTAATCTTGAAATATGCACACATAACAGCCCCTACTAATTTCACAAAGCCACATGCAAACCTGATGCATGGACACATATATCAATTTACAATCTCTCCATGAACAAATAATATGCTCATATTTTACGTACACAGTACTGGCAGTTCTCCTTGCAAGAAAGCATCTTCAATGTTTCTTCTATCAGACGTTTCCATCCCTGCATGATGGTATGCAATTCCTTTCATCAGCAAATCTACAACAATAATAAAACAAATTACGCGAATGTGAATTTGATATTTTGATGCAATTATTTTAAATCATCGTTAAAAACAGTGAGGGCTTTACAAGCTTACCTCTCAACTTGATATCCTTTAGGCAAGAAGCATGCTTCTGCAGTCTGAAATTACAATAAATGACCAGTATATATGGTATAGTGGTGAGCACGCTAGACTTGTAATCAATTCCACCTTCGAGCGCGATCTTTTAAACCCCCCCCCCCCCACACTGCCCCTGTCCACCGAGCAGTGTATAAATACATAAATTGGTAGGTCGCACGTAGTGGGGTAAAGTGTGGGTACGCCTGCCTCTTCCAACACGTCTGGTCAATGTGAAAGAGTAGACCAATATCCCTCTAGAGTAGTGCTTCTCAGCATTTTTATTCCACGGCACAAACTTTTGAGCTTACTCCATCTTCACAGCACACTGAACAAAAAATATCAGTTGGCTTTTCATCCAGCAGTGGATTGATCATGGCTGATGATGATGTGTCTGCACGCTCATCTCTCTCTCAAGTGATATATTACTACGGACGGACTTGGTGCCATAGTGTAAGTATGGAATTTTCACAATCACATGTGTCAATCTCCCCTTGATCACCTTGTTCCCTGGGCCTTAGATGCATTATGATCAGGCCCAGATTAAACTTATGAGGGGCCTAAGGCAAATAAGAGCGAAGGGCCTCGGTACGTATTTCATATTGCAAAATAAATTATGAAGTCAGTTTAACACGTAGGCTTTCGCGACCAACATCATCGTGGATATTGGAGTCATTCAACATATTTTTTCTCTCAAGCGGAGGTTAACACCAGCAGTGGCTCGAACAAGGAACTTGAGGACGGCACCTTGACCGTTACTTTTACACCAATATCTTAATCACAGAACATTTGCGAAACACGAATATGTCTAGAGCCCAATTCCCACGCCTACCTCTGCCTGTGCTGGAAATCAATCATGAATTTAGCATCTTTAGCCAGTGTGGCTGCAGCCAGCTGAACACTTCTTCTCGTCGCACAGAACTGTAAAAGAATAACCACAAGGTGCCTTCAATGCACGCTATTAAAAAGTATGCCTGCTTCCAAAGGAATACACGTGAAATATCTAAGGCCTAAACCATTTTAATATTTATATATGTGCGCTTGACTAGGTGTGATATTCATTGTATAAATGCATACTTTTATAACGTTTTGTGTGCGCAAACGTATATGTGTATGGCCTCTACAGGTGCTCGCTAAATGTTTCTTGCCCAGACAGCGCGAGGCCGTCACCGCCACGGACGTGGTCTACGCCCTCAAGCGCCAGGGCCGCACTCTCTACGGCTTCATCTCTCGCGCACTCAACCAACCCAAAGGCTCTCTTCAGAGCCACCCACCTCTTCTAAACGGCTTGCGCGCCAGCGTTACCAAACCGTCCACGAAAGAAACACTTTCTAAATGGAGCACACAATTCTGGCTTAGCAATCATTGGAAGGATTTGATAAACCATTTCAGGTCTTAATTGATTGTTCACGCTTACGGTGGCTTTCAGACAGCATACATTAATTTTTCGTCTCCCCCCTCCTCTTTTCAGAACATAGATGGACTCGTCCTTCTAAATAAACTGCCAAATCGCTGCACGTGGCGCTGACGTTTTTTTTATAAATAAAAACACCGTTCAAAAATAAATTAATTAATGCGAACCGACACTTCTTTCAAATGTTTCTTGCCGTTGCTTTTCACACCTGATGACGACCGTTTGTGTTATGGTCGTGAGAATTTTTATTGTTATATATATTTTATTATTTTATTGTTTCCCTTCAACGTGACTTTACCGAAAGAGCTAAGAATAATCATGTTTTTCTTGTTCATGTTTTTGTTTGTTGCAGTTGCACCCGATTCAAGAGCCGGATGGCTCACAGGGCTCTACACCAAATAAATGAAACTGAGAAAACTGAAAGTGAGTCTTGTAAAGACTAAACAGGGGATATTGCCGTTGTGTGATTGTATATGCATGGTTATAGATATTCAAGTGGGGAGTGGTGGTTAGTGAACCGTGCTACAAACCCTGTTACCCGAGTTCGATTCCCGCTCATGATCAAAAGCGACGGTGAATATTTCAACCAATTCTGGGGCTTCCTTAGGTCTACTCAGCCTCAAATGAGTACCTGCTGTGATACTGAAACATCAGCATTGGGGAAACAAAGGCGGTCCGGCGTGGTGCTGCCCACCTACCCCCTCGTGTGCTCATGATGGTCTTCATAAGTGCTCGCTTACCAGCACTTCCACCAGCACTTCCCCCAAAAGTCTGTTAAGGCTACACATGAGATTTTTGTCCACATGGCATTTCCTGTTTGCTATGTATGTGTCAATGGAGGCCATATACACCTTAACATATTCCATATTTAAGGGCTATGCATGCAAAATATTTAAATTTAAAAAAATATGCAATTAAACTAATCATGCCATTTTGACTTGGAACAACAAATAAGACATGTACTCACAATGAGCGTTGGCTTTTGCTCAGAATATGTTTGTATAATTTTTGCGAGCTTGTAGTTGAGTATCAAGTCAAATTTAAAGGCAGTCTGTAGACGATAGAAAGGAAATCCCAACACGATTTTGCGGAGTTTCACAGGCCGATGCTTTTCATCCAATTTTACAAAGATTGCCGTTCCATCCCTATCAGACAACCACTCGGCAACCTAGAAAGAGAAAGGTGGATGCCTCAGCAATATTTGTAGAGGATATACAAATATTAATTTAAATGCATTGAGAGGTATTCATACCTCTCCATATTTTATATATATAAGTCAAAAAGAATGTCTGGGCATTTGCCCACGTGCAACTTGATTAAGATGACACAAATTCCTTTTAACAGTGGATGTTACAAATTAAATGCAACTAGTTTATAGTAGACGTGAAGGTTATTTTTTTTACTCAAATGAGCATTGAGGCGGTGCTCATATCCTGTTTACAGCCCTGAGCCAGCGGTGGACATTCTACATTCTTATAACGGGGGAGAGTCTATCCGTAGAACCAATATTGACTCCCCCACAAAGTGATACTGATTTTAATGACCCCCGAAGGACCATGGAACGAGTTAGCACCCCCAACGAGGACTTTAACTCGCAGCCTTCTGATTGCGAGCCGCTCGCTCTACCACTGAGCCACCTGGCTATTAATCAATGTTATAGCAATATATACTCTTTGGTTCTTTCGCTCAAGTCACATAGGTATAAAATAAATACAAATTATATATACGTGACTTCACCGAAATAACCCAAGTGTATGGATTTCTGCAGTCACGAAAGCTTCAAATCAAGATTGTAGCGATACAGTATATGTTTAAACAATGTATAATAAGTATGCCAACTCACATCTTCTATATTGGGAATGGTGGCTGACAGGGCGATGATCCGTACTCCCGCACAGGTATGCAGCGGTTGAAGCGCATCCTTTGTGGAGGTTGGAGGGACAAGGTTATAAAGCGTCTTCATTCTGCTGACCACAGCCTCCAAGGTGGCACCACGTGACTCATCCCCTACTGTGTGTACCTGCACCATGACCCACAGCATAACACGACGCAACTTCCATGATTTTTTTTTATCGAAGTATCCCACGATCTTGTCTCAGGTTCTTTTCCTTGAGTTGTCCAAACTCGTGGAGACCATTACAATGCCTGTATCGGCAATTGGCCCTTCCCCATCCTGCAAGCATGAACCACCCTGAAGTACTGAGCTGTCGTGTACTCTTCCAGACTTCTGCATTGCTTACAGTATTCTGTCTTGCCACGAAATTCCCAACATCTCAGACACCTGGGCACAAATGCCAGCAACTTCTTTATAAGTTGTTTGAATGGGTCCAACTTTATGATCGAAAAATTAACACATGGTACTCCCACTTCAATTCGATGACCATATATTCAAATTAGGTACTGTAACCGTATGCATGCAATCCTCGGTTTACCTGCTTTTGTGGTACGTCATTTTGGAATAACGCGCGCGTTGTATTTAGACTTTATATTGACATACGCTAGGCAATTTTCGGAATATCGTCATCCGCAACACGAGATGCGCCACCCTAGCCTGGCACCGCGACCCAACGGCGTTGCCAGCAACCAGTGCGGTACGATAACTCGTGCGCTATACTTGTACGGCATTCACTAACTCTAAGTCTGTCTCCCTCCTCGCCTCCATCCATCCCCTCCGCAACGCAACTCCGGCGTCTTAACAAGCAATACCGGATTTCTTTATTTTATAGGAAGTAAATTAGAGTTTACGTGATTTTCTTTTTAATGTAAAGTATTATATTGTGGGTACATGTATTGTATTGATATAGGCTGGGATAATAAAAGCGATTACGTCAGCGAGTGCGAGTGAAATCCCCGAACCACCTCCTGTACCATTATTTCTTCTGGGAAAATTGCTATTGAACATACGCGATTTTGAGATACGCGCACCTTTCCAGGCACATGTCTATCTCATAAGTCAAGGAGTCCCTGTATAACTATGTCACTTTATTGGATTGCAAATCCAGCGCGCTAACCATCACACCACTGTGGCCGCTTCCTATAAATTCAATACTGTGCACAGGAATAACCCGGTTTATGTCGGGGATGCGTTCCTGAAAGGTGCGACAACGAATATCCAAACAACATCAATCGAAGCAATTTACAGGGTAGGTGGAGGCGAAGGCTGAGGTGACGGACCCGAGAAAGGACGGATGCTGTCATCGACGTATGTGTGGGTGGAGGCGACGCAAAACAGGTCGCGGTATCCATGAAGTGACGACGTATTTGTGATATGTGAGGTGGCGGGGGGGGGGGGGGAGTAAATGGGGGTATCGCTGTATTTACAAAAGTATGCCGAGGAAAACCAAGAACAATACAGTCATGTACTCTACCTCATCAATCAGAAACAGCCTCACGACCTGCACGAGAGACCTGTCGTGCCACTGTCTTGTTGTGCTATCCCATTTTTCCTGCAAACAAATGAAGTCAGTGAGCCCAGTAGAGATATAACATTACAATGTACAAACAAAAGCCCCGTGACCCCAGGTTCACACTCTGGGAGCGTGCCACACCCGAGTATGGAATTATCGGTGGATATGAGAGATCCCGGTGGAGTGTACGGCTGAATCAACTTTGCGGAGTGTACGGTTGAATCGTTTCCTGGATGTGAGGTGCAGCAAGCCCATTGAAGGCCTTGAACACGAGTAGGAGAATGTTAAACTCAACGCGGGTGTGAACTGGGAGCCAATGAGAAACCTGAGCACAGGTGAGATATTACGTTGTGTTCCGTATTATGTAGGTCAGCATCAAACTAGGACCCATATCTAACAGAGTGGGTCCTCACCTATACACATCGAGCAATTCAGACAAATAGGCTTAAGAAAGCCTGACTCTGCTGATGAGACAGTGATAAGCAAAACCGGTCCAGAGTATTGCTTGTGTTGAACCAATACTGCTGAAATTATTATGATCCCAGAAGGTCGTGTGGTGGCTGATGGGATGTCTAAAAAATATACCCTTAATTTTAATGTGGAAGGACAGCTACGTGAAGGAGTATTGTCAGCATATTTATTTTTTCAACACTTACCGGTGTTGTCAATATTATTTGGGCATCTTGTGTCTCAAAATAGTCATCGACGTCCGTGTCTCCGGTAAGCTCTTTGCACTGAATGCCGAGTGCTCCAAACTTGTTCTGCCAGTCTTCGAATTTCTCCCGACACAGTGCCTTGATGGGGGCCACTAGGGGGTGCGTGTCACATTCATGCTCACACAGGTCTACATCAAGCGTGATTTCTGTTGTACGAATACAATACCGTGTGGGCAATTGCAACAATGTATAATGCAACAATTAAGAGACGTACTTACTATAAATAACTTTTGCATTGTAGGAGGGCCCTTGGCATTCCATTAAGAGTCGAATTATGGCCAGCTCAAAAATAACAGTCTTCCCAGAACCAGTTGGAGCACAAACCACTACAGGTCTGTTTGTGTACAGAATCTTAATTTTAAAAAAATGTAAGACAAAGTTTGTTAAACATCGTGTAAAGTCATCTCCAGCATTCATATGAGGTACTGTCATTGCCTCTTGGAAGTTGTGCAAGTGTTATTAATTCGGCAGAGTTAGTCACAATTAAGCATTGAGGCGGTGTTAAGTTGGGGATGAGTCTGTCTCTCCATTGGGTAATCACTGCAGACTCATCCACAAAGTGGTACCAATTATATCAAAACTGGTAGGATGATGGGGTGAGTTAACCCCCAACCTAGATTTGAAATCACAAATTTCAGAATGTGAGCCGCTCACTCTGCTGTTCAGTCACCTCATCATAGCATGCATATGCTTGCATGATATGCATGTATTCATAATAAAGGTTTTTGGGTTAGATCGCGTTATTTATAAATGTGTCGTAACCCTCCACCACCCGACACGGCCAATCAGCAAAAAAGTGTCACGTTGACAAAAGACAAATAGTTCACTACTATAGCCCACCAGTGTATTGAAGAGTGAATCCACAACATTTACAGTTTGAGTACGACGTTTTGCTGGTAATTACATCCAGCATCATCGGGCAATTCGCCAGAATGGTGAATAATATTGGTCGCGAAAGCCTACGTGTTAAATATGCCTGTATGATTACCTCTAGAAATCTTAAACGTTGTAACCTTATGATTGTTTCACTTAGAAATGACCATTAATATCAACCCTCTTGGTACATTCCACAGACATAGTTACCATCAGTAATGAAGATGTATAGTACCGAGCAAAACAAAACTGGTATCACTACATAGAAATCAAACCGTAAGTTACACGTTTGTTTAAGTGTAAAATGCCATATACTTACGTCATCCATGACGCGAGACTGAACCGAGTTAAAAAAAGGAAACTCCTTGAAAATATGTCTGTAAGGCAACGCTGAAGGTAAGTTTAGGATAACATATGTTTAGGATTATGAATTCCCATGGAGAATAACTGAAAAAGGAGACTTTTGTTACTTTATTCAAAGACAAACATGTGCTAACATTTATTATGAGGAAATTGTACATTCGCATTGTTTGGGGTTATTGTCGTTGTTACGCTTATTTATCAATGAGAGTCTCACTGAGTCTCAACACCTTTTTCAGAAAGCATAACTACATTTTTGCTCATAAAAACACACAATGTCACACAATCCAGCAAGTATTTTAATTATTGTGGTTTCATTGACGTTATTGTTTGTTATTTATATTCTGAAGGGTGCTCCAGATGTTTTGTGACCTCCAATTAATTGACTCGTAACATTTTCCCCCTTTGTGTATTCATTTCTGTTTTGAAGAAACTTTATTTTAAAAATATGAAGGTTTTGTGAATTAAATGGGGGGGGTCACAAAACATCTGGACCACTCTGAATATATAGATGACACAATGATAGAGCACCAGACTAAGACAGAAGAAGGTTACTTGTGTTGTGGCCGAAACGTCGTGAGAATTTTATATTATTGTTTTATTTTATTATTTTATTATTTCCCTTTAACGTGGGTGACTTTACCGAAAGAACCCAGAAGACAGACTAAGACACTTCTAAGGTAAACAAGGTAAACAAAAAAGTCGGTGATTTCCTGCTCAAATGAGCACTGAGGCGGTGCTAAACTCCTGTTTACAGCCCTGAACCAGTGGTGGAAATTCCACATTCTTATAGGACAACCAGTTGACTTCCCCAACAAAGTGGTAATAATTTTATATTAACCCCAGAGGGAAAATGGGCTGAGTCAACCTCCAATCAGGATTTGAATTTCACAACCTTGAGATTGTGAGCTGATCCCTCTACCGCTGAAGCCTACCTGGTTGGTTCTTACTTCGTTTCAAAAGCAACACAGCTGAAGGAAGTCCACTCATTAATTTCATATACATTTTGTTGAATGTTCACAAATGAACATAGTAAAAATAGCACAAAAACATCAAGCATGCAATACTCCTCTGTCACATACCTGTCCCTGCACATAATATAAAAAAATAAGGCGATGTATTACACATCCGAGCGGCCACACGTCTTTCTCGGAGTGAATAATTTCAGCAGCGTTGATGCAACAACAAAAAAGCAAAGTCTAGTCCGGTTGAAGCTCAATTCTGGTGAGTGAAATACCAATCTTACAGGCAAGGGCCCTCACTTGATATGATCGATTATTTTTTTGTTTTAAAGAGGCAATCTCAAAAAGGATACGAATTTCAGAAACTGATCGCATTTCACTGATACTAAAGTCTTCCGAGTTTTCTGGGGAAAAAAAGAGATATGTTTTCAGTTTCAAGGACAATGCATATATTATCATAGTATGTTTTTTGTTTGCATTTTGACTGCAATTATTGTGGTTTATGCAGTAACGTGAATCCTTGTTAAAAAGGTTTCAGTTTTGTTGCCAGAAAAAAGGGGAAAACCCCTATTATTACTACATAATTATACAATTAAAGAGAAATCTGAAAAGTCCCTTCGGAATATTAGGAAGAAGGTTGCAATGTACAGTTAACACAAACGTATAATGAGCACGATTGTGGAGAATACTATAGGTAACTACATAAATAAGCAGCTATGACCCCTTCCCATATATGCGCCTCCACGTAAAAAAATATAAAAGTATGATTTGCACATCCCATCAGCAGCATTGGTACAACACAGGAAAGCTCTGTATTGGTTTCGACATTGAGTATCTTCAAGCTTGCTTGCACCAATGCTGGTGAAGCGACTGATGCTTTACGCAACAATAAAACGAAACCATTTGAGACTACCCATCACATGTACTCATACACCAAGTCTCATTATCTCACCTCCAACGTTCTCTTTGGCTTCTCTACTTTCTGAGGAATCGCCGCATTTGAGATTTCCTTGAAAGTCATTGGTATACGCACCAGAATACTGGCCAAAGCCATCCATCGACTCCACGCCTTTGTGAACACTGTAACGACAACAACAAACATCACATTATTCTCGCATTATTCTTGCAAAACAAGAATTCCGTTTCTGTGTTAGGGAACTCATACATATAGCAACGCGCATGTTGGAAACTCTTCTTATCCACACCGATATGCGGGGTATTGTTGGTGGATCCAAATATCAATGCTTATCTCCGTCCACTTATCCTCGTGTAGAAGTGTGGACACACACGTACGCGTGTTCTGCCCCGTACGTAGCCAACCGTGCTAATCGGAGGTGCGGGTATTACGGTGTGTTTGATACTGGCAACATTTTATATCGAATGTGGAGATGTGGCTCCACGTGAATATGATGTTTAACTTCAAATAGAGCATCGTGTGAAAGGGTCTGGGCCACCTCATCATGCAACACACCAGCGATTCGTTTTCTGCGTATAGATGAGGGCACTACAGTGGATCGTCATCAGCCATGGTCGATCCACTGCTGGATAAAGGCCTCCGCAATAAGCCGCCGCTTTCTCTCACGGCCCTGCAAGCTAGCAGACCATCATTGCTACCACAATACGTATGTTGCAACAAATGTTTGTTGTCATGGCAATGGGAAATACGATAAAAAATGTACTCTAGTCAACCTTCATGAAGTACATTATTGTAGTAGCCATCATTACTACTGCTATGTATTTTGTACATATTCATATTACGCAACTGTGTTTTTCATTAATAATTAAATGTAAAACGTAGATTAATAATATAGAGTAAACATGCCCACCGCGTTGTTTGAGATGAGGTGCTATAAATAAGCCACATTAATCCAAATGCATTGCATAGAGCACCCAACTCCACAACTATGGGACAATGACGTTCAAGGGCTACAATCCATCTTCAAATCGGGTGCTAAAATGTAAAAAACATGTTTTGACCCATCAAAGGGCAAATGTTGTCCTCGAAATGTAGTACACTTAAGGCGTGCCATGCAAATATAAAAATGCTAACACTGTACGCAGTCATTTGCACATAGCGACGCGTGATTTCACTTTGTTTTTTTGTCGTATTTAGATGTTTTTAGACAGTGAAATACATGATACAAACATTAGTTGAAGGCATATGTCGATAGTTGTGAAAGATTATAAATGTATTCATATTGCACACACACTGTAACAAATGATCTGAGCGTCAGCTTCATTTTAGCCTAAGGGACCCCCTCATGACAGCTTGTCCTTGTGGAGCACAAGGTAAACACAACCCTGAGCCAAATGGAAATTCCACGTGCCTATGACATCCATAGAACAACCTAAACAGGTATTTGCCGGCAGGGGGTGATGTTGCCTTTGGTTATAGGACCCATATCTGATAGGGTCCTTGCCTGTGTTCTATGGTTCTTTCAGTAAAATCTAGATTTGAAGCTTTCGTGACTGCAGGAATCCATACTCTATATAAAATGTATACCTACGTGACTTTACCGAAAGAACCAAAGAGTATCTTTTAATTAAGCTACGTAGATCGAAAAAAAAGTTATTAAAAACATCACGACGTTTCGATACGCAAACACAAAGCGGTCCGTCATACGCTTGTGTTGCAACCGAAAGGTCGTGATATTTTTAATCGCTTTATTTGGATTATTATTTTTTTCTATGTACGTTAACTTTGTTTTACCGAAAGAACCGTTAGAATACGGACCGCTGCAGTCACGAAAGTTTAAATAAAAATGTCCTTCACCTGTAATGATCCATCTTGCAGTTCACCAGCATTGGTTGAAGCGAGCCAGACTGGTGAATGTTGAACGTGTGCGGAATGTTGCTTTGTGTTAAACCATTGCTGTTTATTTACTTTGAAATAACTGTTAGTAAGTTATCCCTGACTAGGTGAATCTCTAACGAGGTTAATCTCTAACGAGGTTAATCTCTAAGTTAATCTCTTATTAAGTTAATCTCTTACTAAGTTAATATCTTAATAAGTTAATATCTAAGTCAATATCTTACTAAGTTAATATCTAAGTTAATATCTTACTAAGTTAATATCTTACTAAGTTAATATCTTACTAAGTTAATCTCTAACTAGGTTCATCTCTAACTGAGTTAAAATAAAACTAAGTTAATCTCTAACTAAGTTAATATATAACTAAGTTAATCTCTAACTAAGTTAATATCTAACTAAGTTAATATCTTACTAAGTTAATATCTTACTAAGTTAATCTCTTACTAAGTTAATATCTTACTAAGTTAATCTCTAACTAAGTTAATCTATTACTAAGTTAATCTCTAACTAAGTTAATATCTTACTAAGTTAATCTCTTACTAAGTCAATATCGTACTAAGTTAATCTCTTACTAAGTTAATCTATTATTAAGTTAATATCTTACTAAGTTAATATTTACTAAGTTAATCTCTTACTAAGTTAATCTCTTACTAAGTTAATCTCTTACTAAGTTAATCTCTAACTAAGTTAATATCTTACTAAGTTAATATCTTACTAAGTTAATCTCTAAGTTAATATCTTACTAAGTTAATCTCTTACTAAGTTAATCTCTTACTAAGTTAATATCTTACTAAGTTAATATCTTACTAAGTTAATCTCTTACTAAGTTAATATCTAACTAAGTTAATATATAACTAAGTTAATATCTTACTAAGTTAATCTATAACTAAGTTAATCTCTAAGTTAATCTCTTACTAAGTTAATATATTACTAAGTTAATATCTAACTAAGTTAATCTCTTACTAAGTTAATCTCTTACTAAGTTAATCTATTATTAAGTTAATATCTTACTAAGTTAATATCTTACTGAATTAATCTCTAACTAAGTTAATATCTTACTAAGTTAATCTCTTACTAAGTTAATATCTTACTAAGTTAATATCTAACTAAGTTAATCTCTTACTAAGTTAATCTCTTACTAAGTTAATATCTAAGTTAATATCTATCTAAGTTAATATCTTACTAAGTTAATCTCTAACTAAGTTAATATCTTACTAAGTTAATATCTTACTAAGTTAATATCTTACTAAGTTAATCTCTAACTAAGTTAATATCTTACTAAGTTAATCTCTTACTAAGTTAATCTCTTACTAAGTTAATATCTTACTAAGTTAATATCTTACTAAGTTAATATCTAACTAAGTTAATCTCTTGCTAAGTTAATATCTTACTAAGTTAATCTCTAACTAAGTTAATATCTTACTAAGTTAATCTCTTACTAAGTTAATATCTTACTAAGTTAATCTCTAAGTTAATCTATTACTAAGTTAATATCTTACTAAGATAATCTCTTACTAAGTTAATCTCTTACTAAGTTAATATCTTACTAAGTTAATCTTTAAGTTAATCTCTTACTAAGTTAATCTCTAACTAAGTTAATATCTTACTAAGTTAATCTCTTACTAAGTTAATCTCTTACTAAGTTAATCTCTAACTAAGTTAATATCTTACTAAGTTAATATCTTACTAAGTTAATCTCTAACTAAGTTAATATCTTACTAAGTTAATCTCTTACTAAGTTAATCTCTCACTAAGTTAATATCTTACTAAGTTAATATCTAACTAAGTTAATCTCTTGCTAAGTTAATATCTTACTAAGTTAATCTCTAACTAAGTTAATATCTTACTAAGTTAATCTCTTACTAAGTTAATATCTTACTAAGTTAATCTCTAAGTTAATCTATTACTAAGTTAATATCTTACTAAGATAATCTCTTACTAAGTTAATCTCTTACTAAGTTAATATCTTACTAAGTTAATCTCTAAGTTAATATATTACTAAGTTAATATCTCACTAAGTTAATCTCTTACTAAGTTAATCTCTTACTAAGTTAATATCTAACTAAGTTAATATCTAACTAAGTTAATCTCTTACTAAGTTAATCTCTTACTAAGTTAATCTCTAACTAAGTTAATCTCTAACTAAGCTAATATCTTACTAAGTTAATCTCTAACTAAGTTAATATCTTACTAAGTTAATCTCTTACTAAGTTGATATCTAAATAAGTTAATATCTATAACTAAGTTAATCTCTAACTAAGTTAATCTCTAACTAAGTTAATATCTTACTAAGTTAATCTCTTATTAAGTTAATATCTTACTAAGTTAATATCTTACTAAGTTAATCTATAACTAAGTTAATCTCTTACTAAGATAATCTCTTACTAAGTTAATATCTAACTAAGTTAATCTCTAAGTTAATCTATTACTAAGTTAATATCTTACTAAGTTAATCTCTTACTAAGTTAATATCTAACTAAGTTAATCTCTAAGTTAATCTATTACTAAGTTAATATCTTACTAAGTTAATCTCTTACTAAGTTAATATCTTACTAAGTTAATCTCTTAATAAGTTAATATCTTACTAAGTTAATCTCTAACTAAGTTAATATCTTACTAAGTTAATCACTAACTAAGTTAATATCTTACTAAGTTAATCTCTTACTAAGTTAATATCTTACTAAGTTAATCTCTAAGTTAATCTATTACTAAGTTAATATCTTACTAAGATAATCTCTTACTAAGTTAATCTCTTACTAAGTTAATATCTTACTAAGTTAATCTTTAAGTTAATCTCTTACTAAGTTAATCTCTAACTAAGTTAATATCTTACTAAGATAATCTCTTACTAAGTTAATCTCTTACTAAGTTAATATCTTACTAAGTTAATCTCTAAGTTAATATATTACTAAGTTAATATCTCACTAAGTTAATCTCTTACTAAGTTAATCTCTTACTAAGTTAATATCTAACTAAGTTAATATCTAACTAAGTTAATCTCTTACTAAGTTAATCTCTTACTAAGTTAATCTCTAACTAAGTTAATCTCTAACTAAGCTAATATCTTACTAAGTTATTCTCTAACTAAGTTAATATCTTACTAAGTTAATCTCTTACTAAGTTGATATCTAAATAAGTTAATATCTATAACTAAGTTAATCTCTAACTAAGTTAATCTCTAACTAAGTTAATATCTTACTAAGTTAATCTCTTATTAAGTTAATATCTTACTAAGTTAATATCTTACTAAGTTAATCTATAACTAAGTTAATCTCTTACTAAGATAATCTCTTACTAAGTTAATATCTAACTAAGTTAATCTCTAAGTTAATCTATTACTAAGTTAATATCTTACTAAGTTAATCTCTTACTAAGTTAATATCTAACTAAGTTAATCTCTAAGTTAATCTATTACTAAGTTAATATCTTACTAAGTTAATCTCTTACTAAGTTAATATCTTACTAAGTTAATCTCTTAATAAGTTAATATCTTACTAAGTTAATCTCTAACTAAGTTAATATCTTACTAAGTTAATCTCTAACTAAGTTAATCTCTAACTAAGTTAATATCTTACTAAGTTAATATCTTACTAAGTTAATATCTTACTAAGTTAATCTCTTACTAAGTTAATATCTTACTAAGTTAATTTCTAATTAAGTTAATATCTAAATAAGTTAATATCTATAACTAAGTTAATCTCTAACTAAGTTAATCTCTAACTAAGTTAATATCTTACTAAGTTAATCTCTAAGTTAATCTATTACTAAGTTAATATCTTACTAAGTTAATCTCTTACTAAGTTAATATCTAACTAAGTTAATCTCTAAGTTAATCTATTACTAAGTTAATATCTTACTAAGTTAATCTCTTAATAAGTTAATATCTTACTAAGTTAATCTCTAACTAAGTTAATATCTTACTAAGTTAATCTCTAACTAAGTTAATCTCTAACTAAGTTAATCTCTTACTAAGTTAATCTCTAAGTTAATCTCTTACTAAGTTAATCTCTAATTAAGTTAATATCTTACTAAGTTAATAACTAAGTTAATCTCTTACTAAGTTAATCTCTTACTAAGTTAATCTTTAAGTTAATCTCTTACTAAGTTAATCTCTAACTAAGTTAATATCTTACTAAGTTAATCTCTTACTAAGTTAATCTCTTACTAAGTTAATCTCTAAGTTAATCTCTAACTAAGTTAATATATTACTAAGTTAATATCCAACTAAGTTAATATCTAACTAAGTTAATCTCTTACTAAGTGAATATCTTACTAAGTTAATATCTTACTAAGTTAATATCTTACTAAGTTAATATATTACTAAGTTAATATCTTACTAGGTTAATATTTACTAAGTTAATATCTAACTAAGTTAATATTTACTAAGTTAATCTCTTACTAAGTTAATATCTTACTAAGTTAATCTCTTACTAAGTTAATATCTTACTAAGTTAATATCTTACTTAGTTAATATTTACTAAGTTAATCTCTTACTAAGTTAATATCTTACTAAGTTAATCTCTTACTAAGTTAATATCTAACTAAGTTAATATGCAACTAAGTTAATCTCTAACTAGGTTAATCTCTTACTAAGTTAATCTCTTACTCAGTTAATCTCTAACTAAGTTAATATCTAACTAAGTTAATATCTTACTAAGTTAATATCTAACTAAGTTAATATTTACTAAGTTAATCTCTAAGTTAATCTCTAACTAAGTTACTCTCTTACTAAGTTAATCTCTAACTAAGTTAATATCTTACTAAGTTAATCTCTTACTAAGTTCATCTCTAACTAAGTTAATCTCTAACTAAGTTAATCTCTTACTAAGTTAATATCTTACTAAGTTAATATATAACTAAGTTAATCTTTAACTAAGTTAATATCTAACTAAGTTAAATCTCTTACTAAGTTAATCTCTAACTAGGTTAATATCTTACTAAGTTAATCTCTTACTAAGTTAATATCTTACTAAGTTAATCTCTTACTAAGTTAATCTCTACTAAGTTAATATCTTACTAAGTTAATCTCTTTACTAAGTTAATATCTAACTAAGTTAATATATTACTAAGTTAACATCTTACTAAGTTAATCTCTTACTAAGTTAATATCTTACTAAGTTAATATCTTAATAAGTTAATATCTTACTAAGTTAATCTCTAACTAAGTTAATATCTTACTAAGTTAATCTCTAACTAAGTTAATATCTTACTAAGTTAATATCTTACTAAGTTAATATCTTACTAAGTTAATATCTAAATAAGTTAATATCTAACTAAGTTAATCTCTAACTCAGTTAATCTCTAACTAAGTTAATCTCTTACTAAGTTAATATCTTACTAAGTTAATATCTTACTAAGTTAATCTATAACTAAGTTAATCTCTAACTAAGTTAATCTCTAAGTTAATCTATTACTAAGTTAATATCTTACTAAGTTAATCTCTTACTAAGTTAATATCTAACTAAGTTAATCTCTAAGGTAATCTATTACTAAGTTAATATCTTACTAAGTTAATCTCTTAATAAGTTAATATCTTACTAAGTTAATCTCTAACTAAGTTAATATCTTACTAAGTTAATCTCTAACTAAGTTAATCTCTAACTAAGTTAATCTCTTACTAAGTTAATCTCTAAGTTAATCTCTTACTAAGTTAATCTCTAACTAAGTTAATATCTTACTAAGTTAATAACTAAGTTAATCTCTCACTAAGTTAATCTCTTACTAAGTTAATCTTTAAGTTAATCTCTTACTAAGTTAATCTCTAACTAAGTTAATATCTTACTAAGTTAATCTCTTACTAAGTTAATCTCTTACTAAGTTAATCTCTAACTAAGTTAATCTCTTACTAAGTTAATATCTTACTAAGTTAATCTCTTACTAAGTTAATCTCTAACTAGGTTAATCTCTAACTGAGTTAAAATAAAACTAAGTTAATCTCTAACTAAGTTAATATCTTACTAATTTAATCTCTAACTAAGTTAATATATTACTAAGTTAATATCTAACTAAGTTAATATCTAACTAAGTTAATCTCTTACTAAGTGAATATCTTACTAAGTTAATATCTTACTAAGTTAATATCTTACTAAGTTAATATATCACTAAGTTAATTTCTTACTAAGTTAATATTTACTAAGTTAATATCTAACTAAGTTAATATTTACTAAGTTAATCTCTTACTAAGTTAATATCTTACTAAGTTAATATTTACTAAGTTAATCTCTTACTAAGTTAATCTCTTACTAAGTTAATCTCTTACTAAGTTAATATCTAACTAAGTTAATATGCAACTAAGTTAATCTCTAACTAAGTTAATCTCTTACTAAGTTAATCTCTTACTCAGTTAATCTCTAACTAAGTTAATATCTAACTAAGTTAATATCTTACTAAGTTAATATCTAACTAAGTTAATATTTACTAAGTTAATCTCTAAGTTAATCTCTAACTAAGTTAATATCTTACTAAGTTAATCTCTAACTAAGTTAATCTCTTACTAAGTTAATCTCTAAGTAAGTTAATCTCTAACTAAGTTAATCTCTAACTAAGTTAATCTCTTACTAAGTTAATATCTTACTAAGTTAATCTCTAACTAAGTTAATATATTACTAAGTTAATATCTAACTAAGTTAATATCTAACTAAGTTAATCTCTTACTAAGTGAATATCTTACTAAGTTAATATCTTACTAAGTTAATATCTTACTAAGTTAATATATTACTAAGTTAATTTCTTACTAAGTTAATATTTACTAAGTTAATATCTAACTAAGTTAATATTTACTAAGTTAATCTCTTACTAAGTTAATATCTTACTAAGTTAATATCTTACTAAGTTAATCTCTTACTAAGTTAATATCTTACTAAGTTAATCTCTAACTAAGTTAATATCTAACTAAGTTAATATCTTACTAAGTTAATATCTAACTAAGTTAATATTTACTAAGTTAATCTCTAAGTTAATCTCTAACTAAGTTAATATCTTACTAAGTTAATCTCTAACTAAGTTAATATCTTACTAAGTTAATCTCTAACTAAGTTAATCTCTAACTAAGTTAATCTCTAACTAAGTTAATCTCTTACTAAGTTAATAACTAACTAAGTTAATATCTAACTAAGTTAACATATAACTAAGTTAATCTCTAACTAAGTTAATATCTAACTAAGTTAATATCTTACAAAGTTAATCTCTTACTAAGTTAATCTCTTACTAAGTTAATATCTTACTAAGTTAATATCTTACTAAGTTAATATCTTACTAAGTTAATCTCTAACTAAGTTAATATTTACTAAGTTAATCTCTTACTAAGTTAATCTCTAACTAAGTTAATATTTACTAAGTTAATCTCTTACTAAGTTAATCTCTTACTAAGTTAATATCTAACTAAGTTAATCTCTTACTAAGTTAATATCTAACTAAGTTAATCTCTTACTCTTACTAAGTTAATATGTAACTAAGTTAATCTCTTACTAAGTTAATATTTACTAAGTTAATCTCTTACTAAGTTAATCTCTAACTAAGTTAATATTTACTAAGTTAATCTCTTACTAAGTTAATCTCTAACTAAGTTAATATTTACTAAGTTAATCTCTTACTAAGTTAATCTCTTACTAAGTTAATATCTAACTAAGTTAATCTCTTACTAAGTTAATCTCTTACTAAGTTAATCTCTTACTAAGTTAATATCTAACTAAGTTAATCTCTTACTAAGTTAATCTCTTACTAAGTTAATCTCTAACGAGTCTCACTGAGGCGCCGATGACTCCATGACGACTGCCGACTGGGGGCGTTGCCCTGGCAACGGCGTCTCCCGCCAACGGCCACCGACCGTCACGTGACGCCCCCTTCCCCCCCTCCCCGCTCGCGCTGCAGTTTCCCGCCAAAAGCGCACGCGGCGCTCGTTATGTTAATGAGGATGACGTCGTGACCTGCCGCGCCAATCAGTGCCCACAGCGCCCGTAGAACACCACGTGCCTGGACTGTGAGGGTGACCCACGAATGATGTGTGCAGGGCAAGGCCGTACTAATTATAATATATTGCTATAAACAATATTTTTTAAAATATATATAATTGCTATGCCGTGTAAATAAAAACTACAACTTGCTAAACCTTGGCCACGATATCTGGACTTGTCTTCATGTAACAATGCATAGATTTCAGTTCACGTGATTGTGGTTATGGTTGTACTGTTTAAATCCCTAATCTCTGCCATTACATACGATGAAACAAGCAAAGGTCATAAATAAATAAATAAAAACAGAGCGATGTAATAATACAACACCACTATTAGACATTATTGTAATAAACAAATAAAAACGTCCGTCCCATGTGTTCGTGAATTTTTTTTTTATATTTAAGGCAGGAAATTAGTTTTCAAATTTAGATTTATTTTTTCTGGGGGGTGGGAGACCTCTTAAGATTTGGTGCCCCCCCCAAATGTTGACTCCGTGGCCACGGCCATGGCGCTGGGTCAGCTAGTTCCTACCTCGCGGCACTTGTAAAGCATCTTCTTTGGTTCTTTCGGTAAAGTCACCACGTAGAATGAGAATAAAATAATAAATTAATGAAATAACACAATTAAAATCTCACGACGTTTCGGCCACAACACAAGTGGCCTTCTTCAGGTGAAAGGAACAAACCTGTCGGGACGACAGAGCTTCAATGAACGCTGTTAAGATTCGTAGCGTCTTTTTAAGCTGGTTTAGAGAAGTGAGGCACCTTGACAAAGGGGTTTACATATCAAACAGGAGAATTTATCATTGAAATAGCTGAGTGATTAGCTTGTGACTGGTCATAGAAATAGCTATGTTAAAGTCAAAGCCTACACATCCACAGAGGCACCTAGTACAAATCAAACAGGATAATTTAGCATTGAAATAACTGAGTGATTAGCTTGAGACTGGTCATAGAAATAGCTATGTTAAAGTCAAAGCTTACACATCCACAGAGGCACCTAGTACAAATCAAACAGGATAATTTAGCATTGAAATAGCTGAGTGATTAGCTTGTGACTGGTCACAGTCGTTCTGTGCTGTCAAGAAGGGACATCCTCGACTTCATGCGGGATATTTTCCTTTGAAGGGCGCACAGCGGTTAGTGACGCGTGTTGAGTGTTTTTATTTGTGTGAAGCAATCATCGTGATTCATGATTCTCCACTGTTGCTCCTGGCACTCGCTTACCGATGGTCAACCTCCTCATCGCCCTCCTATCGCTACTTACCGTGGTTACTTGTTATCGTGAACTTCACTCCTTGATTCTTTCACCCAAAAGTATATGATCCTCTGCTGATTTTGTACGTTTGCCCACTGACAAAGAAATGATCAGTCTATCATTTTAATGGTAGGTTTATTTGAACGGTGAGAGACAGAATAACAAGAAAATCCAGAAAAACGCATTTCAAAAATTGTATACGTTGATTTGCATTTTAATGAGGTAATGTATCACAGCCAAATAAAGTACCCTAAACGCACGTTGATTTCCAATGTGGAGGGAAAAAACGGAAGACCTGGAGAAAAATCCACTGCGACTACGGGGAGGGAGACATGTACACTCCAAATATACAGCAGCAGCAGGCGTCAGGGTCTAACTCACGACCTCCTGTATACCAGGTGAGGTAGTCAACATCTCCTAGCCACCGTGATGATGATGATGATGAAAGAGAGACATGTACACTCTAAAAATAGTGCAGCAGCAGGCGTCAGGGTCTAACTCACAACCTCCTGTATACCAGGCGAGGTAATTCACATCTCCTAGCCACCGTGATGATGAGAGAGAGACATGTACACTCCAAATATACAGCAGCAGGCGTCAGGGTCTAACTCACGACCTCCTGTATACCTGGTGAGGTAGTCAGCATCTCCTAGCCACCATGATGATGATGAGAGAGAGACACGCAGACTCTAAATATACAGCAGCAGCAGGCGTCAGGGTCTAACCCACAACCTCCTGTATACCAGGCGAGGTAATTCACATCTCCTAGCCACCGTGGTGATGATGATGATGAGAGAGAGACGCAGACTCCAAATATACAGCAGCAGCAGCAGGCGTCAGGTCAACATCTCCTAGCCACCGTGATGATGATGAGAGACATGTACACTCCAAATATACAGCAGCAGCAGGCGTCAGGGTCTAACTCACGACCTCCTGTATACCAGATGAGGTAGTCAACATCTCCTAGCCACCGTGGCACCGGCGGTATTCGGTTTCTGAACCTGACTGGGACCTCTCCTAGGTCGACTCAGTCTTAAATGAGTCGCCGAGGCAGTGCGTCAATATAAAGAATGGCATCCTCTGTGCAACCAACTTGAGTGCTTTGCTGGCCTCTATGCCCAACGAACGTTGCTTTTGTGACCAGGACTTGATGTAAAGGAATGACACAAATGCACACCACGTTTTCCCATTGAAAGTAGATACATTTCAAAATATCACCGTCCTGTTCACAAAAGCAAAGTTTGTGTGGAATAATAGCAATTTTCTGTACTTTTGAGGTATAAGCAACTAGGAAATAACACTTATTACCCAGGAACAAGAACATAATAAATTTGTTAAACAGTGTTATTAATGGGAGTGGATTATTAACTTTGCTTTTGTGTCCTGGTCACAAAAGCAAAGTTTGTGGGGAATAATAATAATAATAGCCATTTTATATACTTTTGAGGCGTAAGCAATTGTAAAATAACACATCACCCAGGAACCAAAAAAATATATTTTTTCGTTACACAGTGAATTATTGTTTCACGTTTTTAGCAAAACATTTTGTAAAAATATAAAATTTACCCTCATGCACCGTCCAACCATTCTGGTTGATATGGTTAAACATTTGTTGTGCTGTTGCGGGGGAACTCTGGGTCATAAATCGTGACAAAACATCGTCTGGTTGTTTTGTGCTGACAGGGCCTCATCATTTTATTTGAGGGAGCGCATCACGACAATGCGAACCACAAAGCCAGCAGCGCGTGTTGAGCGAGCGTGACGCTTCTGATCAGCCCCAGAAGGGCCGAGACCTTAAAAACAAACACACTGCTGGTTGATGAAAGTTTCGGAATGGCCGATAGCCTGCCCAGACTAAAATTACACTGTATTCATATTTCCCCATGAGTGACATTGCAGGTCGGTGAAGGTGGGAGCCCAGGGCCAGTTCAGATATCCCTCGCCACCGATGTTAGCCGTGACCTGGACTCGAACTCAGGCCACGAGGTTCGTAGTGAAGTGCCGCAAACGGACCGTTCCCCGGTCGTGATTTATTGCAAGGCGTAGTAGTTGTGCATCATCTGATCAGCGTGCAATATGTTGGACAATGCAATCAGTTTAAACTTATTTCTGATATTGATGAAACCATATACAATGAGTGTCTATTCAAGAATTTGAAAGTGAATCAATATCAATCAAATATTTGCAAACTGTCATTTGGTACTTTATTGAATTTGTAAACGTGAATTATTTAACGTAATTACGCATTATTTGCAATAGTTACCACCCCTTGCTTGGTTAATGCAAAATGTGCATTTGTACGCAATTACCAATATTAACTGCGCAATGCAGGACACACGACATAATGCAGTGAGGTAGTGCACATTATATACATAAACGATTATATATAAATAGAAGACATTATTCCCAACGTTCTGAATATTCTTCACGTACAATCACGTACAACGTGTCCCGTAACGACGCACACACGTCTGCATTAGTAAATGCGTCGTTTGCGTAACGTCACCGGTGAATCATCAGCGCGAGACATTTACGCGTCCCCTGCCGCCGCCCTCCGCCTAGCGTAGAGCTCGGCCGCCTGGCGCGGTGCGAGCAGGGGAAAGTAGGAGGAGGAGGAGGGAGGACGTCCTCCCTGGCGACGATCGCCGAGGGCGGAGGCGGGGGCGGAGGGGAAGCCCGCGCCAGCGAGCGCGTCCGTCTGTCACGGCGGCGGCGGCGGCGGAGTGCCCGAGCCGGGGCAGAGGGATCCGGATCGGGCTGCCAACACGGCCGCCGCCACGGCCGCCGATGTCGACGTCGACCCTCGTCGGCTCGCTTGCTTTCACCCCCTCGGCTTTGGCATACCTTCCTCCTCCGACGCCTCCTCCTCGTCGTCCTCCTC
The DNA here is from genome assembly GCF_048934315.1 of Petromyzon marinus. Taxonomy (NCBI): domain Eukaryota; kingdom Metazoa; phylum Chordata; class Hyperoartia; order Petromyzontiformes; family Petromyzontidae; genus Petromyzon; species Petromyzon marinus. The sequence continues at coordinate 2,007,375 of NW_027422939.1, read as the reverse complement.
CTTCTCGGCTTGGCGTCGCCGCCTGAGCGGCCGCGAAGTCGCGGCCGCTCAGGCGGAAGTGGCCGCCGCCGCCGCCGCGGGCGACGCCGTTGTGCGGCGCGATCGCCAGGGCGCCGGCGTCTCTCGGGCCCGTCGCCAGACGATCTGGGGGGGAGATAAAAAAATAAAAGTAACGGGGTATTTGGCTGCCGCTATAAACGTCCACGTGATAGGCGATAAGCAGCTTAGTTGAACCATCGTTTGTGATGGACAGGCTTCTTCTGCGAAAGAGCTGAAACGGCTCAGTGGGCCTTACCTGGTAAAATAAAATAAATTACGTTCTTGGTTCTTTCAGTAAAATCACGTTGAAGGGAAACAACAAAATAATAAAATATATATAAAACAATAAAATTCTCATGACGTTTCGACTGTAACACAAACAGTCATCATCAGTCACCTGATGATGACTGTTTGTATTTTATTATTTTGTTGTTTCCCTTCAACGTGACTTTACCGAAAGAACCAAGAATATGAATCACTGCAGTCACGAAAGCTTTAAATCAAAATTTAAAATAATTTAGTTTAGTTTCTAACATTAACCCTAAACCTAACTCCAGTCGGATACTAACTCTAACCCCAACACGAACCGTTACTTTAACCATAACCAACTACAACTCGAACCCTAACCCTAAACGCCAACCATAACACCACAACCCTAAACTCTAGCCCTGACTTGAACTCTGACCCTGTCTCTGACCCTTTTGTTAGACTTAGCAATACACCCGGACATCCGCAACAACCAACAAAATCGCTGCCACGTCACTGTATAATACGCTCGCATATGCTGTTGGGAATGTAATCCACATTTATAATGTGTGTGCCTCACTCTCCGTTGTACACGCGTTATCCACAATTACGGAGTTAATATCAAAGGAAAGCTCTTGATCTTTCTCCGTCGCTCCCTTGACCGCACGTGGGAATTCACGACGACAGCGCGCTTAATTTTATCTTTTTGTTTATAGGAAATACAGGTTTAAACAAGAATCACAATTTCACAGTAATATCAACAACGGCGGGAGGGGGAAAGTGTGCGAGCGCAATCTTGAGTAGGCGCACGGGATCGGTGTGGGATGCGTCAAGCCGGAACCACTCAGTCCACGGTATATCATCATAGTAATGCTCACAATAATAACAACAACAACAATCACACCTCCGTTGATAACAAGTTTCGACAAAAAACAGTGGGCAGAATATCATCGCAAAGCCGCCGTGATTGATTTTTCAAGGGGGTCGGATCGCCGCACGTGTAACGCGTTGCGCCACACACCCTCCCTCCACTCGGAACGACAGGCAATTTAACAAAACCTCTCTCTTGTAGTGAACAAACGCCGCCAATTTATCGCTGCCTCGGCAGCACCGCCGGTGATCTCGTCGCCGTTGGCGAGCGATCCACGCAAGACGCCGAATAAAAACGGGCAGCAGACGTGCCGCGGGTAGCTGCGCGCAACCGGCGCTGTCGGTCAGTTGCTAACAGTGAATCGGCTTCACAACAACAACGACGGTGGGTTGCCACAAGTTGTGAACTATTTATCATGTTAGCGAGCACCTATGAAGGCCGGCATGGGGGTGGGGTGGCCCGCATCACGCCCGGTGCCTTCGTCTCCCCAGTGGCGATGTTTAGACGACACCGCGACAAATACTCGCCTGAGGCCGAGTCGAGCTAAAAGGAGGCCCAGATGTCACTCGCTACTGATGTTGGCCGAGACCAGGAATCAAACTCAGGTCACTGGGTTCGTAGGCCGGTGTGCATAGAGGGATCGAGGAATTGAGGGTTAGGGAGATCGATACACGAACCGACATCCAACTGACACACAGACGGACACGTTGTGTTAGTTTGTTGTCCTTCCCCCGCACCTCCGATTAGTACGGTTGGATACATACGGTGCGAAAAAACTTCAACGCACTGTACATACAACACATGAACCAAAACAAACAGGGCCAAAACAACAACCACTATTCGCAGTTAGAGGCAGTCGCCCTCCAACAACAACGAAGGGGGGAGGAGCGACGCTCACAACAACGAGCGGAGCGCCGGGCGGCTAAAGCACAGCAAATGGCACAGTAGGGGGGTACAGCTGGTGGTGCATCAGCCACTCATCTCAGTCAGTCGACCTGTGGCACCTGGGTCTACCCCGTGACCTCCTGCCGGCGGGCGTTTGACACTTCACGTGGCCTCAAGGTGCACAAAGCCTGGCACAAAGCGCCGTGGTGACGTCACCGCCACCTAGTGGCGAACGGCGGTTGTTGTTGTTGCTGCAGTGTGCGTAGTGTGTGTATGGTGTGTAGTGCGTGTAGCGTGCGTGCGTACCTGCGCGTTGGGAGAGCAGCGGTTGTTGTTGTTGTTGCAGTGTGCGTAGTGTGTGTATGGTGTGTAGTGCATGCAGCGTGCGTGCGTACCTGCGCGTTGGAAGAGCAGCGTTTGCTGCTGGAGAGCCACGAGTCGTAAGAGAAGTGGTCGCCCCAGGTTCGGCAGCACTCGGCGTGCCCCAAGCACTTTCTGTACTCCTTGCACACCTTGCACGGGTAAGAGGCGAGGGGTTGGGGGTCAGAGTTCAAGCCAGGCCTAGAGTTAGGGTTATACGGTGTTGAAGCTTGCGTTTTAGAGTCAGGGGTTACGGTCAGGGTTCGATCCAGACCTTGCCAACGCTTCTGCTGCTGCTGCTGTATATTTGGAGTCTGCATCTCTCTCTCATCATCATCACGGTGGCTATGAGATGTTAACTACCTCGCCTGGTCCGCAGGAGGTCGTGGGTTCGATCCAGACCCTGACGATGCCTGCTGCTGCTGTATATTTGGAGTTTTTTGTGTCTCTCTCATCATCATCACGGTGGCTATGAGATGTTAACTACCTCGCCTGGTATACAGGAGGTCGTGAGTTCTATCCAGACCTTGACGACGCTTGCTGCTGTATATTTGGAGTTTTTTGTGTCTCTCTCATCATTATCACAATGGCTATGAGATGTTAACTACCTCGCCTGGTCTACAGGAGGTCGTGAGTTCGATCTCGACCTTGACGACGCCTGCTGCTGCTGCATATTTGGAGTTTGCGTTGTCATGCTCTGACCCCGTGCCATGACTGGACATCTGCGAGAAAGAGCTTTGTGGCTCTTTGGATTCCGCCTCCAGTTTAAAATTGTTTAAGATTTTGAAAAAGAGCCACAGAGCTCAGTGGGCCTCACGAGTTGTCAAGATTTCTGGGCGCACTTCCACGTCGAAGCAAAAAAAAAACGGCGTGACGGGAAGAGGGGGTTGGGCACCTTCATCTGCAGAGCGCAGTGGAAGATGAAGATGAACATGCCCTGGAAGGAGTTGAAGATGATGAAGAGGTAGGCCATGACCAGAGTGGCCTTGTCGATGAAGAGGAACCCGAACACCCAGGTGAGGCCGAGGAGGCACAGCAGCGCCACGCCCCCCAGCGCGCAGGACCTGTGGGCAAGGAAGAACAAAAACGAACGATAACAACGGCCGGCAAAAAAGCGAGCGCCGTGGTAAATATTTGCCATCGCGTAGCGTTGTCGTCATCGTCGTTATTATCGTCGTCGTCGTGAACTTACCGACCCACGCGACACGTTACGTGCGTATCGACGTACAGTAAAACCTTGGGATTGCGAGCACAATTCGTTCCGGAAACGTGTTTGTAATCCAAAGCACTCGTACGTCAGTTGTGATCACGTGACGCTCGGCAGTACGAAGCGTCTACATGTGCTGCCGCTCGTATTGCTAAGACCCTCGCTCGTTCATCAAGTGAATATTTATATTTAAACAATGTGTTGCTCGTCTTGCAAAACACTCGCAGACCAAGTTACTCGCAATCCAAGGTTTCGCTCTGAACGTTGAACTTCGTTCGCGCCGTACGTAGCCAACAGTGCTCATCGGAGGTGCGGGGGAAGGACTAACTAACTAACTAAAAACACAAAAATGCAGTTCTGAAGAAGTGAGATTAGAATCAAAATTTAAAAGTCCATGAGTAAGACAAGCCAATTGGTAAGGTTTGTCACATGAGCAAAACGTGGACATTTATAGCGGCCAAACGCTCTAAGCACACGCTTCTTAATGTGAAGGGAAAAGACACGGAGGACCCCGAGAAAAAAATTCACGCAACCACGGGGAGAACATTCAAGCTCCAAATATACAGCAGCAGCAGCAGGCAATGTCAGGGTCGGGTTCGAACCCATGACCTCCTGTATACCAGCCGAGGGAGTTAACATCTCCTAGCCACCGTGCTGATGATGATGATGATGAGACAGAGGGAGAACATTCAAGCTCCAAATATACAACAGCAGCAACAGGCAATGTCAGGGTCGGGTTCGAACCCATGACCTCCTGTATACCAGCCGAGGGAGTTAACATCTCCTAGCCACCACGATGGATGGACAGACAGATTGACGTTTTGGGAGGTGGATCAGACTGACAGTTAAATGGACGGATCGCCGGATGAACGAGCAGACAAACGGACAGATGCATGGCTGGAGAGACGAACGCATACGGAGCGATTAAACCATCTGCCCCACAGACACGGGAGTCACACCGCCAGTGGGAATGCCAGCGCTGTCAGTCGGTGTCACCGAACGCGAGCACTTTTGAGAGGGCATCATCTATGGGCACCGAGGGCCCACTCCGACATCGCCACTGCGTGGAGTTCTGTTGCTGTGCAGGAAAGCTCATTTGCTACATGGGACGGGTTGGATGATGAGTCAGACGGATTGGATGGACAAAGGGATGGATGGTGGGAGCAACGGTCTCGATAAAGTTATTTTATTTTAGTTTTTCTTTCGGTTTCGTTTTGACGACACACACGTAGGTCATGGGAACGGAATCGGAAGAAAAACCGGATGACGTTACACCTACGTACATCACCGGAACGGGAAAGGTTTAAACTAATGCAAGCAGGCGCGTGATTTATAAATCCCTTGCAAAGGGCGATCGTTACACGGTGGGTCAAAGCGAACTGATGGTCCCCCGAGAGCTGGACGGAGCTCGTTAAAAGCGAAACCCGAATTTTAAACGACAATTACATTTTTGCGCAGGGGTCATTGGCAACCGCGGCTGAGAACCACCAACATTCGCTCGCGACACCGGAACACTCCAGGTGCAATCACGGGTGGCTGGGGCCCAGTTGGTCAAACGAAAAGGCAAGGGAGGGCCCTAATGTGAAGAGTGGGCTGGCGCGGGAACAGCCAGCTTCACCCACCGTGTGTCCCGGCTGAACCTCACAGAAAATGCGGTCGCTTTAAGTGATGAACCCCCCCCTCGCCCCTCTCCCCCCTAACCCCCCCCCCCCCCACACCCGGCCACCTCACTCACTTAATGCTCTCGGGCTTGAGTGGCGCCGAATGCTGCACCATCTTGTACAGAGTCATCAGCAGGAACACGAAGTTCACCTGTGACACCACACACGCACCGCGCATACGAGTCAACAAGTCCATAAGACGTTGTTTTTTGTTGGGTTAGATTACGTGTCGTTAAGCCCGTCACCACCCCCACCCGACCACGGACAATCAGTAAGCTTTGTCGCGTAAACAGAACCTGACAATTCGTCGCTAGTTCAGCGCACCGGTGTGTTCGAGAGTAAACCCACAGCAACATTTACAATTCGAGCAGGGTGACGTTTCGCCAGTAATTACAACAACAACAGCCACCATCGTCAGGCGATAGCCAGAATTGCGGAGGATTCCTCCTGCTGTTTTGGTCTTAAACGGAGGCGTAGAGGTGATGTCGTCACTGAGCATATCAGGTGCGAATATCAGAGGGGGGTGAATTTAATGATGTAAATATCAGTGGATGCCTCTACCTACAATAATCATGTCTGCCGGTAACGCTCGTGACGTCACTCCACGTTGACCAGCCCCCCCTCATTAATAATCATGAACAGTCACGTAGAAGGGTAACAATAAAATAATAAAAATACAAAACAATAAAATTCTCACGACGTTTCGACCGCAACACAAGCAATCATCGTCAAGTGCGGAAACCACGGCAGGAAAATTTGCTGTGGTTTTCACGTTCTGCAGATGTAGAGTGCAAGTGGATTGAATCCACCCGTGTGGCGTTGAGTTTTGTTGTTGTTGCAGCATCATCCCCTCGTCGTATACAAGGTGGGTTTTTCTCCGGGTTCTCTGGTTCCCTACCCGCACGGAGCGACGTTGCATCCTCGAAACACCCCCACAGGCACGAAAGCTGCTGGCACGTCTGCAACTCGTCCCCCAACGATACGCTCACGTCACAATTTTAGAACCGGCAGGGAGGCATCAACATGGGGACAAATGGGACGGGAAACAGACACGCGCACGAAGCAGAGCGCGCGCGCACGTGCGCCGGACTGTTGCAGGCGGGCTAGCGCCTCCGACTAGCACGGTTGGCTACGTACGGTGGGAAAGAAGTTCAACGCACGTACGTACGTACTGGCGTTAGCGTGGCAATCGGAGGTGCCCGCCTGCAATTTGGGCACGAGACGGGATTTTGGCACGAGACGATTTCGAGAATTCACGCTCAAGACGAACGTGGGAATCGCATCAGATTCATCGCGGGACCCGTCACGCTATGCGCATGTCGAGCAGCAGACACGGCGACCCGCCCGCCCATCTCCCACCCCCGGCACGACGCGCACGCACGGAACTCACGAGGATGATGGTGGCCACGGGCGCAAGGAAACTCCAGATGAAATGATTGTCGGTCCGGAGCCAACAGCTGCAGGCGGAACAGAGGACAAACGATCGCCTGGTTAGCCTGACAGGCCGGGATAGCGCGTCCATGCATCCGGTTTCATTTGCCGGCATCTGGTAACATTTGCCACCGTTCAGTTGCACTTGAGCACCCATCTGGTAACATTGGGGGACATTTGTGTCATTTGTTGTATGCGAGGACACCTGGTGAGACCGGGCGCCAGCCGGCAAGGCCGGGCACCGGTTAGTAAGCCCGGGCGCCAGGTGGCAACACCAGGCGTGAACCGGCGACACCGCGCTCCGGTTAGTAAGCCCGGCGCGCCGGCCGGCCCGGCGGCGAAGAGGGACGACAGGGGGCTCACGCTCGCTCGGTGCCGTAGCCCGTGCGGTCGACGGCGAGGCAGACCCCGACGACGGCGAGCGGCAGGCCGTAGCCCAGGAGGTAGAAGTACTTGCGGCGAGAGCGGCGCCCCTCGAACACCTCCACCAGCATGAGGTAGAGCTGCACGCCCTCCAGGAACATCCACGCAAACGCCGCCAGGAAGAGCAGGTGCAGCAGCGCCGCCAGCACGGGGCACGCCACCTGCGGAGCCGGCGCGGTGGCGGGGGGCAGCCGGGCGGGCGGGCGGCGGTGGCGTTACACTGAATCTGAATCTTTATTTGGATGTGGAGGGAGGAATCCGATGAGCCAAGAAGCTCTTTTCTGACAGACGTCCACCGGTTAGGGGGGGTCACAGGTGTCAGCGAGTTTACTTAAAGCAACACAATGCGGTAGGAGTGCAAAGTAGAGGAAAGGTAAACAAATCATGAACAAAAATGAACTATTTTTTTATTTTCCCAGGCAAAGCCCCCCCCCCCCCCCGAGCTGTTAAACAATTTGTTTCAGGAGCGAGTGCAAAATAGAGAAAGTGGTAAGCAAGTGACTAAACGTGAGCGGGGGGCGGGCGGGCGCACCGTGTACTGAGTCTTGTCGATGCCCACAAGGAACAGCAGCTGGGCGAGTAGCAGGTTGAGGCATAAGTTTTTGTGAACGGTGTTGCGGTCACTCTGGAGGCCGCGGAAGAAGCAGAAGGTGAACGTGGCCACGGCGAGGCACACGAGGGACACCAGCACGCCCACCCACGTGATCACCAGCAGCAGCAGCTCGTGGGCGCGGTGCCCGTACTGGCACGCACGGGCAATACGCGGGCACGGGACACACGGAGGGGTGTGAGGGTGCCGTGGGCAGCCGTACGCACGCATCGGGAACTTCTTTGGCCAAGTACCGTAGCCGGCCGTGCTCGTGGGGGGTGCGGGGGAAGGAAACTAAACGGAAAAAAGTGTCAATTGAGATTTCAAATATAGCCCTTAACAGACTGCAGGGGCAAGTGCTGTTAGCGACTAGCAGCTATGAAGGCCGGAACGGCACACGAGGGGGTGGGTGGCCAGCACCACGCCCGGCCGCCTTTGTCTCCCAAGTGGCGATGTTTACACACCGCAATAGTTACTGATTTGAGGCCGAGTCGATTGAGATAATTAGTTAGTGGTCGTGAGTGGGAATTGAACTCGGGTCGCTGGGTTCGTAGCGCAGCGCCCTAACCGCCAGGCCACCGCTCCCCCACAACATAAACATTACCACTATCAAGTCAACTACCACCACCTCCTCATCCAAACTTGACCACCACCAACATCACCATCATCACCTCCAATCACCACCGTCATCACCCTCACCACCACCATCACCACCATCACCTCCAATCACCACCCTCACCACACTCATCACCACTTCTTTACCACCAACATCACCACCATCACCTCCAATCACCACCCTCAACACCCTCATCACCACCTCTTTACCACCAACATCACCACCACCATCACCTCCAATCACCACCCTCACCACCCTCATCACCACCTCTTTACTACCACTTTACCACCACCATCACCATCATCACCATCATCACCTCCAATCACCACCCTCATCACCACCTCTTTACCACCACCATCACCCTCATCACCTCCAATCACCACCCTCACCACCCTCATCACCACCTCTTTACCACCACCATCATCACCATCACCTCCAATCACCACCCTCATCACCACCTCTTTACCACCACCATCACCACCATCACCTCCAATCACCACCCTCACCACCCTCACCACCACATCTAAACTTTACCACCACCATCACCATCACCACCGCCACCACCAGCGGGCCGAGGGGCACCACCATCACCCCCCCCCTCCCGAATCTCTGGGCACCTCGACGTGGCCCCTCGCCACGAGCACCGCCAAGTTGTTGAGGTGGCCGCAGGAGCAGGCGGCGTGCGCGCTGCTGCTGTTGCTGGGCAGCGGCTCGCAGCCGTGGCTCGACCAGTTGCCCCTCGTGGTGTGGGACGAGTAGCTCCAGAAGGAGCAGCTGGGGCTCAAGTGGGCCAACGTCTGGGGGGGGGGGGGGGCGGTGTACAGGGAGGAGGACGGCACCCAACTTGTCATTCAACGACGACCCCCCGTGCCCCCGGAACGGGGGGGGGGGGCACGGAGGGGGGAGGGCACGGGGTGTGCAGTGCATTGCTCAACAACACGGCACGGAGCGTGCTTGACGGAACATGGAGCGGAGCCCTGTGTTGTGCAGTGCATTGCTCAACAACACGGCACGGAGCGTGCTTGACGGAACATGGAGCGGAGCCCTGTGGTGTGCAGTGCATTGCTGCACAACACGGCACGGAGCGTGATTGACGGAACATGGAGCGTGATTGACGGAACACCGTGACGTGCACCCGGGTGCACGTCACGGTGTTCTCAGCCTTGTCTAGACCACCAGCTCAGAGTGAAGCTGAACGCGGTGGCTGTATCAGGTTTACCATCCCCTATAGTTTAGCCGGCTCAGACAGTTTTTCTTCTCTTTTGATTCACTTTCTCATCATTCACGGAAGGCGTCCGATTTCGATTTGGAGTGGACGAACGGGCTCGCTGACGGACGCCATCCCCGTGACGGAACGACGCCCGGCGGCAGCCGAAGGCGACGGACGAGGCGGGGGGCGAAGACCGCCGAGCAGACGGAGCGGAGGAGACGAGATGGTGGGTGGGGGGGGGGCGTTGCGGGCATTGCGACGGCCGTGACGACGACGACAACTCGATTGGTGTCTCACATGAGGGGAAGGGAGAGGCAGGGAGGGAGGGAGGTGAGGCAGGGAGGAGAGGCAGGGCAGTGAAGGAGGCAGCAGGGGAGTTGACGGCTCACCCATTTCGCGATTCGGTTCACCCAGGCGGAAGTGCAGTTGCTCAAATCGGGCCCTCGGGCAGACCAGGCTCCAGCGACGGCATCGCAGGTGTAGAGCGCCGTGCCTGAAGCGTGCGCGCGCACAGATACAAAGTTCCCCCCGTGCGGCCCTTGACAGACGCCGCTGGGCCGAGTGCCGTTAGCGAACGCCTCTGAGCGACGGCACGGCACACGATGGGGTGGGCGGCCGGTCGCCTTTGCATCTCCGGTGCTGCTGTTTACAAAGCGCGCCGCGTTACCGCCAACAACGTCTGCAGCAGTCCGCCGGGCAAGGCCCACTGAGCTGCACAGCCCCTTTGTTTCAGGAGTCACCTGGCGAACGAATTTGACGGCTCTGGCGAAAGTGGATCACCGCGCGGGAATTTGTAGCGGCGGCCAAACACCCCCAAAACGACGAGTGGCCATTCTCAAATGTGGAGGGGAAAACCGGAGGACCCGGGGAAAAATCCACGCGACCACGGGGAGCGAAACTTGCAAAACTTCAATCCGCAATGCGTCAGCGTTGGGATCGAACCCACGACCACCGGGCGAGGTGGTTAACGTCTAGACCACGGGGGAGAGCCCAGGGTAGGTTCGTATGTTCGGAACCAATATTGGCCACGAGCGGGAATCAAACTCAGTTCAATGGGTTCATAGCCCACCAACACATACGAATATACGATCACGCATACACACACTCTCACACATAATCAATATACAATCACACATACACACACTCTCACACATAATCAATATACAATCACACATACACACACTCTCACACGTAATCAACATACGATCACACATACACACATTCTCACACATAATCAATATGCGATCACACATACACACACTCTCACACATAATCAATATACGATCACACATACACACACTCTCACACATAATCAACATACAATCACACATACACACACTCTCACACGTAATCAACATACAATCACACATACACACACTCTCACACATAATCAATATGCGATCACACATACACACACTCTCACACATAATCAATATACGATCACACATACACACACTCTCACACATAATCAACATACGATCACACATACACACACTCTCACACATAATCAGTATGCAATCACACATACACACACTCTCACACATAATCAATATACGATCACACATACACACACTCTCACACATAATCAATATGTGATCACACATACACACACTCTCACACATAGTCAATATACAATCATACATACACACACTCTCACACGTAATCAATAAACAATCACACATACACACACTCTCACACGTAATCAATATGCGATCACACATACACACACTCTCACACATAATCAACATACAATCACACATACACACACTCTCACACATAATCAACATACAATCACACATACACACACTCTCACACGTAATCAATATGCAATCACACATACACACACTCTCACACGTAATCAATATACAATCACACATACACACACTCTCACACGTAATCAATATGCGATCACACATACACACACTCTCACACATAATCAATATGCAATCACACATACACACACTCTCACACGTAATCAATATGCAATCACACATACACACACTCTCACACATAATCAATATGCAATCACACATACACACACTCTCACACATAATCAATATGCAATCACACATACACACACTCTCACACATGATCAATATGCAATCACGCACATTTACATATAAAAGAAGGCACACACATTTACACGCACAATACGCAATCGTACACATTTGCACATATAGGAAATTCATCGATTTAGTCTGAGTTCACCTAAGGGATGCCCAAGACTCTGGTCAGATATCAATCGCCACCGATGCTGCGGCTGGAAAATCCAATTCAGATCGCCGGGTTCGAAGCGCAGTGCGCCAACAGTGGAGTCGCCGCTCCCCACCTCACGTGATTGATCCACGCACACACACGGCGTGTGCACAAACACCCACACACGCACGCGTTCACACACACACACAAAGATCCCACTGTAGCCTACATAGACCATTGTCTCCCCAGTACACACACACACACAGATCCCTCTGTAGCCTACATAGACCATTGTCTCCCCAGTACACACACACAGATCCCACTGTAGCCTACATAGACCATTGTCTCCCCAGTACACACACACACAAAGATCCCTCTGTAGCCTACATAGACCATTGTCTCCCCAGTACACACACACACAAAGATCCCTCTGTAGCCTACATAGACCATTGTCTCCCTAGTACACACACACAAAGATCCCCCTGTAGCCTACATAGACCATTGTCTCCCTAGTACACACACACACACAGATCCCTCTGTAGCCTACATAGACCATTGTCTCCCTAAGTACACACACACAGATCCCTCTGTAGCCTACATAGACCATTGTCTCCCTAGTACACACACACACAGATCCCTCTGTAGCCTACATAGACCATTGTCTCCCTAGTACACACACACACACAGATCCCTCTGTAGCCTACATAGACCATTGTCTCCCTAGTACACACACACACACAGATCCCTCTGTAGCCTACATAGACCATTGTCTCCCCAGTACACACACACAAAGATCCCTCTGTAGCCTACATAGACCATTGTTTCCCTAGTACACACACACAGATCCCTCTGTAGCCTACATAGACCATTGTCTCCCTAGTACACACACATACAGATCCCTCTGTAGCCTACATAGACCATTGTTTCCCTAGTACACACACACACAGCTCCCTCTGTAGCCTACATAGACCATTGTCTCCCTAGTACACACACCCACACACAGATCCCTCTGTAACCTACATAGACCATTGTCTCCCCAGTACACACACACACACACACAGATCCCTCTGTAGCCTACATACACCATTGTCTCCCTAGAACACACACACAGATCCCTCTGTAGCCTACATAGACCATTGTCTCCCTAGTACACACACACAGATCCCTCTGTAGCCTACATAGACCATTGTCTCCCTAAGTACACACACACAGATCCCTCTGTAGCCTACATAGACCATTGTCTCCCTAGTACACACACACACAGATCCCTCTGTAGCCTACATAGACCATTGTCTCCCTAGTACACACACACACAGATCCCTCTGTAGCCTACATAGACCATTGTCTCCCTAGTACACACACACACACAGATCCCTCTGTAGCCTACATAGACCATTGTCTCCCTAGTACACACACACACACAGATCCCTCTGTAGCCTACATAGACCATTGTCTCCCCAGTACACACACACAAAGATCCCTCTGTAGCCTACATAGACCATTGTTTCCCTAGTACACACACACAGATCCCTCTGTAGCCTACATAGACCATTGTCTCCCTAGTACACACACATACAGATCCCTCTGTAGCCTACATAGACCATTGTTTCCCTAGTACACACACACACAGCTCCCTCTGTAGCCTACATAGACCATTGTCTCCCTAGTACACACACCCACACACAGATCCCTCTGTAACCTACATAGACCATTGTCTCCCCAGTACACACACACACACACAGATCCCTCTGTAGCCTACATACACCATTGTCTCCCTAGAACACACACACAGATCCCTCTGTAGCCTACATAGACCATTGTCTCCCTAGTACACACACACAGATCCCTCTGTAGCCTACATAGACCATTGTCTCCCTAAGTACACACACACAGATCCCTCTGTAGCCTACATAGACCATTGTCTCCCTAGTACACACACACACAGATCCCTCTGTAGCCTACATAGACCATTGTCTCCCTAGTACACACACACACAGATCCATCTGTAGCCTACATAGACCATTGTCTCTCCAGTACACACACACACAGATCCCTCTGTAGCCTACATAGACCATTGTCTCCCTAGTACAACAACAACAACAACCGCCATTCGCCACTAAGTGGCGGTGACGTCACCACGACGCTTGTGCCAGGCTATGTGCACCGTGAGGCCACGTGAAGTGTTGAACGCCCGCTGGCAGGAGGTCACTGGGCAGACCCAGGTGCCACGGGTCGACTGACTGAGATGACTGGCTGATGCACCACCTGTGCCCCCTACTGTGCCAACCTGCTGTGCTTTAGCCACCCGGCGCTCCGCTCGTTGTTGTGAGCGTCGCTCCTCCGCCCTCCGTTGTTGTTGGAGGGCGACTGCCTCCAACTGCCCAGTAGCATCCTTCACGAGCCTCCTCCACAGAGGCCGATCTTGACACCGCTGGTACCAGTCATCAGCAAGTCCACTCAGCTCCACGTCCTCCTGTACCACATCACTCCATCTCTTCTCTAGCCCGTGCCGCGCCCGCTTAGCCCCCTCAATCCGGCCAAACAAAAGCTGTTTCGGCATGCGGTAGCTGGGCATGCGGGCTACATGACCCAGCCATCGCAGCCTTGCCTGCCGGAGGAGCTCACCGATGGGACCCTGCCCAGATCTTTCAAGGATTTGTGAGCTCCTCACACAATCCAGTCTGGTTAAACCCAGGATGGATCGTAGGCAGGCCAGCCTAAATGTTTCTAACCGGCGAAGATGTTCCATTAGGGGGGTCCACGTTTCGCAAGCGTAGAGAAGGGAGGGAATGACCGTGGCCGAGAAGACCTGAAGCTTAGTGCGGAGCGACAGACCAGGTAGCTTCCACACAGCGTTACGCAACCGAAGAAAAGATATTGCCGCTCGACTGATTAGGAGTGAGACCTCTGCTGTTAAACTGGAGCCAGTCATAAGCACACTGCCCAGGTATGGGAAACTCTCCACTCTCTCCACAACTGCCCCATCACCGATTGGGAGTTATGGGGGTGGAGTCTCCGATGGTACAAAATACCCAGGCAGGTGCTTAGTTTTGGTGGGGCTGATGGTAAGGCCCCACCTCTTAGTGGCACGCTCCAGTCTCAGCAGCAGCGTCTCCAACTCCTCCTCTGACTGAGCAGCTATTACCAAATCATCAGCATACACAGATACACACACAGACACACACACACAGATAAATAGAAAGAAAGATGGAGATAGGGAGATGTGAGAGAAACAGACACGCAGATAGAGACACTGATACAGAGGAAGATTTGGGAGACAGAGACACGGAGATAGAGGGAGACGTGAGAGACAGAGACGCAGATAGAGACTCGGAGACAGGGGGAGACAGAGGGAGACGTGAGAGATAGAGACGCAGGTAGAGACCCGGAGACAGAGGGAGACAGAGGGAGACGTGAGAGATAGAGACACAGATAGAGACTCGGACACAGGGGGAGACAGAGGGAGACGTGAGAGACAGAGACGCAGCTAGAGACCAGGAGACAGGGGGAGACAGGGGGAGACAGAGGGAGACGTGAGAGATAGAGACACAGATAGAGACTCGGAGACAGGGGGAGACAGAGGGAGACGTGAGAGACAGAGACGCAGCTAGAGACCCGGAGACAGGGGGAGACAGAGGGAGACGTGAGAGACAGAGACGCAGATAGAGACTCGGACACAGGGGGAGACAGAGGGAGACGTGAGAGACAGAGACGCAGCTAGAGACCTGGAGACAGGGGGAGACAGAGGGAGACGTGAGAGACAGAGACGCAGATAGAGACTCGGAGACAGGGGGAGACAGAGGGAGACGTGAGAGATAGAGACGCAGATAGAGACTCGGAGACAGAGGGAGACAGAGGGAGACGGGCGGAGGCGGAGGGTGGGCGGACTCACCGACGGCACCTGCAGGACAGGGCCTCTCCGCCGTCTTGCCCGGCGGCAGTTGGGGCCACTGGACGGCGTGGGCGAGCGTGGGGGGACAGAATGCGGGCTCGCGGGTGCCGCCCTCGCCGCCGTCAGCGGGCGCCGCGTCTCCCGGTTTCACGTCGGTCGTGTCCTGCGGTGGCGTTAAAGAGTGGAGCGCAGCGTTGCAAGTGTTGAACCTCTTTCGCCAACCGTGCAGAGCCAACCGTGCTAATCGGAGGTGCGGTGCGCCAACCGCCACCGCTCACCACCACTACCATCAGCAACAACAACGCCACCACCACAGTCGCCACTACCACTGCCAACAAATATAAAGATCCCCCACCCCCCCGTATAGCCTTTAACAGACTGTAGGGGCAAGTGCTGTTCGCGAGCAGCTATGAAGGCCGGCACGGCACGCAAGGGGATGGGTGGCCAGCACCATGCCCGACCGCCTGCGGTGATGTTTTTACGCACCGCACCAGCTAATTATTTGAGGCTGAGTCGACCTAGGAGAGGAGTCCCAGGACCGGTTCAGATAATCGTCACCGGTGTTGGCCGTGAGCGGGAATCGAACTCGGGGTCGCCGGGTTCGTAGCGCGGCGTAGCGCTAATCGCCGCACCACCGCTCCCCACCACTATCACCACCACCACCACTACTGCCAACACTCTTGCTGCTACCACCACCATCACCACCACCGTCACCTGCGGCAGTTGCGCAGGGATGGGCGGCACCGTCGCCACGCGGCTCCGCGGAGGACTTGCGGTGCCGCCTCCGCTGGAAGGCCCCGACGTCGAAATCTCGTGCACTGCATTGTGGGAAACGCAAAGAACAAAACGACCGCATTGATGACACGGGCGCGACCGGCTAACATTTACACAGTCGACGGCGGCAAGAGCAGCGACGGCCGGCCGCTCCATTCGACACCGCCTATTGGCACGATCGGCTACGTACGGCGCGGAAAAAGTTCAACGTGCAAACATTCACAACCCAAGCGCAGCGGCGCAGGGCTACCAAACGTCCTGCACTGGCCGAACGTTCCCCGGTTTCAGGAAGGCCATCCCCGGTGTCCCAAAGAGTTCAAAGCTTGAGCCGCTTCAAAGTTTTCTGGCCTCATGCTCGACCCGTGGGGGGGGGGGGGGGGGGGCAGCTGGCGAGCGCAACGTCAGAGACAAAAGCCAAGGAGGAGGCCTCCTCACGCACCTCCGATTAGCGCAGTCGGCCACGCGGGGCGCGAGAGAAAGTTCCAACGTACCGCCCCGATCGCTACCGTCGAACAAAGTCGATCACCGTGTGAAAAACAAGAATAGGCTTGACCCCTTTCTGGCACTAAAACAGGAGGTGTTAAGATGCTCAAACACTAAAACAGACGAAACCTCACACAAGCAATCACGTCCGCAATAACCACGCACATACTTGTGGTGAACTTGCAAACGGAAACATAACGCTCTGGTAGTATGTGATGCACTGTCTTTGAAACGTATTGGCCTGCACCAGAGACAGCCGTCTTAATGGCCCAGTCCCATCAGTGTCTCACCAGAGAATGCCGAAAGGTGACCAGGACAAGGACAACGGCACTATCGGAGCCTTGATAGCTCGGGGGTGAGCAGCTACACCATCGGGAAATATTGTTTTGCCAGTATCAAAAGTATTGAAAGATAAGAATAGGTTTTAGCCCTTTCTGCCAATAACACAGGAGGTTTGATTCAAAGCTTCCGTGACTGCAGGGATTCATATTCTTGGTTCTTTTGGTAAAGTCACCACCATGTAGAAGGGAAACAATAAAATAATAAAAATATAAAACAATAAAATTCTCACGACGTTTCGACTGCAACACAAAGCAATCATCATCAGGTGTGAAAACCACAGCAAGAAAAAAACACAGCAAGAACATTTTCTTGCTCTGGTTTTCACACCTGATGACGATTGCTTGGTGTTGCAGTCGAAACGTCGTGAGAATTGTATTGTTTTTTATATTTTTATAATTTTATTCTTTCCCTTCTACGTGGTGACTTTACCAAAAGAACCAAGAATATGAATCCCTGCAGTCACGAAAGCTTTAAATAAAGCCTCCTGTGTTATTGGCAGAAATGGCTAAAACCTATTCTTATCTTTCAATACTTTTGATACTGGCAAAACAATATTTCCCGATGGTGTTGCTGTTCACCTCCGAGCTATCAACGCTCCGATAGTGCCGTTGTCCTTGTCCTGGTCACCTTTCGGCATTCTCTGGCCAGACACTGATGGGACTGGGCCATAAAGACGGCTGTCTCTGGTGTAGGCCAATACGTTTCAAAGACAGTGCATCACATACTACCGGAGCGTGATGTTTCCGTTTGCAAGTTCACCGCAAGTATGTGCGCGGTTATTGCAGACGTCTGTTGAGTACACGTCAACAACAGACGGAGCGAGTTCAATAAAAATGTCAAACAGACGAGGCGGTGATGGGAGAGCGACTTGAGACCCCTGCGCCGTTTAGTCGATGAGTGCCTCCCGGCGATGGATAACAATCACCCGTGGCAGTCCTCATGCGGCTGTGGGCCTCTGTGAAGCAAAGCCGTAGGGCCATGGATGGGGTCCTACCTCTGGTTTTAAAAGGTCAGTTTGGTACGAGCGGCTGGATTTAATCACTCGCTCTGAATGTAATGACATTGTCCTGTGAGCAAACTTGGCCCCGCCATAGGAAGGTGGAATTCCCACGCTGGCTCAGGGTTGTAAGCGGGAGATGAGAGCCAAATGCCTCGAGACGCTCTTCTTTAGCAGGAAAATCAGTTTTGAGTCGTCGTCGAATGCGACGGCGAGTGTCTGTTGACAACCAACTCCTCAACTTGGGCACCGCAGTGGCATAGATGTTGACTACCTCGCCTGGTGTACAGGAAGTCGTGGGTTCGATCCTGACCCTGATGCCTGCTGCTGTATATTTGGAGTTTGCGTGTCTCTCTCCGTTGTGAGATGTTAACTACCTCGCCTGGTATACAGGATGTCGTGGGTTCGATCCCGAACCTGACGCCTGCTGCTGCTGTATATTTGGAGTTTGCGTGTCTCTCTCTCTCTCCGTGGTGAGATGTTAACCGCCTCGCCTGGTATTCGATGGGTAGGTCGCTATGGTGGGCCAAAGTGTGTCCCCGTACTCCCGCCTCTCAAAGAAGTCTGGCCAGCGTGGAAGAGTAGGCCAAGTACCCTCTCTAGAGCTCACTCGAGTAGAATCCCTTCCACCAGCAGCGGCATGAAGCAAGCAAATTAATTTTTATCGTCACTGTTATTATTATTGTCATAATGCCATCGAACTGCAAGACAAAGAGGACATTTCGATTTAAAGCTTTCATGACTGCAAGGATTCATCTTCTTTGGTTTTTCGGTAAAGTCACGTAGAATGAGAATAAAATAATAAATTGATAAAATAAAATAACACAATAATATTCTCACGACGTTTCGGCCACAACACAAGCGGCCTTCATCAGGTGAAGGGACGAGACTGTCTGGTAGGACAGCGCTGGAGTGAAAAAAAGCCACGTTCAGATCACGACCTTTAAGCTGTGTCAGAAGAAACAAAGCGCCTTGACAAAGGAATTAGCATATAATTTAGCATTGAAATGGCCGAGTGATTAGCTTGTGACTGGTCACAGAAATGGCTATGTTAAAGTTAAAGCATACACATCCGCAGAGGCACCCCTTGACAAAGGAATTAGCATAGAATTTAGCATTGAAATAGCTAAGTTAAAGCATACACATCTGCAGAGGCACCCCTTGACAAAGGATGAGGCATAGAATTTAGCATTGAAATAGCTGAGTGATTAGCTTGTAACTGGTCACAGAAATAGCTATGTTTAAAGTCAGAGCATACACATTCACCGAGGCACCTAGTACAAATCAAACAGGAGAATTTAGCATTGAAATAACTAGGCGAATTTAGCATTGAAATAACTGAGTGATTAGCTAGTGACTGGTCACAGAAATGGCTATGTTGAAGTCAAGGTCTACACATCTGAGCTATTCACAGTAACTGGGTATACAATACAATGTATAATGAATACTACATAGTGAACCAATAAAAAACTAAAATATAAATTACCTTAATGTTATCAATAAACTCTATATTCTCCAATCAGCTAAGCTACCAACAATAAGTCGTTATATATCACAATGCTATATGGCGAAAAAATGGGTGGATTCTTACCCTCAACTTTAGCAACACGGATAGCTACGGGCCCCGTTCAGACGGACGAGTCCATCCAAGGTCGGAACAGAGGAGGGGGAGAGAGACAGCTGCGAGGCGCTATTATACTCCATGTTGTAAACCATACCATTAACCGTGGTGTGAGAGGTATTAAGAGTCAATGCTGGTGAAAGAGCTGCGGTCTGAAGGTCATCGTAAAATACAATTAATTAAGAACGGAAATGGTTTAAAACATCTTTCCAATGGTTACTAAGCCAGAATCCATCTTCTCGGTTGAAATTGTCTCTGTGCTTGTATATGTGAATGGCCTCATGAACGAATCTCTCATGGTAGCCGGTTGGTTTGCAAAGAACCTCCGTCTTGGAGAAGTCAATGTCATGTGAGCCCACTGAATTATAACAGTGATCTGCCACGGCAGAGGAGTTCGTCCTACCGTGTTTCAAGTCTGCTTTATGTTCACGGATGCGGTCCGAGATATGTCGTTTGGTTTCTCCAATGTAGCTACTACCACAGAGGCACTTTAGTTTGTAAACGCCCGGGTACTGTATGTCTGGAACAGCATCTTTTACAGATGGAACTAGATCACGGATTTTATGTATTGTGTTGAATCGGACCTGGATCTTGTGTTTATTCAGGATTTTGGAGATCTTTTTAGTGACCCCTGCAATGTAGGGTAAGGTGATGGTTTTGAGTGGCTCCACAAGAGAATCCTTCTTCATGAATGGAGTGATGGCTTTGCGGATTGTGTAGTCGGAGTAACCATTCACCCTGAGAGCCTGGTGTACGTGCTTGAGTTCATTGGTAATGTGTTCCTGGTCGGAAATGCATTGGGCTCTATGGTATGGAGTCTTGATGAGGGAGTTCTTCTGGGATGGATGGTGGTGGGAATCCGGTTTCAAGAAAGCATCTGTATGGGTGGCTTTCCTGTAGACAGAGTGGCTCATTGAACCATCATGTCTCCTTTTAATTAAGACATCCAAAAAGGGTAGTTTGCCATCTTTTTCGACCTCCATGGTAAATCTGATGGCTGGGTGTATGGAATTGATGTGGTCGCGGAATTGGTCTAGAGCAGGCTGGCCATGTGGCCAGATGACAAAGGTGTCATCCACGTACCTCTTCCATAAGGTCGGGCGTAGAGTGGCAGTCTGGATGGCGTCAGTTTCAATTTTTTCCATGAATACGTTGGCTACAACCGGAGATAGGGGGGGGGGGCCCATTGGGGTGCCCTCATTTTGTTTGTAGAAAGTTTCATTCCAGGTGAAGTATGTGTTGGTTAAGCAATGTCTCACAAGGGGGGGTACACCCACGCACCGAAAAGATAGACGTCAACAAAGTCGTAATTAATCGCAGTAACAGTTCCATTTCTGATGGTCTGAAATCCGTTTTAGCTAAAGGTCTAAACTTTGCTGTCACACCGAGACACTTACCGGTTAATGATATCATTGCCCATGTCGACGTTGCACTCAAGGGCTTGAGTCCCATCGCTGCAGATGTAGCAAGATCTGAAATCGCTGCAACCCTCAAAAACGCTAAGTTGCCACCCAGCAACATCAGCAAAGACGAACGTTTTGAATTATCTCAATTAAAAAGAGGGATGATATTGTCGTCCTCTCAGCCGACAAGGGCAATGCCACTGTCATCATGGACAAAATAGAATATAACAACAAAATTCAAGAACTACTCAACGATGGCAGCTATACAAAAATAAAAAGAGATCCCACCAACAGCCTGGTTACCAAAACGAACAAAATCATCTCTGATTCAACAGCATTAATTGATGAGACCAAACAGTTCTCGTTGAAACCCTCTGCTGCCAGACCACCAAGATTATATGGCCTTCCAAAGATACACAGAGAAGATACACCCCTTCGTCCCATTGTCTCTACTATCAACTCCCCCACCTATAAACTGGCACGTTTTCTTGCTGATATACTGCGACCTTTCACTGGAAAAACCACCTCTGCGGTACTAAATTCTACTCACCTGGTATCGACAATCAAAGGCATTTCCCTGTCTCCAGACGACCTGCTTGTCAGTTTTGATGTGGTGTCCTTGTTCACCAAAGTCCCGGTACCTGACACCATCGCTATCATTGAAGACCTGGTTCATCAAGGACTGCACACTGATGTACCCCCCCTGGTGAGACATTGCTTAACCAACACATACTTCACCTGGAATGGAACTTTCTACAAACAAACTGAGGGCACCCCAATGGGCTCCCCCCTATCTCCGGTTGTAGCCAACGTATTCATGGAAAATTTTGAAACTGACGCCATCCAGACTGCCACTCTACGCCCGACCTTATGGAAGAGGTACGAAGATGACACCTTTGTCATCTGGCCACATGGCCAGCCTGCTCTAGACCAATTCCGCGACCACATCAATTCCATACACCCAGCCATCAGATTTACCATGGAGGTCGAAAAAGATGGCAAACTACCCTTTTTGGATGTCTTAATTAAAAGGAGATATGATGGTTCAATGAGCCACTCTGTCTACAGGAAAGCCACCCATACAGATGCTCACTTGAAACCGGATTCCCACCACCATCCATCCCAGAAGAACTCCCTCATCAAGACTCTATACCATAGAGCCCAATGCATTTCCGACCAGGAACACATTACCAGTGAACTCAAGCACGTACACCAGGCTCTCAGGGCTAATGGTTACTCCGACTACACAATCCGCAAAGCCATCACTCCAGTCATGAAGAAGGATTCTCTTGTGGAGCCACTCAAAACCATCACCTTACCCTACATTGCAGGGGTCACTAAAAAGATCTCCAAAATCCTGAATAAACACAAGATCCAGGTCCGATTCAACACAATACATAAAATCCGTGATCTAGTTCCATCTGTAAAAGATGCTGTTCCAGACATACAGGACCCGGGCGTTTACAAACTAAAGTGCCTCTGTGGTAGTAGCTACATTGGAGAAACCAAACGACATATCTCGGACCGCATCCGTGAACATAAAGCAGACTTGAAACACGGTAGGACGAACTCCTCTGCCGTGGCAGAACACTGTTATAATTCAGTGGGCTCACATGACATTGACTTCTCCAAGACGGAGGTTCTTTGCAAACCAACCGGCTACCATGAGAGATTCGTTCATGAGGCCATTCACATATACAAGCACAGAGACAATTTCAACCGAGAAGATGGATTCTGGCTTAATAACCATTGGAAAGATGTTTTAAACCTTTTCCGTTCTTAATTAATTGTATTTTACGATGACCTTCAGACCGCAGCTCTTTCACCAGCATTGACTCTTAATACCTCTCACACCACGGTTAATGGTATGGTTTACAACATGGAGTATAATAGCGCCTCGTAGCTGTCTCTCTCCCCCTCCTCTGTTCCGACCTTGGATGAACTCGTCCGTCTGAACGGGGCCCGTAGCTATCCGTGTTACTAAAGTTGAGGGTAAGAATCCACCCATTTTTTCGCCATATAGCATTGTGATATATAACGACTTATTGTTGGTAGCTTAGCTGATTGGAGAATATAGAGTTTATTGATAACATTAAGGTAATTTATATTTTAGTTTTTTATTGGTTCACTATATAGTATTCATTATACATTGTATTGTATACCCAGTTACTGTGAATAGCTCAGATGTGTAGACCTTGACTTCAACATAGCCATTTCTGTGACCAGTCACAAGCTAATCACTCGGCCATTTTAATGCTAAATTATATGCTAATTCCTTTGTCAAGGCGCTTTGTTTCTTCTGACACAGCTTAAAGGTCGTGATCTGAACGTGGCTTTTTTTCACTCCAGCGCTGTCCTACCAGACAGTCTCGTCCCTTCACCTGATGAAGGCCGCTTGTGTTGTGGCCGAAACGTCGTGAGAATATTATTGTGTTATTTTATTTTATCAATTTATTATTTTATTCTCATTCTACGTGACTTTACCGAAAGAACCAAAGAAGACAAAGCGGACTTTCAAACTCCAATCCAACCGCTCCCCACCGCCCCACTCTTCCACCCCCCCGCTCCCCCCAACCCACAACCAACCCCACCGACACCCTCCCGCTCACCCGCAGCAGGGTCCCGCGTGCCGAAGCGCAGCGCGTAGCGCAGCGCGTGGTGGTTGTTCCACACGTAGAGGGCGCGGTCGCGCGCGTTGTACTGCACCGACGTGATGAACCGGAACGGGTTGGGGAACGGGACGGAGACGCGAGCGTCCCGCCGCGAGTCGGTGTCGTACACGTAGTCGATGCGGTCGCTCGTCCCCCCACCTCCCCCTCCTCCTCCTCCCACAGCGTCCGCCCCTCCGTCGCCGTCGTCCTCGTAAGTCGAGCGCAGGACGTGGAGGACGCCGCACGCCATGAAGGCGTCGGAGGCCGAGCGCTTGACGTAGGCCGTCTCGAAGGAGGCCTCGACGCGCATCGCGCGCGGATTTAAGCGGCTCACCACCATGCGCCCGTGGTTCTGCTCCGTGGCGTAGACGACCCAGAGGCCGCGCTCGTCGGCCGCCAGGTCGATGTCGGACTTGCCGCCCCAGCGGTAGGGCGAAGTGTCGTGGTAGTTGGCGTTGGGGATGAACGCCTCGCCGCCCTTGACGCGCGTGCGCAGGTCGAACTTGACGACGCTGCGCGTTCGCTCCTGCGACGGCGCGCAGCGTGGGTGGCAGGGAGATGTTAAGTGAGTGAGTGAGTGTGTGGTGAGGTGAGTGAGTGTGTGGTGAGGTGAGTGAGTGTGGTGTGTGTGTGGTGGAGAGGTGAGTGTGGGTGTAAGAGGTGAGTGAGTGAGTGAGTGTGGTGTGTGGTGGAGAGGTGAGTGAGTGAGTGAGTGTGAGAGGTGAGTGAGTGAGTGAGTGTGTGGTGAGTTGGGTGAGTGTGAGTGTGAGAGGTGAGTGTGTGTGTGGTGGAGAGGTGAGTGTGGGTGTAAGAGGTGAGTGAGTGAGTGAGTGTGGTGTGTGGTGGAGAGGTGAGTGAGTGAGTGTGAGAGTTGAGTGAGTGAGTGTGTGGTGAGGTGGGTGAGTGTGAGTGTGAGAGGTGAGTGAGTGTGTGTGTGTGGTGTAGTGGTGGGTGAGTGTGAGAGGTGAGTATGTGTGTGTGGTGGAGAGGTGAGTGAGTGTGGGTGTGAGAGGTGAGTGTGTGTGTGGTCGAGAGGTGGGTGTGTGTGTGGTGGAGAGGTGAGTGAGTGAGTGTGGGTGTGAGAGGTGAGTGTGTGTGGTGGAGAGGTGGGTGAGTGTGGGTGTGAGAGGTGAGTGTGTGTGTGTGGTGGAGAGGTGAGTGAGTGTGGGTGTGAGAGGTGAGTGAGTGAGTGTGTGGTGGAGAGGTGAGTGAGTGTGGGTGTGAGAGGTGAGTGAGTGTGTGTGTGGTGGAGAGGTGGGTGAGTGTGTGTGTGGTGGAGAGGTGGGTGAGTGTGTGTGGTTGTGAGAGGTGAGTGTGTGTGTGTGGTGGAGAGGTGAGTGAGTGTGGGTGTGAGAGGTGAGTGAGTGTGTGTGTGGTGGAGAGGTGGGTGAGTGTGGGTGTGAGAGGTGAGTGTGTGTGTGTGGTGAGGTGAGTGTGAGTGTGTGTGGTGGAGAGGTGGGTGAGTGTGGGTGTGAGGGGTGAGTGAGTGAGTGTGTGGTGGAGAGGTGAGTGAGTGTGGGTGTGAGAGGTGAGTGAGTGTGTGTGTGGTGGAGAGGTGAGTGAGTGTGGGTGTGAGAGGTGAGTGTGGGCGTGTGTGGTGGAGAGGTGGGTGAGTGTGGGTGTGAGGGGTGAGTGAGTGAGTGTGTGGTGGAGAGGTGAGTGAGTGTGGGTGTGAGAGGTGAGTGAGTGCGTGTGTGTGTGTGGGGAGAGGTGAGTGAGTGTGTGTGTGGTGGAGAGGTGAGTGAGTGTGGGTGTGAGAGGTGAGTGTGGGCGTGTGTGGTGGAGAGGTGGGTGAGTGTGGGTGTGAGGGGTGAGTGAGTGTGTGGTGGAGAGGTGAGTGAGTGTGGGTGTGAGTGAGTGCGTGTGTGTGTGTGGGGAGAGGTGAGTGAGTGTGGATGTGTGTGGGGAGAGGTGGGTGAGTGTGTGGGAAGAGGTGAGTGAGTGCATGAGGGAGAGGGAGGGAGGGAGAGGGGGTGGGGAGAGGGAAGGTGAGAGTGAGAGGGGGGGTGAGTGTGTGTGTGTGGTGGAGAGGTGAGTGTGGGTGTGACAGGTGAGTAAGTGAGTGTGTGGGGAGAGGTGAGTGAGTGAGTGTGTGAGGGAGAGGGGGTGGGGAGAGAAAAGGTGAGCGTGAGAGGAGAGTGTGAGTGTGTGTGCATGTATGAGTGGGTGAAGGTGTGACCATGAAAGATCCGGGCGTGGTGGTGGTGGTGTTGGCCACGCCAGCCCCTCGTACGCTGCGCCTGCCCATCAGAGGTGCTGCTCGCTAACAGCGCTTGCCCCAACAGTCTGTTGAAGGCTTTACAGGGGATCTTGGTCTTTGATGAGCACAAGTGAAGTGCGTGGGGGCGCTCCTCACAGTGTGTGAGGGAGAGCGGAGGTGAAGGTACAAAGGTGTTTGAGTGCGAGTGTCTGAGTGTGTGTGTATGTGTGTATGTATGTGTGTGTGCGTGTGTGTGGGAGCGGTAGTGTAGCGGTTAGTGCTACGCTGCGCTACGAACCCGGCGACCCGGGTTCGATTCCCGCTCACGGCCAACACCGTCAGTGACGATTATCTGAACCGGTCTTGGGCCTCCCCTAGGTCGACTCAGCCTCAAATGAGTACCTGGTGCGGTGGACAAAAACATTGCCACTGGGGAGACAAAGGCGGTCGGGCGTGGTGCTGGCCACCCACCCCCTCGTGTACCGTTCCGACCTTCATAGGTGCTCGCTAACAGCACTTGCCCCTACAGTCTGTTAAGGCTATATGGGGGATCTTTATCTTTGTGTGTGTGTATGGCTGCTTTGGGTACGCGGTCCAGACCTCCCCAGAGACCCTGGCTGACAGAGGAGGTGTTCAGGATGGTTGAGAAAAAGCGACAGGCCCACGCTCATCGGCTACAGCATCCCACGTCGGAGAATGAGGAGGCTTACCTCAGCCTTCGCTCGGAGGTTCGGAGAGCCGTGAGGCGCTGCAAGGATGGGTGGTGGTCGCGGGTTGCTGTGGAGATGGAGTCTGCCTCAATGGCCCGCGATCACAAATCTCTATTTAACTCCATCAAAAAAGTAACCTGCAGCGCCACACCTATTACCATCATTAGGGGAAAGAACGGTGATCCGATCTCCGACCCCCAGGAACAGGTTTGCAGATTTGCTTAGCATTTCTGTGAGGTCCTGGGGGAGGGGGAATCCCTCAGCCTGGAAAACATCATGGGACAAAGTGGGGATGACCCTGCTGAGGCTGCGGTGCCTCAAATATTGGAGGAAGAAGTCACCCCCTGTGAGTGGCTGGCTGAGGTGCCATCCATTGAGGAAGTACTGAAGGCGATCCAGAGCCTGAAACCAGGAAAGGCACCGGGCAGAAATGATCTCCCAAGCGAAATGCTGAGGGATTGTGGCGTTTGTGCACAGACTGCCCTACATGACATCATAACAACAGTCTGGACCACTGGATGGGTTCTGCAGGATTGGAAGAAGGGGGACCGCACAGACTGTAACAACTACAGGGGAATCTCAAGGATTATTCAACATCGCCTTGCTAGGCACACTGAGGAGAGGCTGGCGGAGCTCCAATACGGTTTCAGGAAAGGGCGGTCCTGAACAGATGCCATATATTCTGCCCGTGTGCTACAGCAGAAGTGTAGGGAATTCCAACAAGACCTACATCTCTGCTCCATTGACCTGGTCAAGGCCTATGATACCATCAATAGGCCTGGGCTCTGGGTTGTTCTTCGTATTTTCGGAATCCCTGAGCCTCTGCTCATGATCATTAAGGACCTTCATGATACTGAGCGGGCCCGGGTAAAACTATGTGGCCGGGAGTCAGAGCCATTCCCTGTACACCTTGGGGTGCAACAGGGATGTCCTCTGGCTCCAACATTATTTAACATCTATTTCGACCACGTAGTTCGTGAAGCCTTCAGTAGCTGTACCCGAGGAATTTCCATCTGGTACAGGTAGAATGGGAGGCTGATCGATGCCCGGGTGCGGTCAAGGGATGGCTCCCTATTGGTCAACCACGTTATGTATGCGGACGACCTGGTAATAGCAGCTCACTCAGAGGAGAAATTGGAGGTGCTGCTGCTGAAACTTGAGTGTGCCACGGAGTGGTGGGGCCTTACCATCAGCCCCACCAAAACTAAGCACCTGCCTGGGTATTTTATACCATCGGACACTCCACCCCCACAACTCCCAATCGGTGATGGGGCAGTTGTGGAGAGAGTGGAGAGTTTCCCATACCTGGGCAGTGTGCTCATGACAGGCTCCGGTTTAACAGCAGAGGTCTCACTCCGAATCAGTCGAGCGGCATCATCTTTTCATCGTTGCATAAAGCTGTGTGGAAGCTACCTGGTCTGTCACTCCGCAAGAAGCTTCAGGTCTTCTCTGCCACAGTCATTCCCTCCCTTCTCTATGCTTGCGAAACGTGGACACCCCTAATGGAACACCTTCGCCAGTTAGAAACATTTAGGCTGGCCTGCCTACAATCCATCCTGGGTTTAACCAGACTGGATTGTGTGAGGAGTTCACAATTCCTCGAAAGATCTGGACAAAGTCCCATCGGTGAGCTCCTCCGGCAGGCAAGGCTGCGTTGGCTGGGCCATGTAGCCCGCATGCCCAATCACCGCATGCCCAAATCGCTTTTGTTCGGCCGGATCGAGGTGGCTAAACGGGCGCGGCACGGGCTAGAGAAGAGATGGAGTGACGTGGTACAGGAGGATGTGGAGCTGAGTGGACTTGCCAATGACTGGTACCAGCGGTGTCAAGATCGGCCTCTGTGGAGGAGGCTTGTGAAGGATGCTACTGGGCAGTTGTAGGCAGTCACCCTCCAACAACAACAGAGGGTTGAGGAGCGACGCTCACAACAACGAGCGGAGCGCCGGGTGGCTAAAACACAGCAAGTTGGCACAGTAGGGGGCACAGGTGGTGCATCAGCCGGTTATCTCGGTCATCTCAGTCAGTCGACCCATGGCACCTGGGTCTGCCCCGTGACCTCCTGCCAGCGGGCATTCGACACTTCACGTGGCCTCAAGGTGCACATGGCCTGGCACAAGCGTCGTGGTGACGTCACCGCCACTTAGTGGCGAAAGGCGGTTGTTGTTGTATATACAGCTCACAACTGGAGGGCTCTCGCTCCCCAGTTAATGCATTCAGCAACTGCAATGTTTACTGGAGTTCTGAGCTCAGTCTACAAACTATAAAACTATTAACTATTTTTATCTTACAGGTCAGGACCACTGAGCCGGGATAGCTCTTTTTCAGAAGCGACCTGGCCACTAAATGATGGCTCAACGGAGTGGAAATGTACAGCAGCCAAATACTCTTAACGCGTGACGTCGATTCTCAACGTGGAGGGAAAAAAACGGAAGATCCAGAGGAAAAATCCACGAGGAGAACACGCAAACTCCAAATATACAGCAGCAGGCGTCAGGGTCGGGATTGAACCCACGAGCTTATGTATACCAGGCGAGGTCGTAAACATCTCTCCACCATATTCTTGGTTCTTTCGGTAAAGTCACGTAGAAGGGAAACAATAAAATAATAAAAATATCTCTCCACCAGTCATTGCAACAGTCCCTAGCCTGATAAAAGTTTAGTGTCAGCGTATGTGTGGGTGCCCCCACCTGGAAAGAGAAATCAAAGTTCTATCCGGCCCTCTGGCAAAAGCTCTCTCCCCACCGCCGTCCTATACTTCGGGTAATGAACACGATTAATAATTCAACACATTTGGTATTCGCGCCAATCTGAGAACCGCAGGGGCCATCACGAATGAAGGCGCCATTTCACAGACGGGTATACGCTGCCAGTAGGGGGAAGGGGCGACATTGCCAAGTGGTTTCACCCACGGCCTCTTGTATACCAGGCGAGGTAGTGAACATCTCTCCACCGCGCTGCCCCTATGGCCCCTATCGTCATCATCATTATCATCACGGCTCTGTCGTACCAGGCAAGGTCCACCAAGCCATACAGCTCTTTTGCAGAAGCGAGCTGGCCACACAAAATGACAGCTCAACCAAGCGGCTTCTCACGTGGCAAAGTAATAGCGGCCAATTACTCTAAAAGCGTGTGGATTCTAAACGAGGTAGTTAACATCTCTCCACCGGGGCGCCCCGACCGCCCCTACCGCCCCTACCACCCCTACCGCCATCTGCCGTCCATCATCCCACTGGTGCTCACGCGGAAACCCTTCCCCCCCCCCGGCGCCGGGCACCGACCCTGTTGAAGAACACAGCTCCGTCGTACACCACGAAGCCCGTGCCATCGACGCGGTGCGGCAGCTTGTAGTTGGTGAGCGGTCGCCTGGCCAGGATGTCCTGGAGGGAGGCGTACTCCACGAGTCTGTCGGTGCGGAACGGCGTCCACGGCATGACGTACACCTTGTCGGTGGCCTGCAGCGGGTCGCGGCACCACGAGCCGGCCTGCTGCTTCGCCTCCAGGAGGTGCGAAGCCTCGCCAACGAGGAGGACGCTGCCCGGACACGGGAAGACTGCCCAGGGAAAACGAGGGACAGACGAATGAACGAACGGTCGGGTCAGGGATTCGCGGCTGCTCCCTAAGTTGATATTCTATCAACTGAAAACGTTTTTTTTATTCTTGGTTCTTTCGGTAAAGTCACTACCACGTAGAAAGGAAACAATTAAATAATAAAAATCTAAAACAATTACATTCTCACGACGTTTCGACTGCAACACAAGCAATCATCATCAGGTGTGAAAACCACAGCAAGAAAATTTGAAAAAAAAATAACCGCCACTTTTTTCAAATTTTCTTGCTGTGGTTTTCACACCTGATGATGATTGCTTCTTGTGTTGCAGTCGAAACGTCGTGAGAAGTTTATTGTTTTATATTTTTATTATTTTATTGTTTCCCTTCTATGTGGTGACTTTACCGAAAGAACCAAGAATATTAATCCCTGCAGTCACAAAAGCTTTAAATAAAAAAATTAAAACTTTTTTTAATATTTGAGCAGGTAAGGCCCACTGAGCCACGAAACTCTTTCGCCGAAGCAACTTGGCCACACAATTGACAGATCAACGAAAGTTTCTTATCATGTGGAAATGCACAGCAGTGTCCAAATACTCGCAATGCGTGACGTTGATTCTACACGCGGAGGGAGAAACTGGAGGACCCGGCGAGACCTCCACATGACCACAGGGTTAACGTGCAAGCTTCCAAGTATACAAGCCTCAGGGTTGGGATCGAACCCACGACCTCCTGTATACCAGGCGAGGAAGTTGACACCCCGCCACCGTTTGCATGCGTGTACTGATGGGCGTATGTTAACATGGGTGCCGTCTGCATCGCAGCAGAGCCTGATGAAGCCGAATTTGAGCAGGTAAGGCCCACTGAGCCACGAAACTCTTTCGCCGAAGCAACTTGGCCACACAATTGACAGATCAACGAAAGTTTCTAATCATGTGGAAATGCACAGCAGTGTCCAAATACTCGCAATGCGTGACGTTGATTCTACACGCGGAGGGAGAAACTGGAGGACCCGGCGAGAACTCCACATGACCACAGGGTTAACGTGCAAGCTTCCAAGTATACAAGCCTCAGGGTTGGGATCGAACCCACGACCTCCTGTATACCAGGCGAGGAAGTTGACACCCCGCCACCGTTTGCATGCGTGTACTGATGGGCGTATGTTAACATGGGTGCCGTCTGCATCGCAGCAGAGCCTGATGAAGCCGAATGTCCACAGGGAACGATCGCGTTTCTTAAACATGCACATGTGGCATGTGCATCGGGAGCTTAGCGTGTGGCATACATCGACTGATTCATCGTCGCACGTCGGTTACAGTGAGGGAAAAAAAGCATTTGATCCCCTGTTGATTTTGTACGTTTGACCACTGACAAAGAAATGATCAGTCAATAATTTTAATGGTAGGTTTATTTGAACAGTGGGAGACAGAATAACAACAAAATCCAGAAAAACGCATGTCAAAAATGTTATAAATTGATTTGCATTTTAATGAGGGAAATAAGTATTTGACCCCCTCTCAATCAGAAAGATGTCTGGCTCCCAGGTGTCTTTTATACAGGTAACGAGCAGAGATTAGGAGCACACTCTTAAAGGGAGTGCTCCTAATCTCAGCTTGTTACCTGTATAAAAGACACCTGTCCTCAGAAGCAATCAATCAATCAGATTCCAAACTCTCCACCATGGCCAAGACCAAAGAGCTCTCCAAGGATGCCAGGGACAAGATTGTAGACCTACACAAGGCTGGAATGGGCTACAAGACCATTGCCAAGCAACTTGGTGAGAAGGTGACAACAGTTGGTGCGATTATTCGCAAATGGAAGAAACACAAAAGAACTGTCAATCTCCCTCGGTCTGGGGCTCCGTGCAAGATCTCACCTCGTGGAGTTGCAATGATCATGAGAACGGTGAGGATTCAGCCCAGAACTACACGGGAGGATATAGTAATAGGTTTTACCCTTTTTAACTGGCATCAATGATCTCAAGGCAGCTGGGACCATAGTCACCAAGAAAACAATTGGTAACACACTACGCCGTGAAGGACTAAAATCCTGCAGCGCCCGCAAGGTCCCCCTGCTCAAGAAAGCACATATACATGCCCGTGTGAAAGTTTGCCAATGAACATCTGAATGATTCAGAGGACAACTGTGTGAAAGTGTTGTGGTCAGATGAGACCAAAATGGAGCTCTTTGGAATAAACTCAACTCGCCGTGTTTGGAGGAGGAGGAATGCTGCCTATGACCCCAAGAACACCATCCCCACTGTCAAACATGGATGTGGAAACATTATGCTTTGGGGGTGTTTTTCTGCTAAGGGGACAGGACAACTTCACCGCATCAAAGGGACGATGGACGGGGCCATGTACCGTCAAATCTTGGGTGAGAACCTCCTTCCCTCAGCCAGGGCATTGAAAATGGGTCGTGGATGGGAATTCCAGCATGACAATGACCCAAAACACATGGCCAAGGCAACAAAGGAGTGGCTCAAGAAGTTTCCAGACCTTAATTCCATAGAAAATCTGTGAAGGGAGCTGAAGGTTCGAGTTGCCAAACGTCAGCCTCGAAACCTTAATGACTTGGAGAAGATCTGCAAAGAGGAGTGGGACAAAATCCCTCCTGAGATGTGTGCAAACCTGGTGGCCAACTACAAGAAACGTCTGACCTCTGTGATTGCCAACAAGGGTTTTGCCACCAAGTACTAAGTCATGTTTTGCAGAGGGGTCAAATACTCATTTCCCTAGTAAAAATGAAAATCAATTTATAACATTTTTGACATGCGTTTTTCCGGATTTTATTGTTGTTATTCTGTCTCTCACTATTCAAAAAAACCGACCATTAAAATTATAGACTGATCATTTCTTTGTCAGTGGGCAAACGTACAAAATCTGCAGGGGATCAAATACTTTTTTTTCCCTCACTGTAAATACTCGGGTGAAATAAAACCCGTCGTGGACACAGGCAATTCAGCTGTTGCAACAGAAACAGCTGGCATGCAGAGAATTGTGGGGTTTCCCAGGACGCGCCGAGGCTTAGCCTAAACGAATTTCGACTGAAGGTGTTGTTACTGGGATTGCCGCAAAATATTTTTTCGCGATACGCCATCAAATTTCACAACGGGACGATTTCCCAATATTCGTTGAGGCGCTCGTACTTAGCACGGCGTTAGTTCCGGTTGCAATCAATGCAGTCTCCGAGGCTTATGAACGCACGGCGCAGACGGCCACGTCAGAAACGCGGTCGGCAATTACGCGAACCGTGGCAACGACGATGTCACATAGTCGCCACGCCGTCAATGAACCCCGGAAAATTGTTGGGAACCCGTCGGTTCGATTTTATAATAACTTTTGGTGAGCGCACGCGCAGTTGAATTGTTTGGTTTTGACAGCCGTTACCTCAAGCTCGGCGTGGTACGGGCGTGCGTTTGTGCGCTTGTGCGTTTCGTAATCACGCCGAACATCTTCCAGTCCGCAAGGCGGAATGGAAAAGGCACCCGGATTAGTTTGCCTCTGTGGATGTGTAGGTTTTGACTTTAACATAGCCATTCCTGTGACCAGTCACAAGCTAATCACTCAGCTCTTTCAATGCTAAATTCTCCTGTTTGATTTGTACTAGGTGCCTCTGTGGATGTGTAGGCTTTGACTTTAACATAGCTATTTCTATAACCAGTCACAAGCTAATCACTCAGCTATTTCAATGCTAAATTCTCCTGTTTGATTTATACTAGGTGCCTCTGTGGATGTGTAGGTTTTGACTTTAACATTGCCATTCCTGTGACCAGTCACAAGCTAATCCCTCAGCTATTTGATATGTAAACCCCTTTGTCAAGGTGCCTCACTTTAAAAGTCGCTACGAATCTTAACACCGTTCATTGAAGCTCTGTCGTCCCAACAGGTCTGTACCTTTCACCCTGAAGACGGCCCGCTTGCGTTGTGGCCGAAACGTCGTGAGAATTTTATTGTGTTATTTTATTATTTTATTCTCATTCTACGTGGTGACTTTTACCGAAAGAACCAAAGAAGATGATGAATCCTTGCAGTCACGAAAGCTTTAAATCGAAGAAAAAAATGCACCCGGATTAAGTTGCCGATAGCCGCAGCGAGATAGAGTAACGGATGCGGAGTGCCAGGTGCACACAATAAAAAAGTGTATGGGGTCAGTGGTGGACTGCAAGCGATTAGCACGCCGACCTTTGAACCCGGTAACCCCAAACTAAATTCGTGCTTACGTGAGCCCAACAGCAGCGGCGATTATTATTTAAACCCGTCACGGGCCTCCACCCTTTGGTTTGACCGGTGCGGTGTGCAGTAGTAAAACATCGCTGGCAACTGGGGAAGACAAAGGCGGCCGGGCGTGGTGGTGCCGCCCGCCCGCTCCACCCACGCCCCCTCGTGTACGCCGTAGCGGCCTTCACGTCGTGCCGCTCGCTACGAGCACTTGCCCCCCACAGCCTGTTGAAGGCTGTGGGGGGCATCGCGAGGTGTCCCCGTGAACCCCCGGTGACGACGAGCTCGAATATCTCTCTCGCTCGCGGCCAAAATCGGCAACGATTAACCTCGACCGGTACCCGTGCCTGCCCCTAGGTCGACTCGGCATTTAGTTCGTAGCTGGATGCAGTGTACGAACACGGCCGCTGGGGGAGACAAAGGCGGCCGGGCGTGGTGCTGCCCGCTCACCCACGCCCACCACGTGTACCACAGTAGCGGCCTTCACGTGGTGCTGCTCACCCACCACGTGTACCACAGTAGCGGCCTTCACGTGGTGCTGCTGCTGCTGCTGCTCGTGGACGGCGCTCGCCACGGCAGCCTGTCAAAGGGCGTCACGTGGTGGTGGTGATCTTTGTGTGCGTGTGTGTGTACGTGTGTGTGTACGTGCGTGTGTGTGTACGTGTGTGTGTGTACGTGCGTGTGCGTGCGTGTGTGCACACGCGTGTGCGTGTGTATGAGTGGGGAGCGGTAGTGTACCGGTTAGCGCTACGCTGTGCTATGAACCTGGCGACCCGGGTTCAATTCTCGCTCACGGCCAACACCAGTAACGATTATCTGAACCGGTCCCGGGCCTCTCCTAGGTCGACTCAACCTCAAATGAGTACCTGGTGCGGTGTGTAAACATCGCCACTAGGGAGACAAAGGCGGTCGGGCGTGGTGCTGGCCACCCACCCCCTCGTGTACCGTGCCGGCCTTCATAGGTGCTGCTCGCTAACAGCACTTGCCCCTACAGTCTGTTACAGGCTACACGGGGGATCTTTGTCTGTGTGTGTGCGTGTGCGTGCGTGTGGATGCGGCGTGCCAGGTGCAAACAGAGAGCTACAATATATATTAAACAAAAAACATCTCAGTGGGCGCCTTAACTGGTTTAAATAAAATAAAAATAGTGAAGAGCCTCGTTACCGGTTGCGGGAGGCCAACCGCTCGCTCCCGGCAGCTTCAGCAGCAGCAGCTGGGCTTGAAGCAGCTGCAGCAGCTGGGCTTGAAGCAGTCTCCAGCTGCCCATCGTGAACGTCCGCGGGACGTCGTCAGCGTGAGACGGAGCGACCTCTGACCTCTACCGGCAAGGACTAAAATTTTAACACACTTCCCCAATGTCGTATCGACTACTGTAAAACTTGCTATACGTACGTCACACTCGTGACAATACTAGATTCTATCGTTGACAATAAAAAAAATATATATTAATATTTGTAAACAATATTTATTTATATACAAGTTACGTTTTTTGGCTTGGTTCTCATTGTCCACGCTCAAGTCGAGTTGAGCCGCAAATCACCGCGGTCCCTTAGGTCGCGGCAAGCCTCGAGGGGGGCGGCCACTTCCTGGGGTCGCGTGGAGCTCAGAAACTGACATTGAGCCGCAAATCACCGCGGTCCCTTAGCCTCGAGGGGGGGGGGGCACTTCCTGGGGTCGCGTGTTGTCCAGCAACTGACGCTGAGCCGCAAATCACCGCGGTCCCTTAGGTCGCATGTAGTTCAGCATTGCGGTGAAGTTCACGGCGGTGGTGGTGGCGGTGGTGGCGGAGTTGTTACAACAAAGTTTGTTTA
Organism: Petromyzon marinus; assembly: GCF_048934315.1. Lineage (NCBI taxonomy): Eukaryota > Metazoa > Chordata > Hyperoartia > Petromyzontiformes > Petromyzontidae > Petromyzon > Petromyzon marinus. Next base: position 1,970,991 of record NW_027422939.1, on the reverse strand, counting down.
AATATAAACGCATTAACTTTCTCCCAAACCCCCCTCCCCGACACACATTCAGCTAACGTCTGCGTTTTTTGCTCCCACCTCGTCACTGTTTGTTGTAGTTAGACTGATGGCCTTAATCTAAAGTTGTCTTGTGGTTGTTGTGGTTGTTGTCAGCACGGTGGCTATGAGATGTTAACTACCTCGCCTGGTGTACAGGAGGTCGTGGGTTCGATCCAGACCCTGACGATGCCTGCTGCTGCTACTGTATATTTGTAGTCTGTGTCTCTCTCATCATCATCATGGTGGCTATGAGATGTTGACTACCTCGCCTGGTATACAGGAGGTCGTGAGTTTTATCCAGACCCTGACGATGCTTGCTGCTGCTGTATATTTGTAGTCTGTGTCTCTCATCATCATCACGGTGGCTATGAGATGTTAACTACCTCGCCTGGTCTACAGGAGGTCGTGGGTTCGATCCAGACCCTGACGATGCCTGCTGCTGCTGTATATTTGTAGTCTGTGTCTCTCATCATCATGGTGGCTAGGAGATGTTGACTACCTCGCCTGGTATTCAGGAGGTCGTGGGTTCGATCCAGACCCTGACGATGCCTGCTACTGTATATTTGTAGTCTGTCTCTCTCATCATCATCACGGTGGCTAGGAGATGTTGACTACCTTGCCTGGTATACAGGAGGTCGTGGGTTCGATCCAGACCCTGACGATGCCTGCTGCTGCTGTATATTTGTAGTCTGTGTCTCTCATCATCATCACGGTGGCTATGAGATGTTGACTACCTCGCCTGGTATACAGGAGGTCGTGGGCTCGATCCAGACCCTGACGATGCCTGATGCTGCTGTATATTTGTGGTCTGTGTGTCTCTCTTTCATCATCATCATCACGGTGGCTATGAGATGTTAACTACCTCGGCTGGTATACAGGAGGTCGTGGGTTCTATCCAGACCCTGACGATGCCTGCTGCTGCTGTATATTTGTAGTCTGTGTGTCTCTCTCATCATCACGGTGGCTATGAGATGTTGACCACCTCGCATGGTCTACAGGAGGTCGTGGGTTCTATCCAGACCCTGACGATGCCTGCTGCTGCTGTTTATTTGTAGTCTGTGTGTGTCTCTCATCATCTTCACGGTGGCTATGAGATGTTGACTATCTCGCCAGACCCTGACGATGCCTGCTGCTGCTGCTGTATATTTTTGACGTCTGATTCAGCTCCTACCTTTGCCATCAATCCGGGCTCCCCCCCGACCCCCCAACTCCTTGAGCTACTTGGGGCGCCTTCAGCTGTCGCTGCTCGGATTCCGCTCGCTCCGAGCGCCCCGCCGCCACTCTCTGTGGCCGCTCACGACATCGTTGTTGTTGATGTTGTTGTTGACGATGTTGTTGTTGTTGATGACGTTGTTGTTGTTGACGATGTTGTTGTTGACGACATTGTTGTTGACGATGTTGTTGACGATGATGTTGTTGTTGACGATGATGTTGTTGACGTTGTTGACGATGTTGTTGTTGACGATGTTGTTGTTGACGATGTTGTTGACGATGTTGATGATGTTGTTGACGATGTTGTTGACGACGTTGTTGTTGACGATGTTGTTGTTGACGACGTTGTTGTTGACGACGATGTTGTTGACGACGTTGTTGACGATGTTGTTGTTGACGTTGTTGTTGACGATGTTGTTGACGTTGTTGTTGACGATGTTGTTGTTGACGACGTTGTTATTGACGATGTTGTTGCGGTCGGGGTTGTAGTGTTTGCACCGCGGCAATCTCGCCGCCGCCGTGCGTTTATTTGTGAGTGTCAATGGCGGCGTTGTTCCGCCTCCTGCGTCCTCCCTCGCCGCTCGCGGTCTCCACCGCGTTCGCGATGTCGCGGAGCCTGTCGCCAAAGCTGCGTTCCTGTTCCTGTTCATCCCTCCCGGTCATTAGTCCCATTCGTTCCTGTTCCTGTTCGTCTCGTTCATCCCTCCCGGTCATTAGTCCCATTCGTTCCTGTTCCTGTTCGTCTCGTTCATCCGTCTCGTTCATTAGTCACATTCGTTCCTGTTCCTGTTCGTCCCGTTCATCCGTCTCGTTCATTAGTCCCATTCGTTCCTGTTCCTGTTCGTCGCGTTCATCCGTCTCGTTCATTAGTCCCATTCGTTCCTGTTCCTGTTCGTCCCGTTCATCCGTCTCGTTCATTAGTCCCATTCGTTCCTGTTCCTGTTCGTCTCGTTCATCCGTCTCGTTCATTAGTCCGATTCGTTCCTGTTCCTGTTCGTCTCGTTCATCCCTCCCGGTCATTAGTCCCATTCGTTCCTGTTCGTCTCGTTCATCCGTCTCGTTCATTAGTCCCATTCGTTCCTGTTCCTGTTCGTCCCGTTCATCCGTCTCGTTCATTAGTCCCATTCGTTCGTGTTCCTGTTCGTCTCGTTCATCCGTCTCGTTCATTAGTCCCATTCGTTCCTGTTCCTGTTCGTCCCGTTCATCCGTCTTGTTCATTAGTCCCATTCGTTCCTGTTCCTGTTCGTCTCGTTCATCCCTCCCGGTCATTAGTCCCATTCGCTCCTGTTCCTGTTCGTCTCGTTCATCCCTCTTGGTCATTAGTCCCATTCGTTCCTGTTCCTGTTCGTCCCGTTCATCCGTCTCGTTCATTAGTCCCATTCGTTCGTGTTCCTGTTCGTCTCGTTCATCCGTCTCGTTCATTAGTCCCATTCGTTCCTGTTCCTGTTCGTCCCGTTCATCCGTCTTGTTCATTAGTCCCATTCGTTCCTGTTCCTGTTCGTCTCGTTCATCCGTCTCGTTCATTAGTCCCATTCATTCCTGTTCCTGTTCGTCTCGTTCATCCCTCCCGGTCATTAGTCCCATTCGCTCCTGTTCCTGTTCGTCTCGTTCATCCGTCCCTGTCATTAGTCACATTCGTTCCCGTTCCTGTTCCTGTTCGTCTCGTTCATCCCTCCCGGTCATTAGTCCCATTCATTCCTGTTCCTGTTCGTCTCGTTCATCCCTCCCGGTCATTAGTCCCATTCGTTCCTGTTCCTGTTCGTCTCGTTCATCCCTCCCGGTCATTAGTCACATTCGTTCCTGTTCCTGTTCGTCTCGTTCATCCCTCCCGGTCATTAGTCCCATTCGTTCCTGTTCCTGTTCGTCTCGTTCATCCCTCCCGGTCATTAGTCCCATTCGTTCCTGTTCCTGTTCGTCCCGTTCATCCGTCTTGTTCATTAGTCCCATTCGTTCCTGTTCCTGTTCGTTCGTCTCATTCATCCATCTCGTTCATTAGTCCCATTCGTTCCTGTTCCTGTTCGTCTCGTTCATCCATCTCGTTCATTAGTCCCATTCGTTCCTGTTCCTGTTCGTCTCGTTCATCCCTCCCGGTCATTAGTCCCATTCGTTCCTGTTCCTGTTCGTCTCGTTCATCTGTCTCGTTCATTAGTCCCATTCGTTCCTGTTCCTGTTCGTCTCGTTCATCCCTCCCGGTCATTAGTCCCATTCATTCCTGTTCCTGTTCGTCTCGTTCATCCCTCCCGGTCATTAGTCCCATTCGTTCCTGTTCCTGTTCGTCTCGTTCATCCCTCCCGGTCATTAGTCACATTCGTTCCTGTTCCTGTTCGTCTCGTTCATCCCTCCCGGTCATTAGTCCCATTCGTTCCTGTTCCTGTTCGTCTCGTTCATCCCTCCCGGTCATTAGTCCCATTCGTTCCTGTTCCTGTTCGTCCCGTTCATCCGTCTTGTTCATTAGTCCCATTCGTTCCTGTTCCTGTTCGTCTCGTTCATCCATCTCGTTCATTAGTCCCATTCGTTCCTGTTCCTGTTCGTCCCGTTCATCCGTCTCGTTCATTAGTCCCATTCGTTCCTGTTCCTGTTCGTCTCGTTCATCCATCTCGTTCATTAGTCCCATTCGTTCCTGTTCCTGTTCATCCGTCCCGGTCATCCGCTCCGTGTCCTCGGGCAACCGTACGACCAACGCAGGCTGCGAATTGGCCGCGACTCAGCAGGGGGCCTGCAGTGAGCAGCAGCAGCAGCAGCACGAGATGTCGTCCCCCACGTGTCGCGCGTTCGCTGGGGAGAGACGCACCGGCTGATCGTCGTGAGCAGGCGGTGCGGCAGGCCGGCTTCTTGCCCATCTGTACATCGCCCGGAGGCAGGCGATAACCCCGCTCAGGTCTTGGGCCTTTCTCTACCGCCGTGGCTGACGACTTGATTTGTCGAGGAATTATTTCATCACGGGTCGCCGCTGGTGGCGGCAGCCCGCGGTCGGGATGCATGCGCTCCTCGTGAATGCCGAACTGATGTTGCACCGTGCCTGGTAGCCAAGGGGTGCTAATCGGAGACAGGACCATCGCGAGCGGGGTAATGGATGATGATGATGATGATGCTGATCACGATGGCAACAGCCACGTGCACGGTAACGTCTCTCTCTCTACCTCCCTCTTCTCTCACCACCATCACCACCACCACCACAGGATTCACCTGACCATGACCTGAGACAGAAAACGACCTCGCCCTCTCCAGCAATGTCCTTGGGAGAAAGTCCTTGCCGGAGAGGTCAGAGGTCAGCGGTTCAGAGGTCGCGCGCTTCGGGCAGTGGGCGCGGACTTCACTCCGCGCTCTGCCCGACTGCTCCGTCTCCTCCCGCTGACGACGTCCCACGGAGGTTCACGATGGGCAGCTGGAGACTGCTTCAAGCCCAGCTGCTGCTGCTGCTGCAGCTGCTGCCGGGCGCTAGCGGTTGGCCTCCCGCAACCGGTACGAGGCTCTGTGTTGTTTAAAAAAAAACTATTCACTATTTTTATTTTATTTAAGCCAGTTAAGGCGCCCACTGAGATGTTTTTATATATATTGTAGCTCTTTGTCAGGAGCGACCTGGGGATCGCAGATTGTAGCTGGGCAAAGTGGCTTGTTGGCACTGTGTGAGGGTGTGGGGAGAGTGGTGGTCCAGTGGTAAGGTCACAATGAGTGCCGTTTGCCCATATCCCCAGCTCCACCTTCCCCAATGAATGTTCGCGTGCAGTCTCGAGACCTGCTGTCAACCCTGTGTTGGGAGGATGGAGGGGATACCACAGGGAATATTCCCCCACTGGTTCAGCCTTCAACCATCGACTTCTACAACACTACCAGCAGCTCAAAGCTCCTGAACGTTACCTACAGAGTGGAGTATAAACTGTGAGATGCTCGCTCACTCACTCACCCCCACACTCACTCACTCACCCACTCACCCACCCACTCACTCATCCACTCACTCACTCACCCACTCACTCACCCACCCACCCACTCACTCACTCACCCACCCACTCATTCACCCACTCACTCACCCACTCACTCACTCACCCACTCACTCACCCACCCACCCACCCACTCACTCACTCACTCACCCACTCACTCACCCACTCACTCACTCACTCATCCACCCACTCACTCACCCACCCACCCACCCACTCATTCACCCACTCACTCACCCACTCACTCACTCACCCACTCACCCACCCACCCACCCACTCACTCACTCACTCACCCACTCACTCACTCACTCATCCACCCACTCACTCACCCACCCACCCACTCACTCACTCACCCACTCACTCACTCATCCACCCACTCACTCACCCACTCACTCATTCACTCACCCACTCACTCACCCACCGACTCACTCACCCACTCACTCACCCACTCACTCACTCACTCACCCACTCACTCACTCACTCATTCACTCACCCACCCACCCACCCACTCACTCACTCACCCACTCACTCACTCACTCACCCACCCACCCACCCACTCACTCACCCACCCACTCACTCACCCACTCACTCACCCACTCACACACTCATCCACTCACACATTCGCCCACTTACTCACTCACTCACCCACTCACTCACTCACCCACCCACCCACTCACTCACCCACCCACCCACCCACTCACCCACCCACCCACTCACCCACCCACTCACTCACTCACTCACCCACCCACCCACCCACTCACTCACCCACTCACTCACTCACTCACCCACCCACTCACTCACCCACTCACTCACTCACTCACCCACTCACTCACCCACTCATTCACCCACTCACTCACTCACCCACCCACTCACTCACCCACCCACTCACTCACCCACTCATTCACTCACCCACTCACCCACTCATCCACTCATCCACCCACTCACCCACGCACTCACCCACCCACCCACCCACCCCTCACGTGTCTCCGTCTGCACAGCTACGGAGAAGCCCGCTGGCGGAGTGTCTGCGCTGTGACCGCAGAGACTCGGTGCGATGTCTCCTCAGCGCTGCGACTTCCCGGCCACCGCTATTACCTCCGCGTGAGATCCACCATCTCATCTTCACCATCGCCGCAGTCCTCACCGCTCTCCTCACCCTGGGTTGTGCTTGAGCTCTTGCCCTTGAAGACCAGTGAGTGGCCTTGTCTGTCTCTCTCTCTCTTTGTGTGTCTCTGTGTGTGTGTGTCTCTGTGTATGTCTGTGTGTGTGTGTCTCTCTCTCTCTCTGTGTCTCTGTGTGTGTCTGTGTGTCTCTGTGTATGTCTGTGTGTCTCTGTGTGTATGAGTGTATCTGTGTATGTGTGTCTCTGTGTATGTCTGTGTGTCTCTGTGTATGTCTGTGTGTCTGTGTGTGTCTGTATGTGTGTCTATGTGTGTCTGTGTGTGACTGTGTGTGACTGTGTGTGTGTCTGTGTGTGTCTGTGTGTGTGTGTCTGTGTGTGTGTCTCTCTCTCTGTGTGTCTATGTGTATGTGTCTGTGTGTGTGTGTCTCTCTCTCTCTCTGTGTCTCTGTGTGTGTCTGTGTGTCTCTGTGTATGTCTGTGTGTCTCTGTGTGTATGAGTGTATCTGTGTATGTGTGTCTCTGTGTATGTCTGTGTGTCTCTGTGTATGTCTGTGTGTCTGTGTGTGTCTGTATGTGTGTCTATGTGTGTCTGTGTGTGACTGTGTGTGACTGTGTGTGTGTCTGTGTGTGTCTGTGTGTGTGTGTCTGTGTGTGTGTCTCTCTCTCTGTGTGTCTATGTGTATGTGTCTGTGTGTGTGTGTCTCTGTGTGTATGTCTGTGTGTGTCTGTGTGTATGAGTCCGGCAAAACAACCCCCTACCTCCTCGCGGTGCCGGATGGGCAACTCTGTCGTGGACAGTGCTGTGGGGGGAGGTCCAATTTTGATTGGCTCCTCCCCTCATGGCATATGTGTCCACCACAGGGGCTAAACGGGGGCTCTGGACGGGTGCGAGGGGCTGGTAACCCCTCCACCTTCAATTAATTACCACTAAACCACAAGTTAAACTGAAATATGTAACTAATAAGCTTGTGCCGGAGGCCCCGGGGGGCCAGGCATCTATGACGTCTCCTGGCCAAACCCCAATTGGCGGAGCCAGGAGATTGAATATCTACCCTCGGGGCTCCTCCAGAAACAACGAAAAGCCACTACGGGTGGCCACGTGGAATGTTCGAACGCTCACTGCGGAGGAGAGGCTGCCACTCCTCTGTTGGGAGCTGGACCGGTACCGCCTGGATCTGTGTGGCATTCAGGAGGTCCGGTGGACCGGCTCTGGCTCCTGCCACCATGAGGGGTGGACAGTCCTCTACTCGGGGCAGCAGACTGCCAAACAACAGGGTGTGGCTCTTCTTTTGAACAAAAGAATGAAGGGGGCGTGGGAGCGTGGCGGTGAGGTGTGGGAAGCTGTAAGTCCCAGGCTACTTTGGGCTCGCCTTCCCATCAACCGGAGGCGAGGAATGGTGGTCGTGGTTACTTATGCCCCCACCGAAGATGAATATCCGTGGAGGGATGCAGGCAAAGCCGATGAGTCAGATGCCTTCTATGACCTCCTGTCACAGGTGCTGGCTAAAGTGGCCCCTCGGGATAGAGTCATCATGTTGGGTGACTTCAATGCCCGAGTTGGTCATGATACTGGCACCTAGTCTGGAGTGATTGGAGGGCATGGGCCATATCAGCTCAATAACAACGGTAGGAGGCTGCTAGATTTTTGTGCAGCCCATGGGCTTGTAATTACCAACACGCTGTTCCGGCATCGGCGCATCCACACAACATCATGGATGCATGCCGGGTCCAAGCAAGAACATCTGCTAGACTACATAGTGACGGACCAGCGGGTGCGAGCCCATGTCCTTGACACCAGGACCTACCGTGGAGCTGATCTGCCCTCTGACCATCGACTAGTCATCTGTAAGATGCGCCTGCCATTCTTCCACTCCGGTGGTGGGTGTACACCCAGGACCCCATTCCAACCTAAAGTGGCCTGGTCTCAGTTATCTGTTGAAAGTTGCAAGCGAGAATTTCATTATCGCTTGCGGCTAGGATTGGCATCGTCCCCGACTAGTCCTGATGTCGAGGGTAAATGGGCGAGGTTTAGGACTGTGACTCATGCAGCTGCAATGGCTGCTTTGGGTACGCGGTCCAGACCTCCCCAGAGACCCTGGCTGACAGAGGAGGTGTTCAGGATGGTTGAGAAAAAGCGATAGGCCCACTGTCATCGGCTACAGAATCCCACGTCAGAGAGTGAGGAGGCTTACCGCAGCCTTCGCTCGGAGGTTCGGAGAGCCGTGAGGCGCTGCAAGGTTGGGTGGTGGTCGCGGGTTGCTGAGGAGATGGAGTCTGCCTCAGTGGCCCGTGATCACAAATCTCTATTTAACTCCATCAAAAAAGTAATCTGCAGCGCCACACCTATTACCATCATTAGGGGAAAAAACGGTGACCCCATCTCCGACCCCCAGGAACAGGTTTACAGATTTGCTGAGCATTTCTGTGAGGTCCTGGGGGAGGGAAAATCCCTCAGCCAGGAAAACATCGTGGCACAAAGTGAGGATGACCCTGCTGAGGCTGCAGTGCCTCAAATATTGGAAGAAGTCATCCCCTGTGAGTGGCTGGCTGAGGTGCCATCTGTTGAGGAAGTACTGAAGGCGATCCGGAGTCTGAGACCAGGAAAGGCAGCGGGCAGAGATGATCTCCCAAGCGAAATGCTGAGGGAGGGCGGCGTTTGTGCACAGACTGCCCTATATGACATCATAACAACAGTCTGGACCACTGGACGGGTTCCGCAGGATTGGAAGGATGCCCTGGTGGTCCCCCTTTTTAAGAAGAGGGGCCGTGCGGACTGTGGCAGCTGCAGGGGCATCTCACTCCTCAGTGTGCCGGAAAAGGTCCTGGCGGGGATTGTTCAACGTCGCCTTGCCGGGCACGCTGAGGAGAGGCTTGCGGAGCCCCAATGCGGTTTCAGGAGGGGGCGGTCCTGCACAGATGCCATATTTTCTGTCCGTCAGCTACAGCAGAGGTGTAGGGAATTCCAACAAGACCTACATCTCTGCTTTATTGACCTGGTCAAGGCCTATTATACCATCAGTAGGCCTGGGCTCTGGGTTGTTCTTCGTGCTTTTGGAGTACCTGACCCTCTGCTCACGATCATTAAGGACCTTCATGATGGTGAGCGGGCCCGGGTAAAACTACGTGGCCGGGAGTCAGAGCCATTCCCTGTTAACCTTGGGGTGCGACAGGGATGTCCTCTGGCTCCCACATTATTTAACATCTATTTTGACCACGTAGTTCGTGAAGCCTTCAATAGCTGTACCGGGGGAATCTCCATATGGTACAGATATAATGGGAGGCTGATCGACGCCCGGGTGCGGTCAAGGGATGGCTCCCTATTGCTCAACCCCGTTATGTATGCTGATGATTTGGTAATAGCTGCACATTCGGAGGAGGAGTTGGAGATGCTGCTGCTGAGACTGGAGCGTGCCACTAAGAGGTGGGGCCTTACCATCAGCCCCACCAAAACTAAGCACCTGCCTGGGTATTTTGTACCATTGGACACTCCACCCCCACAACTCCCAATCGGTGATGGGGCAGTTGTGGAGAGAGTGGAGAGTTTCCCATACCTGGGCAGTGTGCTTATGACTGGCTCCAGTTTAACAGCAGAGGTCTCACTCCGAATCAGTCGAGCGGCAATATCTTTTCATCAGTTGCGTAACGCTGTGCGGAAGCTACCTGGTCTGTCGCTCCGCACTAAGCTTCAGGTTTTCTCGGCCACGGTCATTCCCTCCCTTCTCTACGCTTGCGAAACGTGGACCCCCCTAATGGAACATCTTCGCCGGTTGGAAACATTTAGGCTGGCCTGCCTACGATCCATCCTGGGTTTAACCAGACTGGATTGTGTGAGGAGCTCAAAAAGCCTTGAAAGATCTGGGCAAGGTCCCATCGCTGAGCTCCCCCGGCGGGGAAGGCTGCGATGGCTGGGTCATGTAGCCCGCATGCCTAGCCACCGCATGCCGAAACAGCTTTTGTTCGGCCGGATTGAGGGGGCTGGGCGGGCGCGGCACGGGCTAGAGAAGAGATGGAGTGATGTGGTACAGGAGGACGTGGAGCTGAGTGGACTTGCCGATGACTGGTACCAGCGGTGTCAAGATCGGCCTCTGTTGAGGAGGCTCGTGAAGGATGCTACTGGGCAGTTGGAGGTAGTCGCCCTCCAACAACAGCGGAGGGCGGAGGAGCGACGCTCAGAACAACGAGCGGAGCGCCGGGTGGCTAAAGCACAGCAGGTTGGCACAGTAGGGGGCACAGGTGGTGCATCAGCCAGTCATCTCAGTCAGTCGACCCGTGGCACCTGGGTCTGCCCCGTGACCTCCTGCCAGCGGGTGTTCGACACTTCACGTGGCCTCAGGGTGCACATAGCCTGGCACAAGCGTCGTGGTGACGTCACCGCCACTTAGTGGCGAATGGCGGTTGTTGTTGTTGTGTCTGTGTGTGTGCCTGTGTGTGTGTGTCTGTGTGTGTGTCTGTCTATGTGTGTGTCTCTGTGTCTCTGTGTGTGTTTCTGCATGTGACTGTCTTTGTGTCTGTGTGTGTGTCTCTGTGTGTGTCTGTGTGTGTGTGTCTGTGTGTGAGTGTGTGTCTGTGTGTCTGTGTGTGTCTGTGTGTGTGTGTCTGTGTGTGACTGTGTGTGTGACTGTCTTTGTGTCTGTGTGTGTGTCTGTGGACCCCCCTAATGGAACATCTTCGCCGGTTAGAAACATTTAGGCTGGCCTGCCTACGATCCATCCTGGGTTTAACCAGACTGGATTGTGTGAGGAGCTCACAAATCCTTGAAAGATCTGGGCAAGGTCCCATCGGTGAGCTCCTCCGGCGGGCAAGGCTGTGATGGCTGGGTCATGTAACCCGCATGCCCAGCCACCGCATGCCGAAACAGCTTTTGTTCGGCCGGATTGAGGGGGCTAAACGGGCGTGGCACGGGCTAGAGAAGAGATGGAGTGATGTGGTACGGGAGGACGTGGAGCTGAGTGGACTTGCCGATGACTGGCGGTGTCAAGATCGGCCTCTGTGGAGGAGGCTCATGAAGGACGCTACTGGGCAGTTGGAGGTAGTCGCCCTCCAACAACAACGGAGGGCGGAGGAGCGACGCTCACAACAACAAGCGGAGCGCCGGGTGGCTAACGCACAGCAGGTTGGCACAGTAGGGGGCACAGGTGGTGCATCAGCCAGTCGTCTCAGTCAGTCGACCCGTGGCACCTGGGTCTGCCCCGTGACCTCCTGCCAGCGGGCGTTCGACACTTCACGTGGCCTCAGGGTGCACATAGCCTGGCACAAGCGTCGTGGTGACGTCACCGCCACTTAGTGGTGAATGGCGGTTGTTGTTGTTGTGTCTGTGTGTGTGACTGTGTGTGTGACTGTCTTTGTGTCGCTGTGTGTGTCTCTGTGTGTGTGTCTGTGTGTGTGACTGCGTGTGTGACTGTCATTGTGTCTCTGTGTGTGTGTGTGTCTGTGTGTCTGTGCATGTGTGTCTGTGTGTCTGTGCGTGTGTGTCTGTGTGTGTGACTGTGTGTGTGACTGTCTTTGTGTCTCTTTGTGTGTGTCTGGTGTGTGTCTGTGTGTGTGTGTGTGTGGCTCTGTGTGTGACTGTCTTTGTGTCGCTATGTGTGTCTCTGTGTGTGTCTGTGTGTGTGACTGTGTGTGTGACTGTCTTTGTGTCTCTGTGTGTGTCTGTGTGTCTGTGCATGTGTGTCTGTGTGTGTCTGTGCGTGTGTGTGTGTCTGTGTGTGTGACTGTGTGTGTGACTGTCTTTGTGTCTCTGTGTGTGTGTCTGTGTGTGTGTGTCTCTCTGTGTGTGTGTCTGTGTGTGTGTGTGTCTGTCTGTGTGTGTGTCTGTGTGGGTGTGTCTGTGGGTGTGTGTCTGTGTGTGTGTGTCTGTGTGTGTGACTGTGTGTGTGACTGTCTTTGTGTCTCTGTGTGTGTGTCTGTGTGTGTGACTGTCTTTGTGTCTCTGTGTGTGTCTGTGTGTCTGTGCGTGTGTGTCTGTGTCTGTGCGTGTGTGTCTGTGTGTGTGACTGTGTGTGTGACTGTCTTTGTGTCTCTGTGTGTGTCTGTGTGTGTCTCTCTGTGTGTGTGTCTGTGTGTGTGTGTCTGTCTGTGTGTGTGTCTGTGTGTCTGTGCGTGTGTGTCTGTGCGTGTGTGTCTGTGTGTGTGGGGAGCGGTAGTGTAGCGGTTAGCACTACGCTGCGCTGTGAACCTGGCGACCCAGGTTCGATTCCCGCTCACGGCCAACACCGGTGACCATTGTCTGAACCGGTCCTGGGGCTGCCCTAGGTCGACTCAGCCTGAAATGAGTACCCGGTGCGGTGTGTCAACATCGCCACTGGGTCGACAAAGGCGGTCGGGCGTGGTGCTGGCCACCCACCCCCTCGTGTGCCGTTCCGGCCTTCATAGGTGCTGCTCGCTGACAGCACTTGCCCCTACAGTCTGCGAAGGCTACACGGGGGATCTTTGTCTTTGTCTCAGCTGTGCTCAGTGCTCCGACGGTCACCTTGATGCTCCACAAGAAAGTGACGGTGGACGAGGCTGGCGGCGAGGAGGAGTGCCGTGTTGAGGATGACGATGACGGTGACAGTGAAGGCCGCGGCGGTGACGATGACCACGACGATGACGGTGACCGCGGCGGTGACGATGACCACGACGATGACGATGACCGCGACGATGACGGTGACCACGATGACGATGACCGCGACGATGATGACCACGACGATGACGATGACCGCGACGATGACGATTACCGTGACATTGACGGTCACCACGACGACCGCGAAGAGGGAGAGGCGGAGTGGTGGGAGCTCTTCGTGGGGGTCTCCATGAGGAGTGGGTGGAGGAGGAGGATGGAGCGGCGTGACGTGCTGTACCACCTGCAGGCGGAGGTCTCGACGAGGGGGGGCACAACCAGCACGGTGAGAGTGGGTGGGTGAGTGGGTGGGTGGGTGGGTGAGTGGGTGGGTGGGTGAATGGGTGAGTGGGTGAGTGGGTGAGTGAGTGAGTGAGTGGGTGAATGGGTGAGTGGGTGAGTGAGTGAGTGGGTGGGTGAGTGGGTGGGTGGGTGAATGGGTGAGTGAGTGAGTGAGTGGGTGAGTGAGTGGGTGGGTGAATGGGTGAGTGAGTGAGTGAGTGGTTGAGTCGGTGGGTGGGTGGGTGAATGGGTGAGTGAGTGAGTGAGTGGTTGAGTCGGTGGGTGGGTGAGTGAGTGGGTGA